>NW_027490090.1:2695265-3003598 GCF_050948175.1 Xylocopa sonorina
AAAATGGAGACAATAGACAGCCAGGAAACGGGTGGCAAGCTTTATATTCCGGGATTGGAAAACTGCGTGGACTGCGAGGGCAGTAGTCGTAAGGAGGGTGGAACGTGGAGAGGGTCAGGTAGATGTCAGGGCCAGATACAACTGTTAACACCGGAAAACACCGAAACCGTAATTACTACGGCTCGTAAAGCCTCCTTTCCTACCCTTCTTCAACCCCTCACATCTCGTCCAGCCTGCTCGATGTCGCTTTCATACGCGTCTCCTTTTTCCCTCCGCTTCGTCCTTTTTTCCTGGAACCAACCATCGCGTCCGCGTTGACGACGCTGTCGTTTCGAATTCGTGGAATTAAATGGCCACCCTCCACCCTTGCGAGAGACGATCAAGTGTGGATAATTAGAGAACGATCCTGCAGCATTTTTATCCCAGCATTTCTCTACAATTACGAATAACTCTGGCGTATCGCAGAATTTCCACCCCCGTTCGTTACGCAGGATGGAAAAAGGGCTGGGGTGGCTCGCTGGGCACCGCGTTTGTTATTCGACGAGCACTGGCGAGATCGTAATTCGACATTCGTCGATATTTTCCTCGAGTCGAGTGGAAATCGATCGCGGGGCGCGACGAAAGCGCGAGGGGTGGCTCGCTGGAGGGTCCCAGGCGAAATTGCAGGTCCTGGCGGGATCAAAAAGAGGGCTACGAGGGAAAATTGACCGTTTTACCTGCGAGGATTCCATAATTAAAATCAGTTGCGCTGCTGTCATTGTCCTCGACGCGGTCCTCCTCTGTCCGCGGACATCCTGCCAGTCCTGCGGCCGCGTTTCGCGCAATTTAACGAGAAAACTTTTCAAATTACATTCCACGGGACTTTTTCACCCCCTTTTCGTCCTCCTTCGCTGGTTGTTATCTCCTCTGGTTTCTTTATTACCGCCTCGCGAGGACGTCTCTCGTTCTCGCTTGCAAGAGATTTATCCGCGAAGTTGGCTGCTTATGATAAATCTCGTTTGTGCCTCGATACAAGTTGGAGGGGGAGCCTGTCGAGCGTTCTCGAGGGCAGCAGCGGAAGTGGAAGCGCCTCGAGTGGGGATGAAGACCGATCTCTGCTTGTTAGTAACCACCGATCGAGTGTCTGTCCTAGTTTTTTGCGCGATCCAACGCACGTACCTCGCGATTTTTCGTCCTCGAGTGCCAGGGAACAAGGAAATGGCGTAATTCAGTACGACTAACTTCGATCTCGTGTTATTCGCATGGAGAGAAGAAAAATGGCACCTCGAGAGCCTCTGTTCTGCTGACTTTTGGAGCTCTCCAGTTCTCAGAAGTGACTAGTTCGTGTTTACACGCGATTTTAATTTCGAGATCAGTCGCAGAGTTAATTAAAATCGCCAGTGGCGCGAGATACGCTGATTAATCGCGAGCAATCGATCTACGCGAGCGAAATCGGTTGGCTAATGGTTCCATCAGCACATCCGGTATTTGCTACGCGTAAGGCATTCGCGATTAACCGAAATTTCGCTGGATTTTAATTAGAATTCCTGAATGGCAACGTTTAGCGATTAGCCAGCGAAGGACTTAATCAAAGATGGCGTTGGTCGAGCAATTATTGAGTCGTTTTCAATCAGAGGGTTTCCAGATATTTTTTTTACCTGAAAGCGGAGACGAAATCTTGGCGATAATCGAATCCATCGAAGGCTCGAAGGGTCCCTCGATTTTATTCTCGCGTCGTTTCCTCGAAAGTGTCGGCTACCACTTTCGTCGAAGGTATTTATTCGAACGGTGGGGCAGAGAGCGAAATGTAAAAGCAATCAGTCACCCTAAAAGATTCAAGAACGTCCAAAGGGGCTGTCGAGACGCGCCATTTTATAGATTCTATTGTGCACGATGTTAAACAGCCTGAATAATTCTGTCATGCATGCAAAAAAAAATTTTTAACACCTTCTTTCGTTACTCAAATAAAAATTTCGTTACTAATTTATTTTTTTTTTTACCAAAATCGACCATCGAATCACTTTTATCAATGGCCAGTTTGATGACAGAATTCTCAGCTTCTCTTTTTTGTTTTTAAATATAAAAATATATTATTTTTTTTTCTATCACTGAAGATCAACCAAGTCCTTTAATCGAGACTGTTGTCTCCTTTGAAGAATTCTGTGAACGCAATCTTTTAACTCTGTAAGTAAATTGATACCTGGTGATCGAGAATAATTCGCAGAGACGCTGACAAATAATTAAGAGCAATTCTATCGGTTCTTTTTCGTCTCGAAACGGCTCGTTGAACGTTTCAATCAGAAAGAAAGGGAATTTTCAATCGCACTGCCTTTGTGTCAGTCAAGATCGATTTCATTCGCGTCTGTTTGCAGTTAATTGGTACATCGAGGACACCGGGTAGATTCAATTGAACGAAGGAGCAACGGACGTCCGACGAATTAACATTTAATTACCAAGCACCGAGGCATTTCTCGCTCCTTTCCTTTCGAACCTATTCTATTCCGCTTCTTGACCGAGAAAAAAAGTGTGGCGCGCGATTAAATGCTAATTAGTTATTCATTTAGACGCTAGAAGTGCGCAACCAGGGTAACTAATCTGATTTCTCGACTCCGTTCTTCTTATTACTGTGCCATGCGTTGAACTTATATTGTAATTTACAAATATAGCACTGAAAAAAATTGAATACCAATTTAAGTAGTTCATACGAAAAATATCGCATCTTAAGAATTAAAATGTAAAAATTTGGCTGTTTGGAATAATTCAAAATCGTTTCGAAGCGTTCTTCTTCCTGTAACTTATCAAGGACGCGAGTGAACAAGCATCCTCGCGGCAATGGCTCGGTTGAACGACGCGAAAGGTGGCGAAATGGCCCTTTGTCCGCTCGTTGAACGACTTCTTCCACCGCGTATTTATTAAACGCGCAAGCTCTTTTTAGGGACGCCCTCGACGCTGTTTTCCTTTCACCGAGCGAAAGCTGCATTATGATAAAGCCTAGGAGGAAGGTATCTCCGGTCCTTTGTCCGCTCAATGAGACGAAAATTTGTTTAACTCGAGTAATTGTTGTTCCTCCCTCTTCTCGCCAGCAGCCGTGGCTCTTATTAAGTCCGTTCTGTCTGCGCTCTGATGCCCTTTGTCACGCGCAGCTAAACGACGTTAAGCAAATTGAACGTTGGAGGGGCCGTTTAACCGGCTGTGATTCTATTTTCCTCCAAATATCCAAAAGAGAACCTCGACAGAAGAAAGAAAACCACCATCGATCGTTCTACTGCTCAAACTTGACTCTTACATCCACTTGCATTCTCAATTAATTGCAATTGAAGCTATGTACAATGCAATTGCTTCAATTACTGACTGCCTTGATACACTTTAGGTATCTTGGTTTGCTCTCATTCACAGCAACCATCTTGCCATAACCAATAAAAGACTGCAGATGGCGCAACGATGCTTAAAAATGTCTGCCAGAACAACAGCTGATTCTAATTCCTCTCACATCACGCGAATCTTCGTCTCGTATCAAAGCAGAGTACAAAGTATTTCTATTTTCGAAGAACTGGAGGACACGACGCGTCTGAGAGAACCCCTCTAAGGGCATAAAATCGTTAAGAGTCGAGCACGTAATTCGTAAAACCGATTAAACTGATTTGTCGATCGCGATTGCCTTGGAGACGCGACGCGCCAGGAGGGAAGGCACGAATCGCGGGAAAAAGACGAAGGAATAACGAAATTAAAAGCGTCGAGGGGCGGCTGGGCTCCTCCCTGGTGAAAATAATAGAACTGTACAACGACAGTCTCCCATTGTCCGGAATAAAGTTTACGTCTGCTCCTTTCTCGTCTTCTCGCGATACTTTCCCGCTGTTTCGAAGCGAGCTGCTCGAGACTGACGACTTTCGAAGCCTCTGCCCTCGCAGCGTGTCTCATATTTCCATTCTCAGCCTGCTCTGCAGCGACTCCCGCGGGAATAATGGAAGGAATGACTTTGAGCCGCGTTTAATTACGAAACCCCGCTGTTTTCGACGAAACACTTACTTATTTAACTCAAAAAATTTTCTCTGCAGACAAAAATAAACGTACCACGAAAGAATTCGCTTGACGCGTTTGTTGTTCGAAAGCAGATCGAGAGGGGGTCGTGCAAATTAATTGCACGACAGCGTCGACGGAAAAAGGGGATGATTCATCGAAACTATGCGACGCTCGCGAGTGTAACGATATTACTACGAACTCCACAATTGCGGTATTGTTAAGCTCTTGGGGTCCAATGAGTAGACGCGCAAATAATGGGGAGGAACGCTCGTCTCTGGGGTGGGTGCGCAAAGGGTGTACGTTGCGAGGGGTGGAAAAGTACGAGTCCGTCGTATATCTTGAAACGGTAGACACTCGACACGGTGACGGAAGGTCATGGGGGCGCAAAGTGATTCGAAATGGCGAAAGAATGGCTGGCATTTCGACGCAGCGTGTGTAAGCGTGATACTGATGGCGTCAGACGAGGCTTTTGGGTGCTGGTTCGACTGCCACTAAAGGGGTGGGGGTTTGCATGGATCAAAGCCAAGGAATTGATTTTGTCCCACGCGTTTCATGTGTTTAACCCTCCACTTCACTCTCGCCAATTCGTAATTCTAGCTTTTTTTTTGCGCTTAATTAGTTACCAGTGTTTGTGTTTTTGTTGAAAATTCACCCACGATTTAATCGAATGTACTCTTAATTGAGTTTGGGAGCTCGCTAAAAGCTCAATTCTCAATTTTTTTTTATTTTTACAACAGTGGAATATTATTTTCAAATTTATTTCGTCGAAATTGGTTGAAAAATCGCCTTTATTGCCTCGAAATTGTACCCCAATTGTCGATATCCGTGCACTTCAGTGCTGCTGCAAAAGAGATGATAGAAAATTATCCAGAATTATGGTCGTTATTGTAAAAAGTTTTTGAATGGCGAATTGGCTTGCGATTTATTCATATCGTTTCGCGAGTTATCGCTGCATCGACGCAGAAGTAACTGTTTCAGGGCCAGGAATACAACTCCCGGAAGTGTCTGCTGGCGCGAGGGTCGAATATTAATTGGTCTTAATTACACGCGGCGGAGGGCTCGTTTTAACGCTGGCGAAAGTTTTTCGCGACCACGCCCCGCCCCTTTCACCTTCTTTTATGAACCCTCTCGGTTGATGCAAGAGTACACGACTGCTTTAAAAGGAAGTTACGCGGCGCGGAACGAAAATGGTCCCCCGACACGAGCGCCGCCATTGTGGTCTATCGAATTTCCTCTTCTTCCGCGGCAAGTTTCGAGTGCCAGACACATTTCAATTAACGCGAGCTCTCCTTTCGAGATCCCTGATTAACTTTGCGCTCGTTAATGCGTCAGAGTCGACCAAAAAGAAATTTTCGAACCCCGTTCAAGGTTCTTCTCGAGCAACCAAATTTTTTTTCTGATGAAAAAGGGTTGTTTAGCAAGGTTACGATGCAAATACAACAAGGGTTACACAAGTGGCCCTTCAGAAAGATCAAAAAGGAATTTTCAGACTTCGTTGGTGGTTTCTTTTCGAGCAATAATATTTTTTTTTTGAAGAAAAAGGGTTGTTTGCGATGTTACGATGGAAATACAACAGGGGTTGCGGAAGTGGCCCTACAGAAAGTTCGAATCTGCCCCCAGGGGCGAGAAGGAATGCGATTAAGCGTTGATGGCTTCCTAAATGCAAACAACCCCCGAAATCGTAATCACAGGAGACAATCACGCCTCGACAACGGGTAGACGGTGTTTCACCGTGGAAGAATAAACGACGGAAGCACTCAGGGTGGATGTCAATTAAGCGACACCTCTTAATTCGCGAGCTGCCTGTAAAAACAGCTCACCCTTCTGCCCTTCTTCGTTCTGGTCCAAAGTTACACTTGTTTCGATCGAAATTCGATAACGGATACTCTCATTGCAACTTTACAATTTTTGACACCTGTCCACGTATTTTTTTTCTTTAGTTGTACGATCAAAAAATAATTATGGAAATAGCAAGAGCTTTTTAATGTTATTGGAGGGGTGGATGGAGTAAAACTGATGCATTTCACGTGGCTGAGTGCAAACTAATATTAGCCGAGGAATAGAAGAAAGCTTCGCCCATCTTGGGCGCCGCTTCTGTTTGCCATCTTGTTCACACATAATGTTCCTCGCGTTTTTCCTCCAAGCGGAAGCTCTTTGACTAAGAGGGAAACCTGTAAATATTACAGAATATCCGGGACACTGGAGGCGGACATCTCTCTGTCTCAGAGTTCAGACCTGGCTGTATTGCTCTTTGCAACACATTTTCATTTTTTAATAAATTAAACAAAATTCTTTCTTCAACTCTAACTCTCTTAATTTTCAATTTTCTGACTTTTGGAGAAGAACAGAGCACTCTCATTGACACTTGGAATATTTAGCTGTATTGCTCTGTCACATATTCATTTTTGTAAAACATTCTTGCCCCAACTCTGAGGTTAATTTTCAATTTTCTGACTTTTAGAGAAGAGCAGAGTTTCTCTTTGGCAATTGGAATATTCAAGTGGGACACGTGTGACCCACTGTGTGAAACCTGAACGCAAAACTTTTCGAAACGGGTCTAATTTGGCGGCTGGGGATCAGAGTGCGCAACGTCGTACGAGCCCAGCGAGATAACAATAACGCTCGCGAAGTTAGACGATATTTCGTGGAGCGAAAATAGCGATAGTTAGCAAAGTAATAGGAAAACTTTCCGGTATCGAGCATTTCCATTAATCTGCATTAATTTTGGGCAGCGCCAGAGCCATCCACCTGCTCGTGGCCGCTCGAAAAATGTTTAACCAGTTCTCAGAGGCTCGCGATTGCTCAGAAAACATTGCTTAACGCAGAACGCATCTCCTCGTTTGCACGGAACTATTTTTCACCCGTTCGAGAAGTTTAATGGGCGCTCATTGATATTCTCGAGACTGGTGAGGAGTTAAAACGTTCTCGAGCGAAACTTTGTTAATCAATCCAGTTGTATTTATTATTATTAGATCCTGGAGGGAGCTCGAGATGTTTTCGTTGGAATTTTTCGCAGGCAACCGAGCGAGAAACTAACTTCAACGAAGTTCTCAGTCGAGAAACAGTCGTCTCTTAGTTTTACTCTTTTATTTTGTTAAAGAGTTGAAAAAGCTTGTTTTACACCGCTGTTTCTTATTTCTAGACGCGTACTAAAATTTATAGCGTTGTGGGACACTTCCTGCTGGTCATCTTCTTGCTTTTTACTGCCTCTGCTGCCCTCTACAATGGCAGACACTAGAAACGCTCTAGGATTCTCTTGCGAGCTTCATTAAATCGAGAAAAATGTATTTTTTCACGAAACAGCTCTGAATATAGCAATTCTAGAACATTTTCAAGTCTCAGTGCCCGTTAGTGAATGAAAATTCGTGAGAATTATTGTAAAATGATGAGAGTTTAATTTGAATAAAGTTCCTCGACTCAATATCGAAACGTCTGCTGGTGTGGGATGGTCGGTTGCGATTCGAGGTTGATCCATCAGCCCAGGACACGTCCATTCCACCAGCGAGAAGTTTGTCGATAGTTGAGGACAGACGAGTGGAGAGGAAGGATGATTGGTTGGCTTTTGGGGACAACTTGGAGACAGGCTCGAAGACAGTGTCCACGGACCTTAACTTCGATCGTTGATGCGTCTCTGCGGCCACCCTTTGCGAGCCCACAAACAAGGGGCGGGCGATTTTCCGGTTGCTCAGCGTTTCCGCTTGGCTCGTCCATTTCAGCGCACGCGATTCCTCGTGTGCCCTCCTTTTCTCTGATTGTACGAGTTAAAAAATTTCGTCGACCACTCACACGTTTCCTTTTACAGTAAAACATGGAGAAAAGGGAATTCAGCGAGTGTAGATCTCAGTGAATTTAATGAAGCAAAAGAAAAGGTAATCTGCGGTTCTAATGAATAAAGAACAGCGAGACTTGGTGAATTTGAACTGTGGCTAATAAATTCCCCCACAAACCGCGTATTACATAAAAAGTGGGACGTAACGTAGCCTTAAAACTGGGATGTTTATCGTCATCCAGGATAACCCCTCGAAACGTATCACGCTGGTGGTTTTCTGGGATAAATAACGCGTCTTAGAGCGTGGTGAAAAATGGCCAAACCCACGCGAGAACCAGATAAATCTGCCCTTTTGCTTATCCCAATAAATGAAATTTATCAGTGGAATTCTCGCGTTCGTCATTAGCGAGGTTGTAATTCGCGACTGAAACCAGCTGTGGAAGCATCGAAACGACGGAAGGGTCGATTCTGGCTACCCCAACAGCCCTCGCTTAACCCTTCATCCGCTCCATTCGCCACGGTTTGTCTTTCTCTGCTCCGCGAGAGCCGTCCGCGGGCTTTCGCGCTGCTAAACGTTAAGCTTCCTGTTCAAAACCGTGGAAGACGTGAAAAGAGACGGCGGAAGGGTCGAAGGCGCGGCTCTGAATTTATGCTTCATTCGTACACGCCGTGGCGGAGCGTAAATTATGGTACTCTTGAACGCGAGCTTCGACCCCAGCGCGCTTTCTTGTCGGGCCTGTTGCTGCTCTTTTATTTATTGTTTCAGACGCGAGGAGCGAGTCTACGCGAGGAAAACCGCCCCTTGCCTCTTCAGGGTAGCGAGAAATTTCATTTAAAAAAAATACTCGCACTCCAGTTCGCACTCCGCTGGGAATTCGTCTTCGTTTCGACTTATTTCGCTGCAGAGACGAATCTACGGTTACGTAACCGTTTTTTCTGCGTCCCTGGTTCGCTTTGTCTCTTAAATCCTCGCTGCAAAGCGTTCTGGTAGGCTGGACGAGAGAGAGAGAGGGAGAGAGTGGTTGAACGAGGCTCACTGTCCACGCGCGTCACGCTTACAGCTTTGTAGCGGATTAACGCGCCTGTGGCGCTAGTTGTCCAAGCGTAACGCGATTCATTTGCACTCTTTCTCGCAGATTTTGCTAGAATCCACGGTTTCGCGAAATTTCTCACGTTAGTGTTTCGATTTTTACTGCAATGAAACACTTCTTGGTTGCACAAATGCTTTACTGTAAGTGCTGCACTTGCCACAGTCATTGTGGTCGATTGTAGAGACACTTCTTGGTTGCACAGAGGTTATAATCATTTAAAACAACTCAGACGAGGAGTACAATAATGCTTCTCCACTGGAAGCGTTAATTAACTGGCTCAGACGACGAATGCTGTTTACAGCGCGATTTTTCGAATCCATATCTCGTTAGGAGGGTGACTGCGTTGAGGGGTTTTTTGTTAAGCCATCGGGAATTGGAGTTAATTCGCCTGGCGACGGGACGAGCGCATGCTTAATTAGCTTGCCATCAAGCGTGCGATTTAACGCGGCTTGCCTAGCAGAAAGCGTTTCGATTGCGCGTGTGGCGTTCTTTGAACCCTTCGTGGTCCGTTTTTGCTGTGTCCAGGGCTGCTGATCCTCGTCGATGAAGAGTAAATTCTTTGTCACCCCTTCTGCAATTCCTGAACAATTTCTGAAGCTTTTTAATCAGTTAATTCTGTGGAATATCGATCTTCAATGTAAATACTCTGATCGATTCTCGAAGGCACCTCGTGTTTGCATCGACGAATTTTATTCCGCTGGACGTCGTTTCGACGCTTAATCCCCAATTATCAGCCGATAATTGAACGAGACTCCTCGATAGACGTTATCAGATTTACCTCGAAGCAAATCGAGAGCTCGCACGCGATTATATCCGCCAGTGGCCCAGACGCGGTTCCACGAGAGGGTGAGAACGTTGGTGAAAGGAAGTCTGAGGGTGCTGCGCTCGCGTAAGGTCAGAATCCGCGTCGCTGTCATAAAAGACGCGTGGCGCTGTCGGAGGGGTCGCTAATACCCTGGAAATCCGCACCCTCGCGTCGCAGACCTCTTCGAAATTCCGTGTCGACATCCGGTTGATTACACGCGTCTCGCTTCCGCTTCATTTCCGCGCTGGGGCTGAGGGTTTCTTTCCGCAGACCTTCTCGATGATTTCGCTTAAACGATCCCTCTTCACCACTGGTCTGTCGCTGCATTTCTTCAAGGTTAACGCACTCTACTCGAGAAAAACGAACATTTATTTCAAATAAGACAGTGCTGTTGTGTTTTGGAGAAAATTGGACGGATGGTTGGAAACAAAGGGGACCAGCCAAGGGGGATGAAAGTTATATCGTGCCATCGAGCTCTGGCTTCAATTCTGGGCGCAATTGAAACCGTTAGCGAGCTGCAGAAACCCTGGGTGTCGTGCTTGTGAAACGCGGTGTAATTACGGGTAACAACCGAGAATAACAATTAACACCATAACTGGGCGAGGGGTGGGCCTCCTTGTCGAGCTGGGGACCAGTTCGGGAACTTAACTCCGTAATAACGCTTATCAGCGCCGTTTCAATTCTCGCGCGCACAAGTGCCGCGATTTTCAAAAGCAGGCTAATTGCAATTAACGCATTCTGCGTGGAAGAAAAATAGAGGGGATCTGGAAATTTTTTCACCAGTTTCGAGGGATGAAATGCGATTATCGAGGGTGTTCATAATTAACGCGATTCTCTAGGGACGAAGAGGAAGCTTCTTAGTTGCTTAACGCGTTGGTGTTCGCGTGTAATGCCTTGCTTTTGTCTCTACAAGCGATTTTCTTTGAGAAGGACAGGGTAACGGGTGAGTCCTTGGCCAGGATTTCACGAGCGTGGAGGGATAAAACGAAATAAAGGATGATTCTGAGCTAATCAGTTCGAATTCCTTAAAATTCTTTTGCTAAAGTTTCGCGTTAGTTTTGCTTGCACAATTAAATCCAGCAGAGAGAGGGAGAGGGTGGTCTTGAGAGAACAACGAAGGGATAATCCGCCGTAAAACAACCCCACCACGCTTTTGTACAAGTTCTTACAGAGACACAGCACGCTTCTTGTCCAAGCTTTCCTTTTTCCTGCACTGTAGTAGCCGGCTACGAACCCTTGTATTTATGAGGGATCCTTCGTTGGTGGAAACAGGGTGCACACATCCACCCTCTTGGCCAAACGTAGCTCGTACAACGTTACGTACCGTGTTCCACCCAGCGACGTCCCAATTTTTCCACCCCATAGGTTTTAACGAGCAGCCTCCGCTGGAAAATGATCGTTCTTTATTGATAACCGGAGTAGTTCTAACAGCGTTTTTATTCGACCACCCTTGGGGGCCTCTCTGTTACTAGAATGAGAGTTAATTGAACGTTTATGGTGGTTTTCGTCGTTCTACCCCTTAGAGGACACTGAACGAGTGCGATATGGATTCATTTGTGGTCTTACTAGAAACCAGTCATGTATACTCTCTAGTAGATTACTTAGTTGGTGTTTCTTGGCATTTAAAAAATAGCAAAAAGGGAGGTAATGTTGAAGGGTTGATGTTTATGGTGGTTCTGGGTTGTTCAACCCCTTTGAGTACACTGAATGAGTGTGATATGGATTCATTTGTGGTCTTACTAGCAGCCAGTCCTGTATACTCTAATGGATTACTCTGTTGATGCTTCTTGGCATTTACAAAACAGCAGAAAGGCAAATAATGTTGAAGAATATACAGCAGTGGTTGCTCTGAAGACCACAACCTCTTCGCAATAGCTTTAATTAAATAAAATTGCAATCCAGCTGGTGTAAAATCGTTACATGCACACCCCATTGGTTATTTTCCAGGTGCCGCAGCAGCATCTCGCGGCTACGTGGACGCGTTGTCTCGACTGGCACGTCAGGCGCAACTGGGGACGTGGGGTGGTTCCAAGGATGTCGGTAAGTCTTCGCCATTTTCTAATCTCTCGCCACAGAGCAGTCGTAACCGCGTCGAGTTAATTAAAATTCATCGACGCGCGTGTTTCTTAAACGCGTGTCGCGACGTTAATTAATTAACGTGGCACGTGTCATTAGACGAGCAAGTGAATCTGTTCCGCCCTCTCTCGTCCGTTCGTTATGGACCTTGTCTTAATTACCAGATCGTCCCGCGATAATTATTTCAATTACGCGCTGGAATATTTATTGTAAATTAATAGACGTCCAGCTCGCAATTAAAATCGAACGTTCCCGCGATTGATACACAGGTAGAGCCGCTTTTTAATTGTTTTCGACGGTTTTAATGGCTGGCGTGGAGCGAGCGCGTCCCCCACCCGCGGATTAATAAGAATTTAATTTCGATTCGATTTATCTCGCCTAAAACGCTCGATATTAACTTCTCCACGAGGTATCACATTTATTATTACTCGTAATCGTTGTATACTTCGCGACGATAAATTAATGATAATAACAAGGGATGATCGCGCTACGATTGACGGAATAAATCACGGTTTATTATCGCATTAAAATTAATGCCCAATAATATAACAAGGAATGCATTGTAACGCAATTACCAAGTAATTGCTTAATAACGGATTGATGCCTCCCGTGGATACAGCCAGCCAATCAATATTTCGATATTATTACCCGAATCAACACGTTGATTGCGCCCCAGCCAGGCCAGGAATATTCTTCATTTAAATTCAAAGCTTCGAACTTAAAGATGGCGACACCTGAGCAGACGACACGCTTCGTTTCGAGCGAATTAACGCTCGCGACGACGAGTTAGTCAATTTCGAGCGTGGCGTCTGCTCGCGACTCGCGCTCTTTTTCACCAGCCAGGCTTCCAGGAAAGTTTTCGCGCGCGTTACAGGAACACTCTCGTGGCTTCCAAAGCCAATAAAGGCTCACAGTCTCCCCCACTCTTTTTCTCGTCCCTTATGAGGGGGTGGAAAGTTGCTAACAGGATCATTGCAGCGTGATAAGTGTACGTATTAAGTCCAGGTCGCTAACCCCCTTGGCTGGTGGTCTGGAGGGGGTGCAGGGCTTAGAAAACTTGCGACAGAAGTTTTATTTGTTTTCCAGCGTCGACAGAGAAATTTTGATCGATACCAAACACTTACTTCGTACCTCAGTGCTGTACTCTTATTGCTGTAAGCATAATTAGCATTGCAATTGGATGTAGAGCGATTTGGGTTGTTTGAAAAATAGCATGGGATATGTTAGATAGTCTCTTTTGAATGGCAACCGAGTTTGCTGCAATTGCTGGTCGTGTAGAATATATCTGAGCCTTGGATGTAACCCCTGTTAACTGCACAGGGACGCCCTCAGGCAACTTCCAATTTAAACTCCTGCCTGTGCGCGCCACCTCGAAATAGGGTTATCGTATTATTATTTGTCGTTCGAGCTGAGAGGATAAAACGGATAAATTGTTGCTGGGAATTTCGAGAGACTGTCCTCGCGTCAATTAAAATTAGCATATCGCGTGTAGCTTGCAAAAGAATCGAAATTGAGTCTCGTGAAGTGTCGCGTTTGGAAGACAATCGATGGTTAGTCGAGTGGAATATCTTATTACCTCTGTTTGGCCGTTTGGCGGCGTTCCAGTGTACGCCAATTTGCACTCGTTAGGGGCGACGGTTTTGGAACTTTCCGCGCGCCCACTGCGGGACTTAATTTTCATTAAACGCGGCTAACTTCGACCCGTACCGCTGGCATTCCTAATTCACGCGTTGGGTATCGCTGAATATTTTTTCACTTCGTAACGAATGGCACCCAAGCGTCTGAAAGGCATTAATATTTACAACAGCGTCTCTGGTGTGTTCTCTGATTTTTTACAGAATTATTCGTTCACTATTTCACGCTTTTCTGTCACATAATCAATTCCCAATAAAGAGTGGAAGCAGTAGGGAGAGAGAAATTGATTGGCGGGACTTAGAGTGCTTCTCAAAGGGACCGTTTCGGGTCGCTGCTGAGGACCTTTCGAACTTGTTCGTCGAGGAATCCACTGGCTCAAGTTTAAATCGACGGACTTTTGTCAACTGCGAAACGACACACGCCCAGGGTCGAGAGACAAACTCGTTCAACTTAGCCATGCAATCCTCCGCTTTCAGGCGCGCTCGAACTGAATCAAACTTTTAATTATTTGAACTGACGCGGGAAAAGAACGGGTTGTGTTACTCTTGCGCTGTAATTGCTTGTACTTTGCTCCACTTAAATTGTATTACGCGAACGAGACCCATTGCCAGGTTAATTACGAGTTTTTGAGAACTGACGTTGTTCCAGCAATCCTCATAATAGCTGACACAGCTCCTATTCAGTGTTCTGATTAACCTCGTCGACCATTTAAGCTCGCACGACGTAAGATCTCGATCGTAACAAATGTTTGCACAGAATTGGATCGATGCAGAAATACCAGAAGCGATTGAAACGGTTTCGTGTGGCCCCCACAGTGGGTCACTCGATTCAATCGAGCCACTTTCATCAGTGAGATTTATCGATGCGCCCTCTGCTGTCAGCGCCCATCGTTCTCATCTGATAATCCTTTCTAATTCTAACCTGCAAATTTCCTGCCGCTGACCTCTTTCAGACACCTCTCTAGAAAATTGAAAAGTAATATTCGATAAAAATTCATCGTTGTAATTGAATAAAACGTGAAAATGACTTTAAATATGAAATTAAATTAAGTTTCTCGATTGGTTTTGCATTCTTTGAACAGCACCAATGAAATGGTTGCACAAAGAATCGATGGAACGACTATTTCACCAGCTCCAGGTTTATTTACACGATATTAAGATTTATCGAAACGCGGTTCCAATTTGCGAGTTTATGTTACAAATTACGCGAGCGTGGCCCCCCCTTTTGGTCATCTGCCTGGCAAAATACAAACGCTCGCCGCATTTGTCCCAATTTTACTTAATTATACGCGGCTCGAATTATTTGTTGCGGAAATATTTATTATCCCGTGCATAATTTGCGCGCAGCGTGTTACACGGGCTCTGAGCGTGGTCGTCGATGCTTTATCCGCTCTGTAATTTTATCCTAATGAAACCAGACTCATCGATTAATCCGTAACAATGGATCATCTCGTCGAGCGAGCGTGGCGCGCGGATATTAAAATCGCATCTCGTTATCAATACTGAAATTGTTTTACTCCGCGGAGAAAAAGAAAACAAACATGGTGGACGTCTTTTACGCGCGATTACCATAAAATAACGCGTTTACGTAACGCGTGTCGCGAGGAAAATTCGTTTCCACCCTTGCCAGGGCGCAGCAGACGCGGGCGAGCGAAAATTCGATGCTCACGACGTTAGCGCGAGGGTGGCACCGAAATGAAAGCGTGATAGCGAAATTGGCAATATCGCGGACTTCTTCCCACCCGTTCTTCCTTAAAATCGATCGCGTTTCCTGTGCGCCACCCTCCTCTTCCAGGAGCTACGAATTTCCTTTCCACCTAACTAAGTTTGCCACCCAAGATTTCGCATTAATTCCTGACAGGAGTATCCAACTCCCTCGACTCAAAAAACCCCAATTGCAAAGTCTCAAGTAAAAGCAACAGTCATTCGTAGATGAAAATGGTTGGAGTGGTGAAAAATTGCTGGAGTTATTGGGTTTTGTCTTGTCCACGTTTGTGTGAGAACAGCTTAATGAAAAGAGAAGAATTGGCGGGCAGACATTCAGTCGAGGGCTGTTTGAACGAAGGCGAGGAAGGTCGCGACGTAATCAGCGCTCGTCCGATAATTTGGCCTCGGGTAATTTTATGCAATTATGCATATTACCTCTGGCATGCTGGGTTTGTACGTTTGTGCGTGGACGAGGGGGGTTTGCGAACGCAGCTGGAATTTCGGGGCCGGATTTTCGGTGTCCTCCGCCACCCTCCGCGCTCTTTCAACCCCCGTCCGTGACCGTCGCCTCGTTTCACGGTAAAGTGACCGCGCGTTAACTCCTATTCGTTACCCGTTTACATTATTATTAAAGCGCATTTACACGGCCGTTGGCGCGAGCGCCTCGTGGAATTTTAATTCCATCGCGTTTCCTGCGCCCAGACAAGGGGGTGGGAGTGCAGGATTAAAAATCGTCGAGGGGGAATTTTTATTCGCCTCTCTTGGCCACTATTTTCTTCGTCTGGTGCCTTCTTCGATGAGTCTGAATTGTGTTGCCTTGGTTTTGCTCAAGATGAAAGGAAAAGAATGTTTTGGGTCTGATAGTGGGCTTCTTAGCAAGGCTACTTAGTAGACACAGTCTTAGATGTTAGGGATAGGTCAAGAAGTGATACTATTTAGTCGTGTCTTTGAGAAACTATGAGTGTCAATGTCCCTCTAATGCCTAGTGGAGAACCACCATGGTTCCAAGGTAAATGTTAGTGACAGATCAAGAACTTGATGCTTAATGCTTTCGACAAACTATGAGTGTCAATGTCCTTCTAAAGCCTAGTAGAGAACCACCATAGTTCCAAGGGTTGTTCGACAACGCAACCCTTCAAAACTCCACAGAAAATCACTATGCCCTTGTAGTTAATCAGAAAATCGTAACTGCAATTGAATGGTGCCGATGTATCGTGGCTGTGCGTCCTTTATCGCGGATCAATCGGATCGCGCGTGGGTTGGCCGTTTAAATCAAAGCCACGGCTGGTCAGCACGTTGGAAATAAAGTCCGCTGGTAGGTGGCGCGCGTTCTCAGCGTCGCTCCTGGCTCAGGTTTCGCGCAGAGCTGAATAGTCACGCCGCAATTAACTCGTATTCACCACTTTGATGTAGCTGGCCCCGCATTATACGCGTTGTCTCAATTGTACCGGCGATCTGAGCCGATGAAAGGATCCGCCGGCTGCGCCAGGCTACAGAGACAGGGGCAATGTTTATCGAACGCGGCTGGATAGCTGCACTTCGGCTGGATATTGGCTTCCAGGCAGTGTGAATCGATGTGCAGCTGCACGTTGCGCCTGGGATTCGACGCTGTTGGTTATCCGGGGTCTCTGTTCTTCGTTGTTTGACTGTCAATAGGGGCACGATCAGATGTTTGCCAACCACAGTCTACGTCAGTTGCTCTAAGTACGATCGAACTTTTTTCCTGGTAACCAGATTC
The DNA here is from genome assembly GCF_050948175.1 of Xylocopa sonorina. Classification (NCBI taxonomy): domain Eukaryota; kingdom Metazoa; phylum Arthropoda; class Insecta; order Hymenoptera; family Apidae; genus Xylocopa; species Xylocopa sonorina. The sequence goes on from NW_027490090.1 coordinate 2,712,085, forward strand.
AACTTTGCAGGCCTTCAGTGTCGCGACAATCGTGCCAGGTCTTTGTACAGGGGTTTTGCAGGATATACGACGAGCAGAGCGATGGCAAGTGGCAATTTATTCGCTGGTAACGAGGGACGATCCCAACAATTCCATTGCTGTCTGTCCAAGCGTGTAGAAATTACTGTCGAGTAGCTCGACGCGACGATCTGAAGTAGGAGTGCACTCTGTGGGCATTGGTTACACTGAAAAATCCAGGGCCACGGGATACCTTTATGGCTGGTGACAACTCTCGATCCTCTTCTGATTTTACCGTGCCACTTTTCAATTAGCAACTCCTTTCACGGTTGAAAGAGTGGCGGATCGAACTCTCGATTGTTTTTTTAAGTAGTACAACTCTGTGCATAGTCAGACAGTAATCAATAGCGTTCTGAACGTATTCTTAAATTAAAGTATCGATAATTAGGATCAGTATCGACCAGAAATAACACGTTTACTTAAAGATTCATGAGAAATTAACGTCACTACTGTTGGTTTAAGTAGTACGAGTCTATACATAGTCAGACATTCAGCAGAATCTCAATGCATTTCTAATTTTTCTAAAATCTATTGACAATTTAAATACTAAAAAGTGGTACCTCGTTAGAGACCTGCGTTTTTAATTAATGCAGCTCGTTACTGCTTTACCTTTCGCGTCTCTATTTAAGCATGAACTCTAGAAAGCTCCAAATGGTCAGTAAATGAATCGCATATCATTTCTGCACGCCCTCTGCACAACTCAGTATCTCTAAGAACCATTGCAAATCAATCTGCAATCCTAAATTCCTCGCTCCACCCAAGACAACCCCCCCCCCCCCCCCCTCCATCGTCGTTAACACTCGTTGGTCGATGCAAAGCGTGCGCAAACTAATCAAGAAACTTAGCAGCGATACCGTTGACCAGCCATGGTTAACGTAGCCCCCAGTTAGCCATCGTGGAGGATCCGCTTGACGCGTCAGAAGCAGCAGTGGGGGTGGCTCAGTTGGAGGAGGAACGGAGACGAACCGTGTCCTTGCTCCTGGCACGTTCCTCGAGCAACCAGCTCGAGATCCTTCTCGTGGAACACGACGAGAATGCTATCTGCTGGTAGCGGGAGGCTCGCTTAATTGCGTCTGGCCGGCATCGCACGTATAATGGGCCAGCCGTGCAGAGAACTCCACTGCCTTCGCAGATAAGGCTGCTAGAATGGCCACGTGGAGGGGTTGGGACAACCTGGTACGTTCGTTCGTTACTTAGTTCGTTCGTTCCGCGAGGCAATCCTCTTGGTCGCCGCAAATCGGACATTGGGCACGGACAAAGCCATCCCAGACTGGCCCACTGGTCAGCTGACTTTGGATTACTGCTCTACGAACACTGTCAAACGGTTTTCAGACAGCAAGAAGGACTCTGTGGTGTGAAAAATTGTTGCAGGGAGTATCGTTGGATGGTTTTAAAGGAACGAACAATCGATATGGTTAATGCCCAGCCGCTTTCTGCGAACAACACGTCCACAGCGGTGGAGGGCGTAGGAATTGCTCAGGCGTGTGACCGGATTGTGGCCAAAGCCCTCGAAACCATCCCTCTCTAGCGTCCCACGGGGTGCTCCAGGCCTCCCTCGCGGGTTGTTTTAATCCACGTAAATGACTGGACTATCCCACTGCCACTGAGCGTTGTTTAATGCCTCGATTTCGCGCTTGTGCGTTCGTCCATCGAAAAATGTCAGTCTTCGAAACGTCGAAGGGTGGAGAGTGGGTATGGGGTTAACAAAAGCAGTCGTTAAAGTGATTAACGAGCTAGAGTGAGACGATACGGAGCTATGGACGCTATTACCAGCTTTATTAATTGCTATCCTCGAGTAATTTGCCTCTCGCGTACGAATGGAGGAACCCTGGAGATGGTTTACTGCAGAGTCAGCTGACAGATCCCAATGTTTGGACCCAGCCAAAGATTTCAGACACTGGATATTTGCCTTCGCATCGATCCTGCTAATTCAGAGCGCGTTTAATGGATTTCAGAAGCGACTTTCTCGCGTCATTAGTCAGACATGTTTTCTCTGGTGGCGCACTCGCGCGAGTGGCCTCGATTTTTAAATTCGACCCGTCGACAAAGGATTATTTTGTCGCGCGATTGATGAAAGCGGACTCGTCAAACTCACCGCCGTGTTATCGTAATACTCTGGATTCTCATTCGCGTTGTAAATTCCCCTCGCAGCGGGTATCGTTGCGCTTTGATCAAATGTCACAAAAATTTGCTCCGCCGACGAGCTCGTTCGAGGACCGCTTTGATACCAGCGCGGCTTTCCACGGCTGGTTCAAATTGATTTCGATATTTGTGTAACTGGAGAACGTAGGGGACTGGTTGATATTTCTTTCCGTTCGAATCTTCCGCCAATACGATTGACGAGGAGCATCAAAGGCGCTGCAGAACGCGGATGGGGTGGAAAGAAATTATTCCAGATTAATTATGCGCGAATCGAGACATTGTAAACACGCTCGCGAGCTACGAATCCTCTTTCGAATCGACCCGTTTTCTCGCTCGAGCTTCGAGCTCGTCTTCTCGCTTTTCTGCAGATATGAGAGAATATCACGAGGGTGGAAATTTAATTTGCTCTGCTGCTGATCACGATAGAGCATTTTCGCGATTTTATAAAAATGGCTCCCGTTTCCCTCAAGTAAATTTCATGGTTTTCTTTTTTTAATATCCTAAACTTATTTTTATTTATTATTCAAAGCATTGAAGCGTCGATTTGCACTCCAAGTGGCAGGTTTATGGCTCTCGTTGAATGCAGAATGAGTGCAGATCGATTCTGAGAGTACACAGAGTAGATGGTGATCGCAAAAAAATGTTGGCCAGCGGAAAAAGGAAGGATTGAACTCACAGTCCGATAATTGCAGCGAAACCGTCTGTTCCACGGCGCGAGAACCTTAGTTTCCGAAACGAGATAGAGGCCAGAGGTGGCCAGGATGTTGCTGGAGGGTTGTACACCGCGGGGGCGTGCTGCTTCGGAATTTAATCTAAAGTAGAATCGCTCTCCGCCACTGTGGGAGTGGGTGGCTCGCTTACATTTTATTTTACTCCCCTTTTATACCTTTTCGCGTGCGTTGCGCGGTAGTTTCTCTGTATAATATCCGGTTGGCGCCCTCCGCGGGTATCTGCTCGCCAGTATTTACGAGCTGGTGTCTACGAATCCGCGTGAAACGCGATTAACAAGAGTTCCAGTTCTCCTTCGACGATACAAAGCGGTGGCAATTTTGCGCGGTGAAATGGTGGACCTGAAAAAAAAATCGCGCGCGCCGTGTTTGTCGCGGGTAACGAAAATACGAGGCACGAGAGGCATTTGCATGAAACAAAAATGCATAGCTGCGAGGGGAACAACGTATGCGTCGACACGTATGTGCGCGCAAACACGCGAAGACGGAAGTTTCGGGGCGAAACGGAACCATGGACAAAGAGAGCGACGGTGAACGCGCGTTACACGCCGTTGAATAACGAAACACGCGAGGGAGACGGCACGCGCGCGTTCCATTCCTCACTCTGACAGCTCTATCTTGCGTTTATCCGGCGAATCTACCTTCAGTCTTCCAGGAGGACGCATTCGCGACCTCTACTCTTACGTAACTGACGCTGAATACTGAAATCTTGCTGGGTCCTCGAGTTTCGACGATCCACGCCACGAAGAAAAATTCCTCCACCCCCTATAAAGGGGATGAGAAACGTAACGAGTCATAATCTCGACTGTTTTGATGAATTTCTCGAACACAACCTTAATAAATATCTCTATGAATCGTTTGACCATGATTATTGTGATTTTTCTTTGCTTCAACCCTTAAAAAGGGGTGGTTTCAAAGTTTGGTTAGCGAGGAATATTTAATTCTGAAGCAATGGCAGACATCGTTAGCTATTTCAATTTTCCAGAAGACACGAGTTCAAGCTCGAAGTGTAATCGTCAGGTTATTTTATCTGCAGTACTGCCTCGCCTCCCCAGGCATTCGCCAATTAGGAGAGGTAACTTTCTCGAGTCTCTCTCGTTTATCGTCGGAATCTTATCTTCGCGCAATAAAATGGAGTATGGTCGTTTCCAATTGAGGCCCCATCCCCTTGAATTTCTCTAACGAGATAAGAAATCCGCACTCGTAACTCTGTTCTGTATTTTTCCCTTCAACCAGTGCACCTGTTTCTCGTAAAATGTTGCAAATTAATGGCGGATGATTCGAAGACGCATCGAGTCAGAAGACGAAAGCCACCCTTTCGTATCTCGATTCGGAATCTCAATTTCGAGTGGCACTTTGGACGCAACCCTCGACTGGTGCCCACTCTGCGGACACTCGATGAATTATCGAGCCCCTAATAGCCCTCGAGATCAATTATTTGCGACGGCGAGAGTCCCATCCGAATACCTGTCCTCTTCGACGCCCCTTTCCATCTGGTAACGCGACACTCGCAACGTTTCTTCGTCGAGAACCCGCGACAAAGGGTCTCGCGAGCGGAAGGTGTAAGGAAGAGCGCGAGAAGAGGCAAGATGGCGCCACTGAGGCGAGTTATGAAACAAAAGGGTGGCGACGGCTCGCCTCACTCTCCGCATTTCCATTTCAAATGCGCTGATACGACGGGACACCCACTCGCGTTGCTATTTACTCGCTAAGAATCTTCTCGCCTGCCACCCTTCCTCTACGTTGCAGTCGAAGGAAGTGCGGTTCAACGTAATGAAATGCTGCCGCATCGAGGCCAACTTGGACCTGCACAGTCTTCTGAAACCCCTCAGTGGCTACGTGGCTGATTAGAAAGACGTGCGACCCGTTCGTGTCAGCCTCAGAGCAACTGCAACGCAAAAAATGTCTGGCTAAATGTGGCAGAACGCTTGCTGACGGCATCAAGGTACCCGTGGCGACATTAACCAAGGCAGACGTCGAAGGAGCGCGACAAATTATAGACGCAATTCCATTACCAAGATTATACCATCCACTCGTGGCAAAGGGGTGGCCTCCCCAGACGATCGACGCTGGTCTGTCTGTTCGCGCTGCTACACTCGTTCCCCCCAGTTTTCGCTGCGCGGCTTTCATTCAGCCATGTGCGACTCTGTGCTCGTGTCCCACGTTAATTAGTTCGAGACGGACGAGTCGGTTGAAAAACTGTTTGCTTTGCCCTTCTTCCTGCGCGCTGGGCTAGTTTGCAGGGGGACGACTCGTCTGTTGCTTCTGCCTTTCGATGAGAGTCGATGGGGTTCCGTCGTGCCATTGTGCACTACTTTTTCACCTCTCTCTGTCTAATCGAGGGGTGCAGGTGGACGTTACTGTGATTTAAGCAGAACCCAATAACTGCCAGATGGACTGGCGTTACTACTTGGTTGATAGTTGCAACTATTTCGAGGCAGCACTGCAAAATGTAAATCCCTCGATCAATGTTTAGAGTAGCAATGATAGTGGAAGTAATAAAGAGATTCGATTTCGATTAGTGGGGGAACTAATGAACGAGCCCGCCTCGTTTTGATCCCCACCACGACGATTAATCGACGCGAGTGATGGGCGCTGACTGCGTCGATTAACGAACAATTCGATTAAGCGTAATCCCAGAGCTGCGTTTAAAATTCCTGACAGAGGCGTTGCTTTTCCCGCTGCATCGACTGTGACAGGATAACACCTTCGTCAAGTTTATCGGCTTACCTTGCTGGTGTGTTTCAGCTCGTCTAACTTTATCGTTAAATCTGACACGGAATAACGAACCGTCCAACCGAGAGCGCAGCACAGTTTGTAATTACTTTCGTCGACGCGGATCTATTATGCCTGGTTTGAAAGGGCTCGTTAAAAATGATTTTTCAATCGAGCAAGGCGGCGCAATTTCCTCCCCCGTTGTTCAAAAATTTCTAAAACCTCGCCTGGCAATTTGTCGCCCACTGGCAGTCAATTAAAACTATCGCTCGCTCGCCAGCAGCGCACACATTGTGCTCGATTCGTTAATTAAGTGTTCCACGAGACGTTTCGTGTTTACGCGCTGTTCTGACCCACCCCCTCGAGCAACCCCCTCCTCGACAGACGTCCGCGTAATTTTGTTTGTCTTCGTCTTCAGTTTTCGCCTGGCTCCCCTACGAATTCGATCTTAATTAGTAGTGGCAGGGACCACATCAAAGGAGAGGGAGAAAAAAAGTGTTTGACTTCGCAACCCCCCACTTTGGGCGTTCTTACCCCCCCTCGAGCGAATGCAAAAGATGACCTCGCGGTATACTCTCGAGGCAGACAATAGTTTGCCTCTAATTTACGCGGGATTACGTTAATTAAATTCGACGCTGCTAAGAGGATACCCAAGCGGGACTCCTTTCGAGATTAATTACTAATCCTCTTAAATAGTTGCTGTACCGCGCGCAGTCGAGCATTGTAAGTCAACTGGAACGCGAGGTGGCATTGCTCAGAGAATGCGCCTCTTCAGCTGCTCGCATCGAGGAACGAGGGGATCCAATTTCGAATTCTTTCCGACGAACGGATATCGAATTGGTAAGCGGAAGAGATGGCGCGATAGTCGGACAAGGGGCGAGCGATATCGAGACGCACTGGATAAGCAGAATTTCGTTCCAATTCCTCGAGAATACCCCACGGGAGGAGTGGAATTTGTTTGCGACGAGATTCCTCGCGGTTTCGTCGTTATCGTGCCAGAGTCTTCCAGAATGACGAGCACAGAGTCCGCTAAACTTTCTTCAGGGACCCTCGAGTCGAGTTTCGGCTGGCCAACGCGAAGATCGACACGGACGCTCCTGGGACATCAAATATTCAGCCTTGCTCCTCCATTTTATAGGCCTCCATCCTTTACAGCGTCTTAAATTCTTCTCGCAAGCTTCTGTTTCTTTTGCACAAGACTCCAAGTCACGTGCAGTGCTGTGTTTCACGTCTGGCCATCGAATGGCCCTTTGGAAGCCACACTTTCGTGACTTGCTCTTAAGTTCGTCAACCTTTTGCGACCACTGCTAAAGGGTTGCGAGTTATTAGTCGAGGACGCTGGTAAATAATAAAAATCTGCTCGCACGACGAGCCAATTTCCTGCGAAAGGATACGCGTCACGTCATAAAGGATTACGAGGCAGTTCGATAGCGTCAGTCATCAATTCTGTACACTTAACGTTGCGCGCACAATGGCAAAACTGGACCAGCGCAGGCTCAACGAAGCAGCTGGAAATATTGCCCGTCCTGTGGATTTAGTTGAGTCACGCTCTCGTATTTATGCGAGCTGGGATCCTATCTGCAGTGCATTAAACTTGACGCGAGAAGAATTAACGCGACAGGGATCTCATCTCATTATGCCTCGTCGAAAGTAATATCCAACGATTACAATAAGCCATCAGGCTCGAAAAACTTCTCCAATTTTATTGCAAATGCCTTAATAATCCAATCTAAAGTTGTGCCTGATCGACGTTCATTGAACTTAATTAAAACTTTAATTAGTTAATCAAACTGAGGAACATTCGAGGCTTGTCCTGTGCCTTTCGCGGAGACAGACAGAAGAATACTTTGCGCCAAGCTACCCTTTCTTTTTTTTCTCTCTCTCGAAAGCTGTTCGAAATATATTCGCGGTGGCGAAACTCGTGATCACATTCTCCCTCGACGCATGCATATGCAGCACAGGACGTTATTACAGCGGGGAGTCGGTTTTCGAAAGAAGGAACGGGCCAGGAAACTTGCTGGGCCGAGAGAAAGTTTCTGCATTCGAGCATCGACGTTGGAACTCTCGCAAAGCGTCGCGATCGCGACTCCATCCCCTCTTTTTTCCTCCTCACCCCCTCTTTTGTCGCGCGAGGACTCGAGTGCTGAGGCAACCGCTGGAACGCGAGACGCCCTCTCGCGGTTTCTCGCCAGGCCACCCTCTTCTTTCTCGCAGGATTAACGTATCGACGACACCAGCCAGCCGCGTCTGAATAATTCAAGGCGAAAGTTTTAACCGCGATCGAAGGGTGGTACGTGCTGTCCTGCTCGCTGCATCGCTCGATTACGATCGAACCTCGCTTTCTGTTGCAGGATTCGCGCTGATGAGGATCGTCGAGGTGTACAAGCAGATCCAGGAGCAGGAAATGAATATCGTGAGTACATTGGATGATACATTTTGTCGAAGGTATGCTGGAGCTTTGGTTATCTTTCGAACTCTCGTAACCCAAAATCAGTGCTGATGTCACTGAGAACACTCTCGTGCACATTCGTAACGAGCTTAGACGCCGTTCTGAGCGAGTAACGTGACCCTCGCGAATCGCACGGTTGATGCAATTAAAACCAGAGGAAGATTTATGCTGGGAACGGAAAACGCACGGTGGAGAAGTTCCAGGCATGCTGGAATATTAATTGGAAAGTTAAAAGAGAGTTTTGGTCATTTAACGTGGCTTCTTCCTTCTCACAATCCCATCTCGCTGCTTCCTCGAACATTCCCCTTCTTCTTCGTCCCTATCCGTCCGTTCGAAAACGCATGGAGATCTCTTTGATCCTCCAGACTGCCATTGGGGTGAGATCGCACACCTGCGCGTCCCTTTTGAGGGTGAAAATTCGTGTAACGACGTGTTATTACGATTTCGCGTTGCAGACAACGATGCAGCTCGATGGAACCTCTCAGACGACATCTTGCGAGATGCCAGGATTAATTGCAAAGCGTATGCATCGTTTGCTCGACGCTTACAGGACATTAGCAATGATTGGGGATGGCAAAAATGTTGGCAAATCTCTATTTTAATGGTCAACAAAGATCTTAGAGGCACGATGCAAAGCTCAATTGTTATTTCACTGACAATACACCAAAAATATCGCACCCCTATACAGTCTAACAACCCCTGCCATAAATGCAGTCTCAGTGCTGTAGCGCAGCGAATGATTCTCAGGCCATTATGAGCGATTCTCGTCTTCGCTGAAATCGTTTCGTGGCACGAAGATCTTCGAACAACGCACCCTGCAATAACCAGTGGCCGTTATCGCGAGATTTCGCGGAATTGCGATCCGTTGAGCTCGAGGAACGATGGTCAGACGCGGAAACCGCAGTGTTCAGAGCAGAAACCTGCTCTGCGTTCCTCGAGTTGAGCTAATTGTTTGCTACGTGACCGTTCTCGATAACTTCTGTCCAGAAAGCGATCGTCGAACCACAGCTCTGTGTCTCTTCCGCGTTTTACAGTTCTGATATCGTCACTCGATTCATGGCTTGGTTTTTTCAAAATTGTCGCGTCGCTTGAAAGGACACGAGGGAATAGTTTGCTGGAGCCTCGATGGCACGCAGAAACTTTGTTACTGCATGGAAATAGTTCGCAGAGGCGTGGAAATAGTTCGTCGAAGCATTCTTCTTCGTTTGTGTATCGCACAGGCTTTAAAAGGCACAGAATTGGGTGCTGCCATGGGTGTTAAGAAACCCAATTGACCGCTTTTCTAGTCTTAAGGACTGCAAATGTTGCTCTCGCGTTCTCTTTTAATATTTCCGTCTCGCGTCTCGTCCATATGTCTCTCCTTTATCTGAATTCACCACGCTGCGTTATAGGAAACGCATATCCGAAGCCATTCACGCACGGAAGGTCGTTGTCTCAGGCGAACGCGCGTCACCCTAACCCTCGTTGACAGAGATTACGTCTCGTCTCGTCTGGCGGCGCTCGCGAGGACGAGAAACCCGCTCGAGAGAGCTGCCAAGCCTAATCGCGCGGAAATATACAGAGAGAGGAGGAACAATTTCGTCCAGCCGTTGAATCAGTTTTATGGGTTTAAAGATGAACGACGAGGGGGCGTTTAGAGTAACGAGATCAGTGTTGCGGTCGTCGAGAGTTAGCGGGAGACTCTTCCTGCGAGGACCATAAAGTTCTCGACCTTTCGTCTGTCGTGGCCTGTGGTCTCGTTTCGATCACTATTTGTTAAAAGCTGGTAGAATTTTATCGAAAAGCCCACTCGAGCAACGGGATCGAAATTTCATCTGCCCTTTTTCCATCGAATTTTTCAGCTAGACAGGCTTCGAATTGTTCCAGTTTAATTCAGCGGAAGAGGAGAATGTAAAAAATCCTCGAACAATGGCGGACGTTTTAAACTCACCGTTTCGATACTCGCGAACGAGCTCCTTTGTTGCTTTCGAGCATTATGATGATTTAATTAAATTTCGTTCCGCTCCTGGCGAAGGAGGAACGGTTTTACTTTTGTTTGATACGTCGATTCGACGCCTGCGCGATTTTTCTCGTCATCGATATCAACGATGGCGCAGAGGTAGCTGCCTAACAAGATAAACGACGCCGATTCCTCACTCTTGGTCGAGGAGACTAATTTAATTTCGCTGGGTAATACCTGGAACGCGTCGCAGACATTATCGCGTTTTTCTTCGCGAATGAAAAACGACTGCGATACCAGAGGAAGTGGAGAGTCATATTGGCATTCGATCATCCTGGCTATGGACAGATAAGATATCCTTGGTATTAATGGAGCAGATTTTTCTTGAAACAGTCGATTTCCCGTCGAATTATGTCCAATGGAACGTTTTTCTATGGTCAATCTAACTCGAAAACTGGTGAATACTTCTCAAAATAGCTCTGAAAAGAAGAAAAAATTTGATGACCAAAACGATCAAATGGATAGAGGATATAGCGGAAATGACGCCAGTTTCTGTTTCATCTCGATATCTCAATCCGTTGTTGAGATATAAGCGATCAAAGTTTCAATGGCTTTCAAGATGGCGGCGGTGGGTGCGAATAACTTGACCCACATTCGTCCAGGAACGTGTAGACCACGTGACAGTTTATCCTGTGGGTCAGTGTGTCAAGGTGCGAGCGAGAGATTCGAGTACTTTCGACAAGGACAGACCTAACCGATTAAAAATTACCCTTCTCTTTAGACGACAATATCTCCGGAAATGGAAGTGGTATCGACATGATTCGTACGTCATTTTTAAAAGGAAAGTCCGTGCCTTCTAACGCGCCCAATTGCATTATCCTACCCTTTGTATCTTTCGAGATACGGCGTCTCAAATTTTTGCTAACTCTAATAGGGGTTATTTAAGGTTTTGCTTGAAACGAAGGAAAGTTCTTCGTAGAAATCTCCGAAACCGGAAGGGGCATCAAGATGATTCGAACGTCATTTTCAAGAGGAAGGTCCGTACTTTCTAACGTGCCCAATTGCATTATCCTGCCCTTTGTATCTTTCGAGATACGGCGTCTCAAACTTTTGCTAACTTTAATAGGGGTTATTTAAGGTTTTGCATGAAACGAAGGAAAGTGTTTCGATGAAATCTCCGAAACCGGAAGGGGCATCAAGATGATTCGAACGTCATTTTCAAGGGGAAAGTCCGCTCTTTCTAACGTGCCCAATTGCATTATCGTGCCCTTTGTATCTTTCGAGATACGGCGTCTCAAACTTTTGCTAACTCTAATAGGGGTTATTTAAGGTTTTGCTTGAAACGAAGGAAAGTTCTTCGAAGAAATCTCCGAAACCGGAAGGGGCATCAAAATGATTCGAACGTCATTTTCAAGAGGAAGGTCCGTACTTTCTAACGTGCCCAATTGCATTATCCTGCCCTTTGTATCTTTCGAGATACGGCGTCTCAAACTTTTGCTAACTCTAATAGGGGTTATTTAAGGTTTTGCTTGAAACGAAGGAAAGTTCTTCGAAGAAATCTCCGAAACCGGAAGGGGCATCAAGATGATTCGAACGTCATTTTCAAGAGGAAGGTCCGTACTTTCTAACGTGCCCAATTGCATTATCCTGCCCTTTGTATCTTTCGACTTACGGCGTCTCAAACTTTTGCTAACTCTAATAGGGGTTATTTAAGGTTTTGCTTGAAACGAAGGAAAGTTCTTCGAAGAAATCTCCGAAACCGGAAGGGGCATCAAGATGATTCGAACGTCATTTTCAAGAGGAAGGTCCGTACTTTCTAACGTGCCCAATTGCATTATCCTGCCCTTTGTATCTTTCGAGATACGGCGTCTCAAACTTTTGCTAACTTTAATAGGGGTTATTTAAGGTTTTGCATGAAACGAAGGAAAGTGTTTCGATGAAATCTCCGAAACCGGAAGGGGCATCAAGATCATTCGAACGTCATTTTCAAGGGGAAAGTCCGCTCTTTCTAACGTGCCCAATTGCATTATCGTGCCCTTTGTATCTTTCGAGATACGGCGTCTCAAATTTTTGCTAACTCTAATAGGGGTTATTTAAGGTTTTGCTTGAAACGAAGGAAAGTTCTTCGTAGAAATCTCCGAAACCGGAAGGGGCATCAAGATGATTCGAACGTCATTTTCAAGAGGAAGGTCCGTACTTTCTAACGTGCCCAATTGCATTATCCTGCCCTTTGTATCTTTCGAGATACGGCGTCTCAAACTTTTGCTAACTTTAATAGGGGTTATTTAAGGTTTTGCATGAAACGAAGGAAAGTGTTTCGATGAAATCTCCGAAACCGGAAGGGGCATCAAGATGATTCGAACGTCATTTTCAAGGGGAAAGTCCGCTCTTTCTAACGTGCCCAATTGCATTATCGTGCCCTTTGTATCTTTCGAGATACGGCGTCTCAAACTTTTGCTAACTCTAATAGGGGTTATTTAAGGTTTTGCATGAAACGAAGGAAAGTTTTTCGAAGAAATCTCCGTAACCGGAAGGGGCATCAAGATGATTCGAACGTCATTTTCAAGGGGAAAGTCCGCTCTTTCTAACGTGCCCAATTGCATTATCGTGCCCTTTGTATCTTTCGAGGTACGGCGTCTCAAACTTTTGCTAACTCTAATAGGGGTTATTTAAGGTTTTGCTTGAAACGAAGGAAAGTTCTTCGAAGAAATCTCCGAAACCGGAAGGGGCATCAAGATGATTCGAACGTCATTTTCAAGAGGAAGGTCCGTACTTTCTAACGTGCCCAATTGCATTATCCTGCCCTTTGTATCTTTCGAGATACGGCGTCTCAAACTTTTGCTAACTCTAATAGGGGTTATTTAAGGTTTTGCTTGAAACGAAGGAAAGTTCTTCGAAGAAATCTCCGAAACCGGAAGGGGCATCAAGATGATTCGAACGTCATTTTCAAGAGGAAGGTCCGTACTTTCTAACGTGCCCAATTGCATTATCCTACCCTTTGTATCTGTCGAGATATGGCGTCTCAAACTTTTGCTAACTCTAATAGGGGTTATTTATGGTTTTGCTTGAAACGAAGGAAAGTTCTTCGAAGAAATCTCCGAAACCGGAAGGGGCATCAAGATGATTCGAACGTCATTTTCAAGAGGAAGGTCCGTACTTTCTAACGTGCCCAATTGCATTATCCTGCCCTTTGTATCTTTCGAGATACGACGTCTCAAACTTTTGCTAACTTTAATAGGGGTTATTTAAGGTTTTGCATGAAACGAAGGAAAGTGTTTCGATGAAATCTCCGAAACCGGAAGGGGCATCAAGATGATTCGAACGTCATTTTCAAGGGGAAAGTCCGCTCTTTCTAACGTGCCCAATTGCATTATCGTGCCCTTTGTATCTTTCGAGATACGGCGTCTCAAACTTTTGCTAACTCTAATAGGGGTTATTTAAGGTTTTGCATGAAACGAAGGAAAGTTTTTCGAAGAAATCTCCGTAACCGGAAGGGGCATCAAGATGATTCGAACGTCATTTTCAAGGGGAAAGTCCGCTCTTTCTAACGTGCCCAATTGCATTATCGTGCCCTTTGTATCTTTCGAGATACGGCGTCTCAAACTTTTGCTAACTTTAATAGGGGTTATTTAAGGTTTTGCATGAAACGAAGGAAAGTGTTTCGATGAAATCTCCGAAACCGGAAGGGGCATCAAGATCATTCGAACGTCATTTTCAAGGGGAAAGTCCGCTCTTTCTAACGTGCCCAATTGCATTATCGTGCCCTTTGTATCTTTCGAGATACGGCGTCTCAAACTTTTGCTAACTCTAATAGGGGTTATTTAAGGTTTTGCATGGAACGAAGGAAAGTTTTTCGAAGAAATCTCCGAAACCGGAAGGGGCATCAAGATGATTCGAACGTCATTTTCAAGGGGAAAGTCCGCTCTTTCTAACGTGCCCAATTGCATTATCGTGCCCTTTGTATCTTTCGAGATACGGCGTCTCAAACTTTTGCTAACTCTAATAGGGGTTATTTAAGGTTTCGCATGAATCGAAGGAAAGTTTTTCGATGAAATCTCCGAAACCGGAAGGGGCATCAAGATGATTCGGACGTCATTTTCAAGGGGAAAGTCCGTACTTTCTAACGTGCCCAATTGCATTATCCTGCCCTTTGTATCTATCGAGATACGGCGTCTCAAACTTTTGCTAACTCTAATTGGGGTTATTTAAGGTTTTGCTTGAAACGAAGGAAAGTTCTTCGAAGAAATCTCCGAAACCGGAAGGGGCATCAAGATGATTCGAACGTCATTTTCAAGAGGAAGGTCCGTACTTTCTAACGTGCCCAATTGCATTATCGTGCCCTTTGTATCTTTCGAGATACGGCGTCTCAAACTTTTGCTAACTCTAATAGGGGTTATTTAAGGTTTTGCATGAAACGAAGGAAAGTTTTTCGAAGAAATCTCCGTAACCGGAAGGGGCATCAAGATGATTCGAACGTCATTTTCAAGGGGAAAGTCCGCTCTTTCTAACGTGCCCAATTGCATTATCGTGCCCTTTGTATCTTTCGAGATACGGCGTCTCAAACTTTTGCTAACTCTAATAGGGGTTATTTAAGGTTTTGCTTGAAACGAAGGAAAGTTCTTCGAAGAAATCTCCGAAACCGGAAGGGGCATCAAGATGATTCGAACGTCATTTTCAAGAGGAAGGTCCGTACTTTCTAACGTGCCCAATTGCATTATCCTGCCCTTTGTATCTTTCGAGATACGGCGTCTCAAACTTTTGCTAACTCTAATAGGGGTTATTTAAGGTTTTGCTTGAAACGAAGGAAAGTTCTTCGAAGAAATCTCCGAAACCGGAAGGGGCATCAAGATGATTCGAACGTCATTTTCAAGAGGAAGGTCCGTACTTTCTAACGTGCCCAATTGCATTATCCTGCCCTTTGTATCTTTCGAGATACGGCGTCTCAAACTTTTGCTAACTCTAATAGGGGTTATTTAAGGTTTTGCTTGAAACGAAGGAAAGTTCTTCGAAGAAATCTCCGAAACCGGAAGGGGCATCAAGATGATTCGAACGTCATTTTCAAGAGGAATGTCCGTACTTTCTAACGTGCCCAATTGCATTATCCTGCCCCTTGTATCTTTCGAGATACGGCGTCTCAAACTTTTGCTAACTTTAATAGGGGTTATTTAAGATTTTGCATGAAACGAAGGAAAGTGTTTCGATGAAATCTCCGAAACCGGAAGGGGCATCAAGATCATTCGAACGTCATTTTCAAGGGGAAAGTCCGCTCTTTCTAACGTGCCCAATTGCATTATCGTGCCCTTTGTATCTTTCGAGATACGGCGTCTCAAACTTTTGCTAACTCTAATAGGGGTTATTTAAGGTTTTGCATGAAACGAAAGAAAGTTTTTCGAAGAAATCTCCGTAACCGGAAGGGGCATCAAGATGATTCGAACGTCATTTTCAAGGGGAAAGTCCGCTCTTTCCAACGTGCCCAATTGCATTATCGTGCCCTTTGTATCTTTCGAGATACGGCGTCTCAAACTTTTGCTAACTCTAATAGGGGTTATTTAAGGTTTTGCATGAAACGAAGGAAAGTTTTTCGAAGAAATCTCCGTAACCGGAAGGGGCATCAAGATGATTCGAACGTCATTTTCAAGGGGAAAGTCCGCTCTTTCTAACGTGCCCAATTGCATTATCGTGCCCTTTGTATCTTTCGAAATACGGCGTCTCAAACTTTTGCTAACTCTAATAGGGGTTATTTAAGGTTTTGCTTGAAACGAAGGAAAGTTCTTCGAAGAAATCTTCGAAACCGGAAGGGGCATCAAGATGATTCGAACGTCATTTTCAAGAGGAAGGTCCGTACTTTCTAACGTGCCCAATTGCATTATCCTACCCTTTGTATCTGTCGAGATATGGCGTCTCAAACTTTTGCTAACTCTAATAGGGGTTATTTATGGTTTTGCTTGAAACGAAGGAAAATTTCTCAAAAAGAATTCGAAAAATTGCGAGAAAAATTAGTCGTAGTGGTCGTCCATCGAACGAGAAACCCTTTAGCCTGTTTCCAATTCGAGAAGCCGTATCGTTGTAAAGAAAACATTCATCCGCTGAACAGCTTTACATTCTTTAAGTGGATTGGCGAAAGGGGTGAGGGGAAGGGTTCCGTGGGAGGGTGAAAAAATGGAGGGAGCAAAGATGAATCCTTGGAGTTGTCTGGCTCAAATTCGAGCAGCTCGCATTACCTTTTGAGCCTTTTGAAGCGCGTCGCGTCCCGCTGGAGGGGCAGACGGACCCTCTCGCGCGGATTACCGAAGAACCCAATGGTCCATGGGTGGAAGCTCGCGACTCGCTCGGTTCTCTATGGTGTCCATCGATGGTTATTCAACGCAACCCTTTGCAGCACCGTTCGAACCCTCGTCAGACGCTGAAAAAAGCGCGCATTCTTTGGCCTCTCGAAAAGCAGGAGATCGTGATTCATCCGATGAGGCGAATGAATTTTCATGAGCCCCAGTTAATCGTTTCCTGGACGAAGGGAGTGCTCGAAGATGTGAATCAGCGGAAACGCAGCGTCGATATATTAGCGTGCCCCCCCCCCCCCCCCCAGCTAGTTTCACTGCCAAGGAAACGTATGATAGGGCTGCCTTTTTGTACCCCTGTTTCGCGAAGCCGTCTCCACCCGTTGGATGCGAGCCAATCGACCAGCAGCCCTATTTTCCCTTTTTATTGCCAGGCGTTCTGAGATGTGGCAATCTAATCGAAAGTGTTGACGGAAACGTCAATGCTCGAGAGCAGGGCATCGAGTAAACCGGAACCATGAGATTTCCATGAGAATTCAATCGCGGACGTCGATAAATTCTTAATTTCGAGCATTTGGCTGCGAGTCCAGACCCATGCTTGTTCTTTCCTCTATTGGAGCAGTTGTATTCTACATTAAACGCTCACAGGGACGCACGAATGCTCTGAAATTTAATTAGAGTCGACGATACGTAGCAATTTTCCGTCTGCCATAGCCAGAACTGTACTACTTTGCAGTCCACAGCCCAGTGATCGGTTATCAGCACGTGCCGTCTCGTTTGCAGCGATGAAGAAGACTTGATGACCAAAAGGACTGCAATTTTCGCGGGAACCAGCGATAAATATTAAAATGGGGACGCGAGATTTGTATCGAGCGATGTTAGACGCTCCATTGACGGACGCAGCCGGAAGTGGCGGGGTTCGTGCGAGCCCAGACTCAATGGACGTCGAGCAGTGGGTGGGGGTGGGCGTCAGAGGGCGCTGACACGAGTTTCCAGCCGTTCAAATTTGCACACACCGTTGGAGTGGGACGGAGATATTTGCCTGAGGCTGGTCCACGACTTCGCTCGCTTTTTGCCACGGATTTTCACATCTGTCTTGCGAAGCTTGCGTGTCTCGCGAGCAGAGGAGAATGAAAAATGATAGAGAGAGGCCTCTCAACGCTCGCGCGTTTAACCAAGGCGTTATTTTCCTTTGCCCAGGGGAAATTGCAGCGCTCTGGCGCGATCATATTTTGAATTTTACAATTTGCATTCCATTTTGCCAAAAATTACGACAGAAATTTCTTTTTAAGTTTTGTGAGCAATGAAACAAGTAACTCGGGACTTCGATACGCTTCGACTGTCGCTGAATTTCGTCGCGAACTCCACGGGCGAGTTCACTTTTGATCGACTCGCGCGAAATACGTATGGGAAAAAGAGGAAAAGAACTGCTCTGGCAAATAAATAACGCCGTATACTTGCGCGCAGCGAGAAAGCCGAACGTAAACCTGTCAAACGTTTAAATAAAATCGACCGTGCGTGCAGTCGCGTCGGTTCAAGAAGAGTCGCGACGGGGAAATAATATTTCTTTGGAGCTGTTCGTGCGTCGACGTCCACCAACCCTCCTTTTTCCACCCCTTATCGCTTTAAAAACCCTAATTTCTCTCTAATTCGACCATTCTTGCTCATCCAACTTCATTTTTAATCACTTTGGAGCTTCTAGAATTTGTAATTTATGGAAGACCCACTTTGTGGTGACAATCGATAGCTCCATCCCATTCGTGACGCTAATCAACGTCCATTAAGTCTCAGAGGGAGCGAGAAAAAAATTTTTTTCGACCAACCCCGCGGATTTCGCATCGACGAGGATGGATTTTCTGATTTTTATTTCGACGTGCACCCGACAGATTGCCTTGTCCACCGTGCACGCGCAATCCCGATTGTTGCTTGGGGCGTCGATATTCCCAGTGTCCCTGAAAAAGTTCGACGCGATGGCAATTCTGGCCAGGGTTATTAATTCCCTCTGAAACGTGGCGTTAATGGTGGATCTGGTTCGAGGACGAAGAAGCCACGGCTGGTAAATCGCGTGCAAAAGGGTCTGGCAGGCCTCGAGAAGCAGAAAGGACAACATTTGTAGGTGAAACTTTTACGAGACCGTGTCGAAGTGGTTGGCAAGCGTTTCTGGTTGAGAAACGGGTCGGACAACGGGACGCGAACTCGCGAGGGACGTCTGGAACGCGGCTGGAGACGTTTAAAGTCCCTCATTACCTAAGCTCGTTTCGAATTCAGTCTTGGCGTTCGACGTGCATTAAAATTTTCCAGTGTCTTGAACCCGACTAGCCCAGCCGTTCGCTTGCTTTCAGTTGAAAGCGTTCTACGTCGACCTGCTGGTGCCCCTCGAGACGAACCTGGAGAAAGACACCAAGGTCGTCCAGGTGAGCTTTGCGCCCTCTCGCGGTAATCGAGCGTCCCCTGCAACTAACTTAAACGATTCTTCCCCAGAGCGAGCAGAAGAAGTTCCTGCAGCAGCACAAGACCAGGTCAGAGACGTATAGCAAGGCAGCAGCGACGATGAAGAAGCAGAGGAAGAAGTCCAGAGGCGCCAGCAAGAGTGGCCTGGCCATGGACAAGGAACTGAAGAACATGCAGATCCTCGAAGAAGAGAAATCCAAGTTGGACGCGTTCTGCGAGCAGAGCTTGAAGAACGTACGTACCCCAACTGTGTAGACTGCTCTCTGAGGTTGGTCAGAGCTTCAAGGACAGCTTGTTCCAGGCTATGACTCAGGAACGAAGGAGGTACGGGTTCGTTCTCGAGCGACAGTGCTCATTGGCGAAGCATTACGCAAGTTTTCACGAAGTGGCACTGGCTGCGTTGCATCCGTCAGTTGACAAATGGCGCGAGGTGGCTGCTACCAGGGAATACTTGCCTCAATCTGTCGAGGATATGTTCGCATCTAGGCTCAGAGTGAGTGGCACCTGTTTGGTGTCTTCTAAAACTGCTTTAGAGGATACTTGACGCGTTTAGTTTGGTTGTGTGCTTAGCAAGTTTCGTTCTGGCCTGAGGACGAGGACAATGGCGGGTCTGAGCTGACCATGAGCTCGCAGTTGAGGAAGACTAGGAGTATGGACAGCTCTTGCTTGGAGCTTCGGCCTGGACCACCTTCTGGGAACGTCCAGAGCAGCGCTTATCAGGGTCCAAGCTCGCATCTATCGTCTGCTCTGTCCAGAGCCAGGTCTGAGGCTAATCTGCACGCGTCGACGCTGTCGCTGGGCCCAGGTAGGTCCAATTTATTGTCTGCTAGTGTCATTAACACGAGTTTCCACTGTTCCACCAATTGCAGCCTCTATTTTTCGTCGAAATTGATACAATTTGCTAAACAATTAATTTTCTTTTAGTATAGTGTTCAAGTTTTCTTAAATTGATGTTATTATTTCGAGGAAAATAGCTCCATAGAGTCGTTAATACTTAAAAGAAAACTTCTAGAGCCCCTCGCATAAATTTCCCGCCATACATAATGCGGAAGCAAAATGTAATACGTGGTGGAGTAAGCAGAAAAAAGAAAAACGAACGTTCAAACAAGCACTTTGTTTCGAATGTGATAGCTTCTGGCGGAGAGCCATTCCGCGTGCCAGAACGGGGTATATATAAGGCGAGCAAAAGGAAAAGTAGCAACGAGCTCGTGAAACACGAGTTACACGGCTGAGTCCGCGTATCCGGCGTGATTAATTAATTGCCAGCTCATATTCTGCTGTTAAATGCAGTGGTTACTGTTCCTAATGTTTAACGAGGCAGCCTGGAGTGGCTGAAAGAAACAGTGCCACTCAAAAAATATGTATTTTGCCAGCTTTATATATTTTACGAATCCTCGAGGATGGTGGAAAAGCAATGGGACGCTATTTTCGCGGAATTGTTCGTAACTCGTGCTCGCAGCTCGTCGAAATTATTCGCAAAGGTGCAGCAGAGCCACGAGCACGAGTGGACAGGTCCGAAAACCCATTTACAGGGATCCTTCCGGTAGAAACGGGCCGACATCCTAATACCCTCGCGGCACGTGCGAGTTACAGCGCAGCAGAGCCGGGTTAATCGTTGCCCTCCTCGTATTTTCGCAGAGGTACCGGAAACTCCGCCAAGGCCGCGGTCCATGGCGCCTCCGGCATCGCGCAACAGCGGTAGCGGAGGTGGCGGTGGAAGTGGAACGGGGGTGAGCTCTGGTGGATGGGGAGACGCACCCCTCGCGAGGGCTCTCTTCGCCTATTTGAGCTCCGGAGAAAATCAGCTCAGCTTCCTGGAGGGAGATCTCATCGCGTTGATGGGTGAGTGTTGGGTGCTTTTCTAAGCTTGGGTGCTCTTAAAACTTGGGTGCTTTCTTTAAAGTTGGGTGCTTTCTTTAAAACTTGGGTGCTTTCTTTAAAACTTGAGTGCTGCTAAAACTTGAGTGCTTCCAGAACTTGGGTGCTACCGAAGCCTGAGTGCTTCTAGAACTTGAGTTCTTCCAGAATTTGAATGCTTTTAAAACTTGGGTGCTGCTAAATCTTTGGTGCTTCCAAGACTTCGGTGCATTCAAGACATGGGTGCTTCCAAGACTTGAGTGCTTCCAAAGCTTAAGTGTTCTCAAAGCTTGGGCGTTTTCAAAACTTGAATGCCTCCAACATTTTTATGCTTCCAAAGCATAAAAGATAAAAGCTTGAGCTCAAATTATACTTGACTTATTACTGTCCACTACTGTTATTTACAATCCACGAAACTATGTTCTCAGGGGATCGTCAGAAAGGCTGGCAATTCGGTGAGAACCTGCGCACCCAAAGCTCCGGCTGGTTCCCGCTGGCGTACACGGAAATTATTATCGACGATAGTTTGGGGTAAGTTAACAGAGGCAGGAAAATCTCCGGTTTTCGCGCTATCAGAACAGATCTAGTTACGGCGTTCGTTGGCTAACAATTGTACGGGTCGAACGCAATTACGCTAATCTGGAACGATAACGTGCACTGGCCGATATCGATGCAGCTAGTCCCATTAAACGTACTCGTCTTGGTGTTATTGTTCCATCCACTACCCTCGAAATCCCATTATTCCGCTGGTCGATTTACGATACACCACCTCTGGAACTTTTCCACCCCTTCGAACCCTCGAACCACCCCTTTGATCCCTGATTTTCAACAAAAATGCGACGACTTTGACCAAAAAAAGGCGGATTATCGCACGCGAAATCCGTCCCTCTCGATCGATGTCGTCAACGTTATCACTGAAATCAAATTGCACGGTTATCGCGCGAAGATCGCCCAGCCACGGGACAAACAATGGTCGCGCGACGGAGCCACAAGCAGTGCCACCCTGCAAACCGCCACCCTCTCGACCGCCAGTGACACCCAGCGGTATTGATGAAGTTCCCAGCGGATTCCACAGGGTGGGAAACAACAACTCCAACAGCAGCAACAACAATAACAGCAACATAGGCACACCCACCAACGTGCCCAACAGCAACAGTTCACACAATTTGGCCACGCCAACTGCGCGGCAAAATAAACCAGTAAGAACCATTCTTTCTTTTTTCTCACTCGTTCATATTTCTACATGTGTGTCTCTTTAAAATTCCACTGTGCAGCTTCTAATGCTTTTGACAGATTTGTGTCACTAGTTAGAGGGTTTCTAAGTTCTGAGCTATTGCAAAGTGTAATGAATCGAATTTTAGTGATCCAGATCAGTTAAATTATCCCTCAGATCCGTCCATCGGGCACTCTGCCCACTGTGCTGGCTGGTGGTCGCAGGATACAGCCACCAGCCCCTCCAGTGCCGCCTCCTCAAGTTGTCACGTCGCTTCACAGCAGCAACGACAGTGGTTTCTCGAACGAGGCACCAGCTCAGCCAGACATCGACTACAGCGACGACGAGGCCATGAGGTAAGCGTTCGCTAAGGAATCGCATCAGGAATGATACCTTCGAGACTCTTAATCGAGCCCCGTTGGAAGTAGCTGATGATTGTTGGCAAAATCCCTGTAGAAACGCTTCTCTGCCTGTGACTCGTGACTCTTCGAGCTTTGTATTTTATCCCCGCTCGCAGTAATTAGGTTACGTTGGCTAACGAAGTGTACAGAGTAGAGCTGAGTATCGTAGAACCGTGGCTTGTCATTTTATTTTATTTCTCTTTGGATCTAACGACCTCCTTCCATTAAAAGTTCACCTAAAAAGTGTCCAAATTGGGTCACTTTTGAGGACGAACTGTCGTACCAACTGTGCCGTGTTGCATGCGTAGAAACGAGCGCTCTCTACTGATTAATAAATCCCCTGCGCTGGAGTTACTCGTATATTTCCCTTCTAAGCGTCTCTCTAATCGCGCGTCGCGTCGAGAAAAGGACAGAGAATGATAGAACAGAAAGACAGAGACACAGACGATAGCCAGACGAGTCCCCAATAGCCTACTTGCTCTGTCAGCAGAGTGACGATGTTGTTTTCTCTCCTGATTTGTAGATTCCGCATGCGTTATCGTGGTCGATGGAAATAAAATAGGACGTGGTGGTGGCTCATTCACATCTCCGAGCTCCTGCGATGCCAGAGCAGTCATACATACCCCTCGAAATCCCCGCATATCGCAATACTCCGCGACAGTAATGCTCGACAGACCGCCTAACTAATCCTGTACTTGGCTCATGGTTTCTCTCTCTCTCTCTCTCTCCGTTACGCTGCACTGTCACTTCGTCCTTTCGTTTCTTCTCTCTCTCTCTCTCTCTCTTTTCTCTTCTCTTCTCTTCTTTTTACTCACCCCGAGCCCGAACGCAAACGCAGACAACGGCGAAGAAAGCCGCGAGCCGATAGAATAACCGAGGCTGCCAGGCAGCAGCAGCAACAGCAGCACCAGAAGGACGAGAAACCGAAGGATTGGGAGAATGACTCGTGGAAGACGATACCGCGGGACGAGAAGAGCTGGCACCTCTACAGAACCGCGATGGACATCTGGGTGGAGTCGAATGCGAGCCAGGAGAACGAGAACGCTGAGGGAAGGTACGCCAACAGACGCTACGACAGCCAGGACCGCAAGAGCGGCAGGGACTTCTCCAGTCGCGGTACAATGGAGAACGGACAGGCCAGAAAATCTGCGAAGAAAACGCAAGAAAGATCGCAGAAGAACGAGTACGAGACTCGCAGCCACGCCAATTCGAACCACAAGAGCAAACCCTTGAGCAACGAAGAGCAGTCCAGGAAGTCTACCAGGAGGAACAACGAGCACTCGCAGGATCGTCGCGAGTCAAAGAAGCCCAAGGAGCAGGAAGAGACAGAGGAAGACGAATTAGAGTTAGAGGAAGAGGAAGAGGATGCATACAGCGCCAGAATGGAGTACCAGAAGAAGTACTACACAGAGAGATCAGACGCACAGGAGCGTAACTCTCGACGAGGTTACCATCAAGTGGCGCAAAAGGAGTCCAAGTACGAGAACGAGAAGACGTCCTCAGCTTCGTCCTCTGGCACTGACGACGAGAGTACGATTACGATCCCAGAGACTGGGAGGAAAGTGGAGCACATAGCCCAGAAGTTGGAGCAGACTGCTCAGAAGTACGCCAGGGAGCACAGCCCACCAAAGCTGATGGAGCGCAGGAACGAGTACAGAAGCTTAGAGCGCAGAGAGGAGAAGCAGCCACCCCCACCATATGAAAGATACAACGACTGCGAGAGGAACCACGCGCCTCAGAGGTTCGAGCGTGAGAGGGATCGGTATTTAGAGAAGTCCCCCACCACAGTGCAGAAGAGTTCTACGTACGAGCGTGAGAGGACGTTCGAGAAGAACCCTGACAGGAACAGGAACACTGAACGAGCGTCGAATCGACGGTTCGAGAGACCTCGTCCGCCATCTGAAGAGGCTCCTGAGAGGCCAACTGAACCGCGTACCGCGTACAGAGAGCGCAGGTTCTCTGACAAAGAGGAGGCCATCTATGGAGAGACGAAGTTCGTCAGAGAAAACGTGTCAGTTGACAAGGAACGTGGATACGAGTCCAACTTCGAGACGAAATTAGAGAGAACCAAGGTGATTGAGAGGCATGGTTACCAGAATCTAGGTCAGAGCAATCTGCAGAAGTTCCAGAGGAATGGATTAGAAGGTTTAGAGAAGAACGACACCAATAACAACACTTTGAAAGATGAGACGAGGAAACCACTGCTGCCAAGACAGACAACAGCTGTTGGACATCTGATACAAACTGGCAGAGCCTTCGACGTGGACTCAAAGAGTCCAAAGCTGGTAAAACGGACCAAGTCCTTCTGGAGATTCAGGCGAGACTCAGATGTCCTCGAAGGCATGGCTCTCTGGCAGCACAGATCCTTAGTGGACATCCCAAAGATGATCAAGAAAGAAGTGCAAGAGGACGCGAATTCTGAAGAAACCAGCAAGCAGAGCCCAGAAGGCAGTCCCAACTCGCGACAGAACTTGGAGAAGAGGAACAGCGACGTGACGATCACGAATGACTCTCATCACGACGAGCCCAAGCCAGCAGAGAGGATGCACGTTCCAGAGAAGTCTGACTACTTCGAGGACTTTCCTACCCCAGCAGAGAGACCAAAGACAGTAGAAAGGTCTGATTACAGGATGCACCAGGAGGAGAGGTCCTACTTCATGGGCAACGTTTCGAGGAAGGCCATTATCGAGAAGGAACGGAAGCGCAGCTTGGAGGCTAAGCGGAACATGATCGTGGCTGAGCTGAAGGAGAACAACGAGGCAAAGAGGAACGAGAGGAGGAAGAAGTACACTGACGACGAGGATGGACTGACGCAGAACTTCAGCGAGACTGAGGCCTCTGACGAGGAGTCCACGTACAGCTGCATCGTTGTCAAGGACCAAACAGTCGCTGAGAAGACGCTGTTGCCTAGGACGAAGCTGCGCAGGGACTCTGACAGAGATAAGAATACTTGTGGGCCGTGGTACGATCTCTGGGGAGTGGACGCGTCCGTGAACAAGAAGAAGAAGAAGAAACAGCAATGAATCTGTGGAGACTCGAGTCACTGAAGGTTCGAGTCAGCTTGTTGGACAGGATCGCGAAAACGCGACGTCTTGGAAGATACGAAAGAGGGAGATGTTGGAGATTCTGATTTAGCAGTTATTTTCATTTTGTCCGCTAGATTTTGTTCGCTTGTTAAGTTGATCGTGTAAAGCCAGCCCCCTGATCGAGTCGACGCCAGGAATGACCGATGATCAGCTTTCCACGTAGCGCAGCATCCCATTGCTTCCTCGAGTTTGTTCGTTTTCTTTTTGTTTTTTTTTTCTTTTTGCAAGCGTAGTTACCGTTTGCGCTTTCGTCGACGCTTGTGTATCGCGAGATCGACGTGTTGACGTTAAGCGTGCGCGCATTTCGGTGCACGTGTCGAGAAGCTGCCCGCCATTGCGATGGAGAAGACAACGTTATGGATGATGGTTCAATCGTAACTCTTGTTCGATCTGTCGTTGCTGAATGCTACGGTAATTCGAAGGTGTTTTAGCACCCAAGTGTTTTAGCACCCAAGTGCTTTGATACTCAAGTGTTTTAGCATCCAAGTGCTTTGATACTCAAGTGTTTTAGCACCCAAGTTAAAGCACTGGGGTGCTAAAACACTCGAGTATTTTAGCACTCAAGTGTCTTAGCACCCAAGTGCTAGCACCCAAATGTCTTAGCACCCAAGTGCTTTAACACTCGAGTGCCTTAGCACCCAAGTGTGTGGCCTGCCACTGCTAAATCTCGAAACGTTCCATAAAAGAAATCGTTTGAAATTCATTGCACGCTCGAACGATCGAAATTAATCGACCCTGTCGCGATTAAATCCAGCGAGATAAAATGCATCGCGTTCAAGTGCGACCTGCAAACTGGTTTCTGCATTAATAACAAGTCGATTCGAGAGCTCGATACTGTACGCGGTCCGTTCGATATCCATAGAAGCTAGCTTCCGGTTCTGCTTGAAACGACTGCCAGTTTATTTGAATACAGCGCGTGTGGGCGTCGCGAGGAATTAAATTTCGTTCCCACGGCATTTCGATACATTACGTAAGACATTTCTCGCGTTGGAATTCGCATTTTTTTCGAGAAAACTCAATCCTTCGACGAGATTCGAAAAGAAAGCACTGTACTGTTTTGTGTTTGCGCTTCGCATGAAATGTCGTGTAAATGTTTGAGACTTGCTTGTCCACGTTAAGTTCCACCGATTCGTGTGTGCTCTGTCGACTGTCCCCTCGAGACGCCATCTTGCAAGTGACTCTCGTTACCCAATCCTCGTCAAGTAGCTTCGACTCTCTACTTAGAGGAACTGCATGGAACGTTTTCGTTCTGATAACAGTCAGCGCTTCTTTCTAGCGACTGATCAAGCTCGATTCTTGCAGGACGAACATATTCGCAACTGTAAAGCTTCGGAAAACGAAGACGAACGATCGCTCGGCGCCTGCGTTGTCATGAGATAAGCTCTTCATCTAGATTACCCTCCTCGTGCGATCTTAGACGCGCCTCTCCGTTTCGAGAGAACAGTTCCTCCTCAGAGAACGCCTGACGCGACAGGCACGCCAATCAAAACGCGCGGATGTCCGTCCAACTAACACGTCCGACTTTGATCCTCTATGACGAACTCCTTCTCTCTCGTTTCGATTTATGGCGTTGGACCACTTTTGGACCAACGATTCTAGAATTATTAGGGACCATTGCGAGCACGAACTGATTTTTAACCACGTCATAGAGGATTGAAGAGTCCACAGAAAAAGTAAAATTCCAATTGTTGGGTCGCGATTTTTTAAATGGCGGTCAGAAGCCACGATGCTCGATCACAGATCAACATCTGACACGCTTGGCGGTTTATTTCCCAGCAAGTTTGTTAACTGGCGCCTTCGACGACTCTGTCGCGCCGTCACAGAATGGAACTTTCGTTCGAGACGTCGTAAAAGCGGCTTTACGCTCGTAAAATTGCACCTACAATTTTTTTTTTCGACTCCCAACCAGTCCAAGTCTCGCGCTTCCGTGTCGCGAAGCTTTTTCCCTCGACGACCGTCGCCCGTTTCTTTCCTCCGCTCGAACGTAAAAGTGGCGAGCGTGTTCTTCCACCGCGCGGAAATTTCTCTGCCACGCGATTTATGTTAATTCGTCGCTGCGATTCCTCGACGACGCGACAGCTCTTCTGCGGCGTTCGAGCGTTCAGCTGGTGACGGACCACTTTGTCTCGCAGAGACTCTAAAAATTATTTTAGAAACGCAAGAAGTGCTTCATCGTTTTACATTTACAATATTCTAATTTTTTGGGTGAACGTGATTTTTATTGGTGGTCCGTCTCGTCAGCTGCGAGCTCGTCAGGACTAAATACTTAGCGACATTAATGCACTAATGGGTTTTGTATATTTGTAGCTCTGACACATTCCATCGCATGTTTTCTTGCGAAAATGTTTGTATTATTTTCCGTCGAGGTTTTTGAAGAACGCGATACATCGAGCTTAGTCCAGTGATACAGAGTGACCTGTAAATACGTACTCGTTTGCGAGTTAGCAAGCCAAATTTTAAGTTAATGAACGGATCATCGCCACAGAACAGAAAGAAGACACCAAGTTATTTCGCGACGAACTGCTAAACATTCCACCACTTTTCTGCTCTCTCAGAGATTGTTCAGGGAGTAGAAAAATACCCACGAGATGTATAAGGTGGGCTATGAATTCGATCGATTTCGCAGAGACACTCGAAACGCGTCGACAAGCCAGCAGTGGGTAACCTGAGTGATAATTCTCCGGTCATTCATTAGGTGCACTGATTCCACGTGGTAATTGTACATATTATATCACCTCTCCTCGGACATACTTATTATCGTTCTTCCACTTTGATACACATTGTTACGCTCTGCCGTTTGGGCGCAGAGAAGTAGAACTGGGATCTCTGAATCGGATACTTGGACCCTGAATCGCGTTGCAACCAACTGTTTAGTATTCAAATGTTAGCATTCGAGTGCTTTGGCACTCAAGTGTTTAGCATTCAATGTTGGAACCCAAGTACTTTGGCACTAAAGTGCTTTGGCACCCAAGTTTCTTGGCATTCAATGCTGGAACTCAAGTACTTTGGCACTAAAGTGTTGTGGCACCCAAGTGTTTAGCATTCAAATGTTAGCACTCAAATGCTTTGGCACCCAAGTGCTTTGTCACCCAAGTGTCTTAGCATTGAAATGTCAGCACCCAAGTGCTTCAACACCCAAATACTTTAGCACCCAACTGTCTTAGCATTGAAATGCTAGTACCCAAGTGTCCCACCACAGTTTTCTCTATTCCCTGTCGATCAAGTTCCCACATTTAAACGTATTTCACCAACAAACAACGCAACTTCGAGGCTACAACGTTCCATTAGGGCCTCCAACAAACCGATTCAGTGATCCCCAATGTATCTCTTATATAGCTACCGATGGAAACCTAGGATATAAGTAAGAAAAAAATGGTTTAGGGCAATTTCTTTTGTAACCGCGTTAGATAAGCGACGCGAGCACCAGCGAATGGAAGATGTTAATATATTATAAATACACGTATACTGCCGTGAGGTTAGAGGAAAATT
This sequence comes from Xylocopa sonorina, assembly GCF_050948175.1. Classification (NCBI taxonomy): domain Eukaryota; kingdom Metazoa; phylum Arthropoda; class Insecta; order Hymenoptera; family Apidae; genus Xylocopa; species Xylocopa sonorina. The sequence goes on from NW_027490090.1 coordinate 2,740,887, forward strand.
AATCAGTTCACGGCGGAAGTGGACCCGACTAGCCACTTCCAGCGACAGTTTTTTGGGTAGCCTAGTGAAAAACGAGACGATGAAATTGTTAATAAGAACCATGTATACATGCATATACGTTATATATATTATTGTTATTATATTAACGTTTTTTGTGCAACCCTCGTGTACGGTTAATTACTCGAACACTCACCCAAAAACTATTATTTCACCCTGCGATTCTTTTCAAAAACAGACATTTCTCGTTCAGATATTTATGGTTCCCACGTTTTTATTTTATCTCGTTTCTACATCAGCCACGTCATCCAAGAAAAGAAGACCGCCAGTGATCCTCAGGACCCGCTAATCTCACGGACAGGATCAACAGGTAAGTATTTTATGGCCGCAATATTGCCAGTTAAGACTATAAAACGTAATCCAGTTTCACGTGAACGACACGCGACGAAGATTGCCAGCCACGACTTATATCGCGCTAAGAACCTGTCCACTAAATTAATTTCGAACAGAAACGAAGATTTGGCTCAGAGAGTAATTGAGTTTTACTGTGGTGCGGTTAGAGAAATGGAAAGTTGGGCGATTCTCTGCTGCTGTCCCTCGAGAGATCGATAAACCGTTGACAAACAATTCTTTAAAGAGTGAAGGGGTTGGATTCGACCATGCACCACGCAAAACTAGCCCAATTTGCTCGTTTCCTTTTCTCCTCGATCTCTGGGGAGCAGCAGCGATTAAGCCTGCAGCTCGATGGACGCTGACGTTGTGAAGTGGTAGACAATGGGGCAGATGATTAAACACGGGGGATACGTTTGTTTCGCTTTCGCCCGGAGGAATCGGCAAACACGCGAAATTGTACCCTGGAGCGAGTTGATTGGTTCCGGTATCGCGAAAAATTTCGTTAACACTCTGGAGTGAATTGTGGAGGTCGTGCGTTTCTGAAATTCGATGCTAAATTTGGTCTTGAAACGAGGGTTTGGGTTTTAGTGTGTTTGTTGAGTGTTTTGGCACCCATGTGTCTTTGCACCCAAGTGCCTTAGCATCAAAGTTCCTTAGCACCTAAGTGTCTTAGCATCAAAGTTGCTTAGCACTCAAGTTGCTTTGCACTCAAGTTGCTTAGCACTCAAGTTGCTTAGCACCCAAGTTTCTTAGCATCAAAGTTGCTTTAGCATTCGAGTGTCTTAGCACCCAATTGCTTTAACACACAACTGTCTCAGCACCCAAATCCTTCAGCAGTCACTAATATACTAGTGTTGCTACATTTTCTCAGAGTGTGCATCCAAAATCGACTTAAATAGCAATTAACCATTAAATTCAAGAGTCACTGCACCCACTACAGATCTGATTACGCTGACCAACAAAAGGAGAAAGGCATGGAGCAACGGAAAATGGTTGATTGGCGTCCCGTCGTATTAATCGGCGCAGTTCCGTAATCGATACATCCACGTTCTCTCCTGGCGCGTTCATTACGCTTGGTACACGCGAATTCTCTTACCGCGGATGCTGTTTGCTCTGCTTTGAACCGTCGAATTCTGTATCCAGGTTTTTGGCTTATGGAATGCGCTGAGCGTGTTTGCGAGCCGGTTAATTATCGCCCCATTCCTGTTCCGTTTTATTCGCAGGCTCTGTGCGATCGATGACTCGCCTCTGGGTCATTATCGACCACTGTGGCTCGATTTTTCAAGCCAGACATCGCTCTGAGTCACCAGAAGGCATTCGTTCGCATTTTTCAAAGCCACCAGCTCTCGATTCTCCGAATAACTTCTCGCAGAGTGTTTTGTCGAGCCTCTGCTCGCGTGTAGGCGCACGTGTCGCGTTGGTCCACGCTCCAAGAGTGTTTGGACAGTGCCATAAACTTTTGATAGATAGCACGGTTGATGGAAACGCGCGTGCCACCGCCAGCTATGAATATGCTAACAGAGCAGGCTGGATATGTCAGTCTGCATGCTGGTTTTTCAATGAAAATTTTCAAATACACGTATATCTGCTACTAAACTATAGCTTTAAGGCTTCAACTATTACACAACAGAATTCAGAAAAAAATAAATAACTTTTGCGAACTTGGAGCTCTAAAAAAATAGTTTTGTGACTTAAAAATCGGTATTTCTTCACGATTTCTCTCACGTTTGACAGAAGGAATAAAACTAAGGTTCCCAGGCACCAATCCCCGATTAGCGAGGGAACCGACAGAGCCGTTAAAAAGCGCAGCTCGTAAAAGCCGCCATAAAGTGGCGCGTAAAAAAAGGAGGGGGCTGAAATCGCATCACGAGCCGAGCGTTCTCTCGCTAACATATTCAATATCGCGATTTATCGCGGGTAACCTCTAAAACGCGAGAGATCTACTCTTTGTGGCGCGTGTGTCGCCCTCTGGCATTAAAAAAAGGGCGCAACGCGGATTTTATTGGGCCAGGGAGTTCTCGTTTTTCGTTCGTACCACCGCAAGTGGGGCTTGTAAAACGTGCACACCAGGCGAGATAGCGCACGTTCGCGCAAACAGCCAGTCCCGTAAACAAAAAGGGTTAACGTGGCCTCCACGGGTCTAATATAGGAACCGTAAAAGTTGCGCGCGTAGTAAAGCGTCGCTGGTTGGCCACGCCATTTTACATTCAATCGCCAAAAGGGATTACCAGGATTTTTGCCACGTTTACAACGCGCCAGAGAGTGCTGGCAACCCGTGACACGTGTTTGGGGTATTGACTTTGTGTAAACCTCGCTGTTTTTTGTCAGTCCAGGCACAAATAGGCTGCACAACCGTGCATTTGCATCTTGCGATCAATTTAAGTTCTAATTACGAGCTTCTCTGAGCTTCTTAAGTCCAGCAGGCTCTGCTCAGAGGCAGCACAGTTTTAAAACAATCATTGGACTGCTTTAAGAGCAGGAGGAGACGCGTTCAGTCTTACGAATTGTAATTCCAACTAGCTCGAGGCGTTTTCTTGGTCGAGATCTCGCATTAATTCGATAATTTCCCTTACAAAGCGAGGGGGTCACGAAAAAATTTAATTAAATCCAAGGAAAACGCAGTTGCGAAAATTTCTCGTCCCCGTGGTCCGCTTGGAATTTCATTACGCCCCTTCTCTCCCGTTCTACGAATTTATATCGCAGCGTTATGAAAAACAGTCGGTGTACAAAAGGAATGGTCGAACGATTCGACAAATTTTGCGAGCACTCCTTAAAAAAAAGTTCTCCTGGACAATAATTGTTCGTTCAGAGGGCTTTTAATAGCCATTCGTCGAATTTATTTCGCCTGGAAAATTATCCAACGCGAGCTCATCGTCCTGGCAAATCGAATTGGCGAGGACACGAATTTCATTTCACCAGGACGAAAGTTGACCCTGGTTTTATTAAACGCAGCAACTTTCGTGGAGCGAATTTCACGCTGGAAATAATAATTATGCGACAGAGCTAGAAAATTATGCTTGCAGTGCGTCAAAGATGAAGACACAAGGACGTCTCTTCATTAGTCGAATTAATTGAATACTTTTCGCACCCCAGAATCGCTTCGAACGATACCCAAGCCCTTTCATTAGTGGTATTGAATTCCTGCTACGCGTTTTGGCTGCTCCTCGTGGTCAGACATTCCAGCAGAGCGTCGTTTCCGGCTAACCAGATCCGCTGAGACACGATTCTGGTGGCAGTGCCGCAGGACTATTTTCAATTCGGTGTCGAATAGGAAATTCGATCGCCAAGGGGGTGGCTGGCGTGTTTAATCAATTGATACCAGAGGGACAAGCTATCTTCACTCCACTGCTTTTATTTTCTTTTGTTCCATTTTGCACCACAGAAAGCAGTAGCTGTAAGTTTGACAAGAAAAAATGAAGCTTATTGGGTTCAAGAAAAGTTCATTTTCTAAGATTTCTACAGTTTTTTTTTTAAATTCAGTGAGTGTAACTACTCCTCCACTCCACTGCTTTTATTTTCTGCTCCTGTTCTATCTTGCATCGCAGAGGGCAGTAACTGTACGTTAGCCAAGAAAAAATGAAGCTTATTGGGGTCAAGAGAAATCCATTTTCTTCTTAGATTTCTGCAGTCGTTTCTTTAAGATTCAGTAAGTGACACTACTTTAATCAATTGACATCAGAGAGACAAGCTACCTCCACACCACTGCTTTTATTTTCTTCTCTTCTCGCCTCCTGCATTGCAGAGAGCAGTAGTTGCACGTTAGCCAAGGCAAAATGATGCTTATTGGGTTCAGCAAAACTCTATTTTTTCTTAGATTTTTGCACTCTTTTTTTATATTCAGTGGATCTAATTACTCAATAGACTTGCGATAAAGGACGAAAAGGTAGCTCGCGCGTGAAGCATGCAGGATCGCGAAAGAGACAGGTGAGTGGCGTGGCAGACTAAGGGCGCGATTCGAGGAAAGTGATTAGCCGTGGCGCTGTCAAACGCACGCGTAGCCTTGGTACGCGTCGCCTTTGTAACAATCCACGCCTGGGAATTAATTGAAAACCGATGTACCTGCGGATAGCTCAATTAACTCTCGACACCCTGCCGTGCTCCTTCAGCAAGCGTAACTGATACATCCAACCACCAATCTGAGCACAAAAATTCCTCGAAAAAAGTATCAAAGGCACCACCAATGAGGGTTCGCAATTTTTAGTCGAATCACGACGAGTCTGGCGAAATAATTCCATGGTAAAGTGATACACAATGGTAATTACTTGGTAATTATTGTCGAGCGCTAAATGGCGTTTGTAACGTAGGAAAGTTGGTCGATGTACGAATTAAACGTTTCCTCTTTATTTATTTACGTGCACGCAATTTGGCTCGCGCATCAAACACAAACTAATTAGCCCAGCGAACGGCGCGCGTAATCGAATTAACTCTCTTTAGTTATAATTTAGAGATTGAATGGCAATTGACTTCTGGCGAATCGCGCTGTCGCTGGAAAGTCGCGAAACGACGGGATAATTCAGCGAGATATTAAATTCCATTATTTATCACCAATGGCCACGGTTGATATTTATATTTCGCGTTTAATCGAATTCAATCGTTGAATATTTTGAGAAAAGTTGAGCTGGAGAAACTGTTGGACTGGGCACGTAAGAACACCGTTTGCAAATAACGCTTTGGGTGGTAAATGGCTCGGAAGTTTCGCTGGGCGATAGCCCAAGTAACTCGAGCGAGAAAGGGCAGCTGTTACTGAACACCGCATACGTGAAATGGCCCTTTAAACTTCAGATTTTCCTAAAAGATGATCCTCGAGTGTTTGCAGATCCTCTAAGAATCCTAAATTCCACTTTTACCTTCTAAACTAAGAGTAATTCCTAATAAAAAAGGAGAAAATCAATTTACAATTGCATAACCAGATTAAAGCAATAGTAACTGCAAAAATGTAGCAAATAGATGGCAAAAAATGAGACAGAAGGTTCTTAATTCGAGCAGTTGCCATTAGTAGCGACACTCGATTAGGTTAGGTTAAGTAAACGATGGTTGATTGGCGTTGAACGACTTTGGGGCACCCTGGGTGCCACCCAGAGCCTCTGCCAGCGCAGATACTTCCATCGAAATAAATGTAACGCCCATGATTAAGCCTGGCAACGGTGAAAACGATCTCGAATTGGTATCCGCGTGTTTATTCGACGGCAGCAAATAAACGCGAGCCTGTTATTATGCGAAGCGATATTCCGTCGTCCGTTCGATCGTGAAACGGGCAGCCACCGATGATTTATCGTCGCACAGTGTCAGCAGTCTTTGAAGTCACACACTGGGGCTTGTTTAGTCGCCGCAGATTGATTAATTGTAAATTGAGGGGTGTGCATCGACGCGATTGCTGGTTTTTGCGAGGGTAATGGCAGGACCAACAACGTTCGCTTTCGAAACGGCACGCGTGCACCACGTTTGTTGAAAAATTGCTCTGACCTGGCTCGTGACACAGTAAAACACCCTCGTCCCTCCACTTAAATCGTGCAACGTCGTTTTGTTGCACAGACGCGTTGATATTCGACAGGTTGCTCTGTGCAATAAGCACAACGCGAGGTGGGAATAATTCAGGGCACAGGGTAGATACAAATTTCTGAAAATCCCAAGCAGCAGCGTGTAACACAGCGAGCCATACGTGACGCAGCATCGAAACAGCCGCGTTGCATTTTTTATCGCCCCTTAATAACGTGAACCCACCGCCCCAATTGCTGGACGTGATTCCTGGAGGGATGCAGGGTGGTTCTGGAAGCAGCTGGAGCGAAAGAAGCGAAGAAGACACTCGCTGAGGCATCCAAGTCGTGGATTATTCCGGAAACGTTCGAATCCTCCGGTTTTCCCGTTCAAATTGAGCATTACAATGCTATCTGCGTTACCGACGAACGTGGAGGGTCACGTGGCTATCGACGGGTGTCGTTCGAGTACCAACTGGTACCAACACAGGCGTGCATAAATATTTATCAACCCGTTACGTGAGCACAGAACTTCTTCTTCCAATTTCAGCTCGAAGTCTGACATTTTTAGGCAAATAAACATGTGTAAAATTAAAAAAATATTTCAATTTAAAGAAAAAATGGTAAGTTGTGGATTTTGGACTGGTTATTGCGATGCTGTCGAAGAGCAGCTGCAAATCTAGGATTATCCGGAAGACCAGGACGCGCAGAGGATGTCGCGTTTATATCACGAGTGGTGACAGTAAGAGAAAAATGAAAACGAGGCAATAAATGCGAGGAATCGGTCTGAAACACGGTTGCTGGCTTCGATATTAGAGAATCTCGATGGTATATGCGGTTATCCGTGTTTCATTTATCATCTCGTGCGAGCAGGATAGCAACTGCAAAAGATGCAACAGAAATAAGTAATATTGGAATCTTTTCTTTTGCGATAAAAACGAAAATTAGCAACATAGAATATTTATTCTTCAGTTTTTTTATTCAGATTCGTTCTTCATTCACATTTATTGTATTAATATATTAATTACTGCTCTGTCCCTTAATTGGACCAATTGATTCATCTGTAGAGACCTGCATAACCGATATTTTAAAGCATGAAATACAAAATGATGATCCTGTCCTGTAATATTAATTACCATCACTCCAGTCTTCGAAATTACAGTTTTCTAGCTTCATAAAAAATCTACTTTGTGTCTTATCTTGATGATAAGTGTCGGTAGTGCCTTTTACCACCAAGGAAACTTATCGATCAGAGAGTGCTGTACTATTCACTACCATTTCTACAGATGGTCCATTTCTTCGTTTCCAAATTCATTTTAAGTAAATTCTACACACAGTTTGCTGCAATTCTTCGTGTAAAAAATTTCAAAAACATAAATTTTATTCTAAATGCAAAGAAAGTGTTCTTATTTGCTGTAGATCACAAAGTAGAGACTCATTTTTTGCTCAGTTGATAAGATATCTACAGAAGATACTCATTTATCGATCCATACTAAATTTTTTTAAATTTGCAAGACGATATTTTCTAAAATTTGCTGTCTGAGAACAACAATTCACCTTTTATACAACCACAAAAAAAAATTTAGCGTGAGAAATGCAAATGCAATGATCTGCAGCCTGAAAACGCAACTTGTAAAAGACTTTAGCAAAAGAGACACGTTTTTTTAGTGGCAGACAAAAGTGGTGGCCCGCAGGTAAGCCCAGCATGCATAATTCACGAGACGACACGTAAAAGATATCGAGGTTGGCCAGAAACGGTGGATCCTGGGCATTTTTATCATTCACCCCTTAAAAGGGTGAGAAACGAAGAGCGTGGAGGAAGTTGGCAAGTTCTGCAGTCCTCTGTTCTCAACTGAACGACTGCTACCTTCTTCTAGGTCGATTTACACTTGCTTCAACCCAAATTAAAGCAGTCATTGCACATCATTTTCAATCTAACGATGTCTGAATTAATTTGAAGATATTTGCAGTGACATTAAAGCTAAGAATTAAAGCTCTGAATTAATTTGAAAATATTTGTAGTGACATTCAGGCTTAGAATTTGAAAGGAACGAACTTTTGGCGATTTTTAGAAGACCAAATTGTCAGCAGTTCCCAGACAATTTCACACATTCCACGAGATTTATTCAATGGACCAACAACGCTCGATGGACTGGCTGAAAAGCGTGAATATGAAGAATAAGAGGAAGAAAGGGGGACGCGGTTTAAATAAGGATAGATGGCTCTCCCTTATGGCCACCCTTGGACCTCCATTGTGTGCTGGCCAGCTTTGACCACTAAAGGCGGTTTCCATATTCCCCACCGCCTTCTTCCACTGCTCTAACCTCGCGTCTGCAAACTTTCTCCAGTCATCCTCTGCTTTATTCTCGTCGAGACCTTAAACGAAAGATTTTCTCACAGAACCACCCCATTTTGCATCCTTTAATTGTCCAATAATTTTATTAAACGACAATAAGAAGTTAGCAAGCGTTTTTCTGCTTTCAAATAATTTTCAAAGGATAGTAGTGTGTGTGAAAATTGTTAGAGGGTGAGAGAAAAGTAGTGGGGTTCATCGATGAAGGGTTCAGGGGTTCGCAGAATAAAGAAACTCGAGAATAATGGCGTAACAAGTGTCTGACTGCCTCAGGACAGAATCGAAAATGGTTCTCCGATATCTGCTGTCAAGCGAGTACCACGCGAGCCGAAATTCATCCCTAGAGATCCTAGCCAACGCCTCGAGTAATTTTCGCGAGGACTGTTCCTCGAGTGGCTCTGAATTCGAAGATGATGCCTTGTCGTGGTGAGAAATTTGGGGGTGCAGAGGCTACGTGACGATTTTAGGTTGAAAGGGGTGTGATTTACACCCCTTGTTGGGGTGAACCTCTTTGAAATAAATTACTACTTTAATATTAGCGTTAGAAAATTAATTGATCTTCATAAAAAGAAAAAATTTAGCTTCTTTTGGTGAAGAAATTGAAACTACTGTGTTTGATAGATTTTTCAAAGGGCACTGCTTGGTTCCTGGTGCCCATTTTTATCCAGAATAGTCTCACAGAGCAAAGAAATGCTTTCGCGTGCAATTAGAGGGAAGCTGTTACCCGCGGCGTTCACCCAGAGCGAGTTAACGCGTGGAACAGTTCCGCGGACTCGGCAATTTACCCGCGGAAAGATTCACCGTGTAGGTACGCCACGCAAAACGTTATACACGGCCCTGGGAGCATTGTTGACGTATAATATCTTTCTTCCTAGGTCGCCCAAGGGAGCTCTGCATCCTGCAGGACGATAAATAATTTAGCCCAGGAAATGTTGCGAGTTATTACACTCCTGACTCAGATATCCACCTACTTGACTAACTAGAAAAAAATCTTATGTCGCCACAGATTTATTTAAGACATTTTCAAAGAAATAAAATTATAATTTTCAAATTTGAGTATCGATGCTGGTCTAAGTTCAGCCAATAGTTGGAGCCAAAGGATAGGACAGATTTTGGCTAGCAAAAAAAAATCTTATATCACTAAAAATTTATTTAAGACATTCTTGAAGAAATAAAAAAAGATCTTATATAATCACAAATTTATTTAAGACATTTTCAAAGAAATGAAATAATAATTTCTAAATTTGAGTATCGACGCAGGTCTAACTCGAGCCAATGGTAGGAACCAAACGATAAGACAGATTGTCCAGGTTAAACAGCAGGTACTTGGCGACGGAGGATTTGACGAGGGTCCGAGGGTGAGACAAAAGAAACGGGTATTTATATAGGAGCAGTTGTCCCGAAACGATAAAAGCCCTCTGCTGGGTCCAGTTCTCAGTGTTAGCTCTCAGTCTCTCTTTGTCCTCGACCCCTCGTTCACTGGTGACCAGTCGAACGTGTCAAAAGGGACGTACTTTTCACCTTCGTTCTCTGATTTCAGAAATATGAATCAGTCAAACAAAACTCTATCGATTTCTTCATCGAACTTTCGAATTTTCGCGCTTCGTTAATTAAAGATTTGAAGGCATTTAAATTGTAAAGAGGCTAGGACAGAGGGCACTGTGATATTTAGTAGACGAGGATTACCTATGGCGAATTGCACTCTGATGCATTCTGACGTTGCATCGACGCCAATACACTCGACGTTAACGTTAATTACTATTAAATTACACGTTGGTCCTGGTTATTGCAACACTGCCCAGTCGTCTAACCGCTATCGACTGTTTCTCGAACAAAATCGTCCATCTTGGGTCTCTAAAATAAATTACAAGCAGCATAAAAATTTATTTTACACTCTCAAAATTTATTTTTCTCTTTAAACTTTCGTTTGACATTTTTATTAAATTCACAATCAACGATTTTAATTTGTAACAGCTGTTCAGAGTTGCAATGAATGCTCGTCGACAGCTGTTTTGGGTTCGAATAATTCGTAAGCGAAATAAAGAACGTTGGAGCTTCCATTTTATTCAATCTGTCTGGAATATAAGAAAATACCCAGTAAATTGAAATCTATTTTCTCATTAGTGTTCACGGTTCGCGAGACGGATAAATCCTTCGCGTCAACTTGACCGTATATCAACCAGCCCCTCTGCTTTTCTGCTCACGTGCAGAGCGTCCTGGTAAATCCTGAAAGAGATTTTGACGATCTCACTGACGCAATAACAATAAAATATCGACTGACTCTGAAACTTCAACCCTTAATACGCTACGCCATCTTTGAACCAAGATTCCTTCTCACATTATTAAAATATAAATCGAGCTAAATAAGTCTGTCATCTCTAAAAAAAATCGCAGAAGAAAATGTTAAAAGGAAAGAAAATGTTTTTGAAAAGGAAAACAATGAGAAAACAGCCACAGAGGATTTTATCGGCTGGTCTGTCGTTAAGATTAGAGCTCTCACCCCCTCCCCACCTGGTTCGTTCCTTTTTGGCCGCCTTTGAGTTAAGCATCGACCAGGAGCAAAGAGCCAGGAGCAGAGAGCCTTTTTATTGACGGTGATAAACATTTTTATGGACCCCACGCGAATTACTACTTTTTACAAGCCCCGTTGCTCGATCCACGCCGCTGGCGTTCCACTTCCGCTTCTTCTCCACCGCCCTTTCCGCCAGCCGACCGTTTAATTCCAGAGAAATATGGTGAACACTGAATTTGTCTTGTTTTTCGATGCTTTTGAAATTTTATTTCTACTTAAAAATTACCAAAATTGTGAAAATTAATTCGTAATCGTTTTGTATTTGGATCTCTACTGTTTAAATCGCCATAGTTGCGATTTGGGAGCTTCTTGAAAATTTTTTTTCTACTAAAAAATGACTAAAATTGAATTTTTACAGTTTCAATCGCAGGAGTTGCGATTTTTCTTTGCTAAATGATAGAGTGAGCTACCATGGGACCAATTATGGGGTTGAGAATAACGCAGACGAGAAGATCGCGCGATTGGAGGACGCTGCAGAGCCACGAGTGGAACTTAACAGCAAACAGCTCTCATCTCAGATATGATATTGATACATCGAAAAGCTTGTTCGACTAGCGATCCACGTCCATCGAGCAGAGCAGATCGCATCGATACGTCACGTCTCGTCCTCTCGCTCGACAGATTTCAGTCTTGAGAACCTGCGAAGCAGCCTTTCGAACGCGAATATTCCCCAGCGCCTGTGCTGCGTTTCACGCCATACGCGTGAAATCCCAATTTCCATGCATTTATTCGCCAACACTTCGCTCGTCGCGCGCAATGAATATTTTCCGCGGGCAACAAGCCCGCGAGGAGATCAATTCGACGTCCCACGACCGTTTAAAGCCTCTGTTCCTCTCGATATTCCCGTTGACGAGCGGCAAAACGCGAGCCAACAGCCAGCAGAACTCTTGCGGAGCACGAAATCACGCCACTGGGTATATACGTAGTCGCGAGCACAATTTTCAGACGTAGTTGGTATCTCTGGTTCAACAGCCATAAAGGTTATCGCCATTACGACACACGACCCACGCGATACGACAGCCCCTCGCGTCCCTGCCCCACGATGGGACTCCAGGGAATTAGACGTTGGATTCCAGGGAATGCAGAAGCCTCTGTCTTCGAAGGACGCGCGACTGGATCGTCCTCGAATCCTTGTTCAAGTTCTGCTTGCAGTATTCCGTCGAGTGTGGCTTCACAGCGCTTTTGATTGACTGAGAAACTTCAACGTTAAGTGGATGAACAGAGTAGTTAATTAAAGTTGTTTAGGGATATATATTTTTGCTGTTGTGTTGATCGATAGTTTAATATCGAGGATGGAAACGAATGCGTCAGGATGCATTGAATTGGCTGCTATCGAACGCGAATAACAGCTGAGCTTGTACCTGTTGGTGGGCAGAAGCGTTTCGCAATATGGAATATCGAATGCAGTGACTTGGCTGTTACGGACAGACACCTAGACACGAACCTACCGGATGCATCAAATGCACCAAATGCACCGTGATAACGTCACTCACAGGATGTAGGGTTGATAATTCCGTGCTCTCCAAAGGCGTGCTGCAGCCAGCTGTCCTGTTTCTACAGCCAATGCACTGCAACGAGCAATTCCAGAAATTGCTCTCTTCGAGACTTACAAAAATTCTCAGCTTTCAGCTTAAAATAATTTAACTTAACCAATCGTCGATTCAGTGGCACTCTGTCTTTTTGTGACTTAAAAAAGTTCTTATTTTTCAGTTCAACATAATCTGAACTAACTTAAAAGCAATATGCAAGAATTGCTCTCTTGGAGACTTAGAAAAATGCTCAGTTTTCAGCCTAACCTAACCAAACCTAACCTAAAACCAAAAGAAAAGAGTTCTGCCGCATTGGTCCCGCGATTCTTCTCGTTTGTCCATAAAAGTGTGCCTTAACGGCACTTGGCAAATAAAGTTTCGAGAGTCAGCGTCGTTCTCGCGGAACGGAACGCGGCATTACGTGGATGCATGCACAGTAGTAACCGTGTAAACGAATTTCCACATCGCGTGCAATTCGTTCGCAGCGACCCCGCCCAGCGTCCTGTTCTCGCGTCTCCTTTCCACCTGGTCCAGAGAGGAGTAAAACGTTCGAGCAGAAGCGAGAAGCTTCACTTTCGCGCGTCCACCTCTCTCGTATCGAACCAGAGTTTATTTTCATCCGACTCCCCAGAGCTAATTTCATTTCACGTTGTGGAGGACGCTCTTTGAATAAACGTCGAACGGTTTTCGCGCAGAATTCCTGGCTACGATGGGTGCCCCGTCACCCACAGCTGCACCCTCTCGATCGCTGACCTTTGATCTTTCCTGGCGATAGATTTCGTCCTGGCTCTCGTTTAAAGAGAAACGGCTGGGTGGTAAATCAAGCGGCCCGTTTTATGTGCCTGGGTACGATTTATTTTACAACTGCTCAGGAAAAAAAGAAGAGTCCAGAGTATTAGACACATACGTTACATCATTTCTTCCTTTTTCTATTAAAAAATCGAAGAGAATGTCATCTGGGATCGTCCATATCGACGCTACCATTTTTTTAAAGCGACGATAACTACCGTTCGAGCTTTTTTCAGTGACAGGAAGACTGTTTTGCGTTGCTCTCTTAATTAGCTGGACGTACCTGAGGGCTTTTCCAGCTGATGCACCTGTAATGCAGTCCACGAGTAATTAGGCTTGGCAGCCATGTCTGACGCGCTTTTGTCCGCCTCCAAAAACCGTCCTCGCACTGCTACCTGGAATTCTGTCTCTCTCTCTCGTCCTGCAGGTCCTGACGAAACGCAGAAACCGCTCTGGCAAATGGAAACTCGGTTCTGCTAAGTATTATCCGGTTGTGCGTCCGTTGGAGCGAGTTTTGTTGCTCAGAGACCGCGTCACGGCTAATTAATTAATACCAAAGGGGTCGCAACGAGTCCTCAGCTTCTGCAGAATCTTCTTGCTTTAATCGCAGAAATTTATCCTGGTTGATTTGGTATTAGTTTTCGATTTTCTGAGAAAGTTTTCAGGCAAAAAGTTCCCTCGTGCTGGCAACTGATGCGAGCACTGTACACGGATATTACTATGCGAAGAATAGTCGAGCGTGGAGAAAGGGCGAGGCAGCCAAAGCTCTCTCAGTAAACTCAGGGCTTTCCTTTCGACGAGCTTTCGGCATTGTGCCTGGCCCAGCACCGCGGAGGTTAGCCTGTGCACGTAAATACCATGATTGATGGGCTAGAAATAGCTCTCGAGTCTCCTCCACCCCTCGCCCCACCTTCTGTTGCTCCTCGCTATCCTTCATTCACGTCGTGGTTCGATCTATTTGGTACCAAGAGCGAAGTTTACAAGGAGCACACAATGGAACCTGATTTCCTGCGCCCTCTCGCGTTTGCCCACTTAACACCCCCCACTCTCTTCGCCGCTGAAACAAGCGTATGGCCAATCTTGTGATTTATGACTGTGTCGAGTTCGAACCAGCTCGCGAGATTGTTTCGTTTCGCAGTCAAATGCGTTCTTTGAACAGTGGAGTCTCTCGAAGGATCGCTTTTTAAAGATCCTTGACGTTGCAAAGGGCTTGAATACCTGGCTGAATAATTCCAGCAAGTTGTTAGCATCGCATTGGAACGTTCGAGCGTGGTATCGATCGAGGCCAATGGCATAAATCTATCAAATTCCTTCGTAAAGCACTTCATCGACGTTATCCCACCACCGCGTATATAATTTTCGAGCCATTTGATCCCAATCGTGGCTATTCGAACGATGCGCTCGGTTAACAGGGCTCGATGAATCGGATTTGCTCGAAAATAATTTGACAATCATTCAGGTTTTTCTGGTCCACAGTTTGAACTGAGCAATTTGAAAGACTGTGGACCAATGGCAGATCGTAGACGACCACGAATCATCGCGTCAGCTGGTTACTGCCTCGAATTAGGGCTCACAAAAATTAAACCAAGGCAGATCAAAGGGTTACGAAGTGGCACATGTTGTGGTGGAAGGTTCATTCATTTCAGAAGCTCAGAATTATTTTTAAAAATTTGCCAATTGGCGAATAGCAGTTCCAGATAGTGGCCACAGAGTTTGACCATTTCCTTGGTCCCATAGTGGTTGTCTGACGCGTATATCTTGACCAACCCAGTGGCACATTCGTATCTGTCGCAGCCTTCGACCCTAGCGTGTGACCTCTCGCGTCCACCCCCTGAAAACCACCCCAAATCGTGCTCAGCCACCCCAGTTCGCGTTGATAACTTCGCCAGGCGAATTGTGGGTTAGGTGGATCGAGAAAAAATGAGTTGGTCGTGATGAACGTGGCAGAGGTCGCTCTGCTTTACAATTGCACACGCATAATGCAGTTCTCGACTGTTTCTTATGAATTATTGCGACGTTACGTGGCGAAGTTAGATTGGATTAAATTCTATTCCGCAGGCATTCAATAAACTCGAGCGACGCAAGGGGTGTAACGAGAAAATTTACAAGCCAGACCTGTATGAATTCGAACCGATTCGCTATGCATTTTCCATGGCGCATGCAGTCTGCTGCAGGATTCACAATACGCTCGTTGTATATAATTGTGTTATAATAGCTATCGCAGATGGCGGCTCGTTAAATTGTTAATGCATTGCTGCACGGGAAATTCCACCGATTAATGCTACACCATCGCGTTGCTACTACCTTTCCTATTACACTTTCATTCCGCCATGCTGCGGGAATTAACGTTCTGCAACACCTCATCGGGAATTAATCGACCAAACAATCGCTTCATGAATTTTTCCAGCAATTATAGGAATGCAATAAAGATATTCAAACACAGAAACATTAATTTTAATAATTATTTTTCTCTTAAGAATTGTTACCATTGATTCAGTAACTTTCTATACAATAATTACATAGTAAAAATATATATGTACCTCTAATTTACATATACCAATGTACAATTTCATGTACTGCTAAGTTACATACCTGCATTACTAAGTTAAATACCCAAGAACACTGCATAGTATGCTACTACTAATTTAAATACCCAAGAACATTGCACAGTAAACCACTACTAACGTATATACCTAAGAACAATACATGGTAGAAATATATATGTACCTCTAATTTACATATACATATGTACAAACCCTGCTACTAAGTTGCATACCTGCACTATTAAGTTATATATCCAAGAACATTGCATTATAAACCACTACTAAGTTATATACCTAAGAACAACACATAGTAAAAATATATATGTATCTTCAATTTACATGTACATATGTACAATTTCATGTACTACTAAGTTACATACCCAAAAGCACGTATATAATACAAGAAATATGGAAAATAGTGAATTAAGAGGGGCAGTGACGCATGGATGCACTTACAGTGGAAGGGATGATGTCAATCACTCATGGTGGTAGGGGTAATTGGTCAACCTCATCGAGACCACCTGGAGCATCTTCAGTTCTCGCGTGGTCGCGGAAGTGATCAGTCATGGATGGGACCTTCCGGGGGGGGGGGGGGGGGGGGGGGGGGGTGGTGGCGATCATTGGTCTTGGACTGGGTGGAGGGTCTCAGCTGTTGGTGGAGGACCTTGGACCATGGTGGAGGACCATCCAGCTGCTCTTGATCTTTGCGATGGTGCATGTCTGCGCAGTGGGTGCTGATGAGTGCTGGTGGAGGGCCTCAGCTGTTGGTGGAGGACCTTGGACCATGGTGGAGGACCATGCAGCTGTTCTTGATCTTTGCGATGGTGCATGTCTGCGCAGTGGGTGCTGATGGGTGCTGGTGGAGGGTGCACTGGTTGTTGATGACGTCAGCTGTTTTATGAGTGGTGAGTTATTATTTAAATTTATTATATAAATTATTATATATAATTATTATTATATAAATTATAATATACTATATTAATATATAGTATATTATAGTACGTAATACAACAGTAATATAATACTAAATTTAAATAATAATTTATATAATATATATTATATATTATTATTATTATTATTATTATTATTATTATTATTATTATTATTATTATTATTATTATTTATTATATTACTATATTATATTATAAATTCTTATTATAATTTTACAATTTTTTTATGCTATTTAAATGGAGTTTTTACACATTTTGTACTGTGTGATTGTATATGTGTGATGAATTGTGGATGAGTTTGTGCTTGTAAAAAATGGGTCCCTGCGTAGTCACCTCCATGTGGTGGGCCTGGGTACTTGATAACGTTTTCGATAGATTTAATTTTCATTAATTAATTTCTATTTTAATTACTTAATTTTTCTAAATTAATTTCTATTTCTAATAATTAATTCTTCTGAATTAATTTCAATTTTTATTAAGTAATTTTTCTGAATTAATTTCTATTTTTAATTATTCATTTTTCCGAATTAATTTCTAAGTAATTTTTCTGAATTAATTTCTACTTCAATTAAGTAATTTTTCTGAATTAATTTCTACTTCAATTAAGTAATTTTCATTAATTTATTGCTCGAAAACGATATCATGCTAAGGACTACGTGCTAGATTTAAGGCGTTTGTAAGCCAACTGGAATTTTCCAAGTCCTTTTCAGGGCTTTGAAACTTTCAATTGGTACTGCGAATATTGTAACTAATTAATATCTAGTTTAAGTTAGATTAAGTATAGATTTTCGCCGATGGAACGCCGCTGGAACGCCGCTGGAACGCCGCTGGATGCGTTTTAAATTTTCTTTTTCATTATTTCTGTATCAAATTTGTAATGTACCCTATCTCCCTTCTTCATCCTCCCAATAATAAAATTGTAAAGAAATACACACTCTCATCCAAAGTGAAACACATCTAATTCAACAATCGCGATTAGTCAGTGCCAATAAACACCCGTTACATTCTCCCTTGAGCATTCTGAGTCTCCACTACGTGAAATCGCTTCTTTTTTATCTGTTAGAGACGTCGTTTTTCATTGCCACGCAGCGAAATAGTGGATGTTCAATCAAACTGATGTGGTTTTCGGTGCCCATCGAGGTTTCGCAGCCCTTGTCGATTGGTACGCCCGTTGGGTACTCGACTTGGGTATAGGCTTAGCACATTGGACGCGCTCATCGCGGTTCGTTCCGAGTAGCTCCTACCCCGTGCCGCTGGGGCCCTGGGCCTGCTGTAAGACGGTTTGGGGCGGTCTACGGAGTTCGTTCTCGTCGGTGGGCAATGCGTCCTACTGCTAAGCCTCGCTGAGATCTCGATGGTACCCGCATTCACCATTGGGGAGAGCGTGGCATCGACTGTTTCGTTGTAAGACGTGGCATTACTTTGCTCGCGACTTGTGTCGGGTCTTTGGTCCACTCAGTGCTGGACCAACGCGTTCAGAATGCTCTCGCGAGAGTCTGACGAGGGTTTGTTTGGCACTTGTTCGTTTTGCTCGCGTCGCGAATTTTTTCTTAATTTTTGTCTCCTTTATTTTCTCAATTTTTGTCTAATTTTCTTGAGTATCGCATCGAGAGACACTGGAATTTTTGTACAGTGTCAGTAGAGTCACTTTACTGAGTTTCACTTTGCCTGAGAGAGTGGCATTTCTTGTCATCCTCTTCGTAATGACCACACTGCGATCTCTGAAGTCTGTGATAGGTGGACTTTGGAGATTGTATTGTGGATTTCGGTTTTATAGTCTGAAGTAGAGTCAGTTCTTGGTACCTTCTGTACCAAGGACACATGGTTGTAATGGTGGGTGGATGGGATTAGGGACTTAGGGGTGGGTCCCTGCGTAGTCACCTCCAAGTGGTGGACCTGGGTACTTGATAACGTTTTCGATAGATTTAATTTTCATTAATTAATTTCTATTTTTATTAAGTAATTTTTCTGAATTAATTTCTACTTCAATTAAGTAATTTTCATTAATTTATTGCTCGAAAACGATATCATGCTAAGGACTACGTGCTAGATTTAAGTCATTTGTGAGCCAACTGGAATTTTCCAAGTCCTTTTCAGGGCTTTGAAACTTTCAATTGGTACTGCGAATATTGTAACTAATTAATATCTAGTTTAAGTTAGATTAAGTATAGATTTTCGCCGATGGAACGCCGCTGGAACGCCGCTGGAACGCCGCTGGATGCGTTTTAAATTTTCTTTTTCATTATTTTTCTGTATCAAATTTGTAATGTACCCTATCTCCCTTCTTCATCCTCCCAATAATAAAATTGTAAAGAAATACACACTCTCATCCAAAGTGAAACACATCTAATTCAACAATCGCGATTAGTCAGTGCCAATAAACACCCGTTACATTCTCCCTTGAGCATTCTGAGTCTCCACTACGTGAAATCGCTTCTTTTTTATCTGTTAGAGACGTCGTTTTCCATTGCCACGCAGCGAAATAGTGGATGTTCAATCAAACTGATGTGGTTTTCGGTGCCCATCGAGGTTTCGCAGCCCTTGTCGATTGGTACGCCCGTTGGGTACTCGACTTGGGTATAGGCTTAGCACATTGGACGCGCTCATCGCGGTTCGTTCCGAGTAGCTCCTACCCCGTGCCGCTGGGGCCCTGGGCCTGCTGTAAGACGGTTTGGGGCGGTCTACGGAGTTCGTTCTCGTCGGTGGGCAATGCGTCCTACTGCTAAGCCTCGCTGAGATCTCGATGGTACCCGCATTCACCATTGGGGAGAGCGTGGCATCGACTGTTTCGTTGTAAGACGTGGCATTACTTTGCTCGCGACTTGTGTCGGGTCTTTGGTCCACTCAGTGCTGGACCAACGCGTTCAGAATGCTCTCGCGAGAGTCTGACGAGGGTTTGTTTGGCACTTGTTCGTTTTGTTCGCGTCGCGAATTTTTTCTTAATTTTTGTCTCCTTTATTTTCTCAATTTTTGTCTAATTTTCTTGAGTATCGCATCGAGAGACACTCGAATTTTTGTACAGTGTCAGTAGAGTCACTTTACTGAGTTTCACTTTGCCTAAGAGAGTGGCATTTCTTGTCATCCTCTTCGTAATGACCACACTGCGATCTCTGAAGTCTGTGATAGGTGGACTTTGGAGATTGTATTGTGGATTTCGGTTTTATAGTCTGAAGTAGAGTCAGTTCTTGGTACCTTCTGTACCAAGGACACATGGTTGTAATGGTGGGTGGATGGGATTAGGGACTTAGGGGTGGGTCCCTGCGTAGTCACCTCCAAGTGGTGGACCTGGGTACTTGATAACGTTTTCGATAGATTTAATTTTCATTAATTAATTTCTATTTTTATTAAGTAATTTTTCTGAATTAATTTCTACTTCAATTAAGTAATTTTCATTAATTTATTGCTCGAAAACGATATCATGCTAAGGACTACGTGCTAGATTTAAGTCGTTTGTGAGCTAACTGGAATTTTCAAAGTCCTTTTCAGGGCTTTGAAACTTCCAATTGGTACTGCGAATATTGTAACTAATTAATATCTAGTTTAAGTTAGATTAAGTATAGATTTTCGCCGATGGAACGCCGCTGGAACGCCGCTGGAACGCCGCTGGATGCGTTTTAAATTTTCTTTTTCATTATTTCTGTATCAAATTTGTAATGTACCCTATCTCCCTTCTTCATCCTCCCAATAATAAAATTGTAAAGAAATACACACTCTCATCCAAAGTGAAACACATCTAATTCAACAATCGCGATTAGTCAGTGCCAATAAACACCCGTTACATTCTCCCTTGAGCATTCTGAGTCTCCACTACGTGAAATCGCTTCTTTTTTATCTGTTAGAGACGTCGTTTTCCATTGCCACGCAGCGAAATAGTGGATGTTCAATCAAACTGATGTGGTTTTCGGTGCCCATCGAGGTTTCGCAGCCCTTGTCGATTGGTACGCCCGTTGGGTACTCGACTTGGGTATAGGCTTAGCACATTGGACGCGCTCATCGCGGTTCGTTCCGAGTAGCTCCTACCCCGTGCCGCTGGGGCCCTGGGCCTGCTGTAAGACGGTTTGGGGCGGTCTACGGAGTTCGTTCTCGTCGGTGGGCAATGCGTCCTACTGCTAAGCCTCGCTGAGATCTCGATGGTACCCGCATTCACCATTGGGGAGAGCGTGGCATCGACTGTTTCGTTGTAAGACGTGGCATTACTTTGCTCGCGACTTGTGTCGGGTCTTTGGTCCACTCAGTGCTGGACCAACGCGTTCAGAATGCTCTCGCGAGAGTCTGACGAGGGTTTGTTTGGCACTTGTTCGTTTTGCTCGCGTCGCGAATTTTTTCTTAATTCTTGTCTCCTTTATTTTCTCAATTTTTGTCTAATTTTCTTGAGTATCGCATCGAGAGACACTCGAATTTTTGTACAGTGTCAGTAGAGTCACTTTACTGAGTTTCACTTTGCCTGAGAGAGTGGCATTTCTTGTCATCCTCTTCGTAATGACCACACTGCGATCTCTGAAGTCTGTGATAGGTGGACTTTGGAGATTGTATTGTGGATTTCGGTTTTATAGTCTGAAGTAGAGTCAGTTCTTGGTACCTTCTGTACCAAGGACACATGGTTGTAATGGTGGGTGGATGGGATTAGGGACTTAGGGGTGGGTCCCTGCGTAGTCACCTCCAAGTGGTGGACCTGGGTACTTGGTAACGTTTTTGAAATATTAATTAATATCTTGAAAACGTTATCATGCTAAGGACTACGTGTGTAGATTTAAGTATAATTGTTGATTTAACGCTGGAACCATTAAGTTACTTGCATTTTGTGGATTAGAGGGTTTTTTGAAATGAAAGAATTAAATCAGAAAGTATAAAGATACTTGAAAAAATTCTTCGAAAATATAATTTATACTTCTGAGGACTTTAATAAATAAATAACCACCTTAAATGAAACTTTCCATTTCTTAATACTTACTTTTCCACATTTACCATTTTTATAAACTAAAATATTCAATTACAACAAATAAAAAGAATTTCAAAGCGAAAACATTACATTTCTAATTACAAGTTGCTCATTAATACTTCATAATTACATACGAAACACACTAAAGCACACATACACAAGCATACTTCTTCACATTTACCATTTTCAAAAACTAAAATATTCATCTACAACTACCAAAAAGGATTTCAAACCAAAACCTATACATTTTTAATTACAAGTTCTTAATAATACTTCATAATTACACACGAAACACAGGAAAGCACACGAACACAAGCATCCACATCGAAGGCAAGCTTCGTGCACTTCCGTGGAATCTTCGTTGGCTTCCGACGCCACGCTTGGGGGTTCGCGAGCGCGCTGCGAAGGGTAGTTCGCCTCTGGCCGTCGTGCGCAACGCGTCGTTTTCGTCTGTCAACGCGTTTCTACGTCGTCTGTGTGCAATTCCAGTGATAATTCAGTGTTCAAAACCTTCTTCTAACCATCCACGACCACCAAAACTGTCCATTTCACACGATCTGCCCATCTGCCATGGATATTAGCTGAACAACCACCCACCAGTGGATTTAAATGCCTCGTCTCGAGCACAGGTACGTTCCAGCCCCAATAAAATACTTTCTTCGCGAAGAACAAGCGTTTTCACCTAATCTTTTCGTCACTGAACTCTTTTTCAAGCTTCTAAATATTTTTCTGACATTTGTGTAAAAGTTTAACTGCGACAATTGGAATTTTAATTATTGAGAGTGTATTTTGAGTCCAGTTTGATTGATTTTCGTGATTGATCGTGAGTGGTGGAGGAATTACACGTGTCTGATGACCATGAGAGTGAAATCTACCCTTAATAGTGATTTCTGCACTGTTTTAGTATCGATTTTTAGTCAGAAAAGTCAATTGACGCGGTTTTCATCAAGTTTTCGAGTTTACTCGTGCAAGAAGTCGATGGCTGGCTTTTTAAATAAATTTTTGCCATTTTCACCACCATGTTGATTCGATTTAACACTGGCGAAGCGGAATATTCATTTTTCTATCAACACTGTGGAATAAAATAAATTTTGTCACGAGTGACAATTGTTCTCTGAATGAATTTGTTAAAATTTGTGTCTCTTGCGATGGTAACTGTTTTCTTCGAATTCTGTTTCAAAGTGACTGGCACTGCGTGTTTCGTCAACACGTGAGTCGATTCTGCGAAACGTGGACTCGCGAAAATCGTAAACATTCGACTTGTCGTGCGATAATAAATTCTGAGAATTAATTACGATAATAGCTGCGAGCATTCTTCGTCTTTCTTCGTATTCGATGACCAAGAAAATCGCATTTCTTATTTAGAAATTATTTTAAGACAGATTCGTAATTTTTAAGTAATCGCAGTCGCCTCCAGAAACGAATCGCTTGGTAATTAATGAGTTTCGAGACACTTAATCGCTCACAGAATTTGACGTGCACTTAATTACTTTATGATTAACGAGATTTCCAGCTAGATCCAATTAATCTCGCCTAATTAATGCCGTTTAAAGTAATCGAAACGCGAGTCCCTCGTTCACGGTTTGATGTTTAACATTGTGATCGCTGAATGCGATTAAACTGTCAAAATAATTATTAGAGCGTCGATAATCGAGTCTGAAGACACTTCAGATAGTTAATTACAAATTTTAGTAATAATTTTGTATTTTAAATGTCTCAAAACTTTTCTTCTTTACAAAGTTTTCGTGTTTAAATTTACAATAAAATTTTATTCGTTTATTTTAATTCCATTATTTAATATCGTTATTTTTCTCGAAAAGTGTTAAATGTTTGGAAGAAAAATTGTATTGGACAAAATGAACGAGAAAAAATGCGATTTAAGAGTTTAATTATTAACAAATAATGTCTTCTGATTCGACAAAGTGAGAAGTAATTTTCGCTAAATAAAATTGTTGGCGAAACGCGTTCAAGTTGGCGGCCATAAATCATAACTTGTGTACTTACGCTGTAAAAAAGTGTGGGATCGATAAAAAACTGCTGGCTAACGCGTACCAACTTGCGATTGAAACGTGCAATTTTTATTGCCACGTAAAATCGTGTCGAAGTTCGAAGAAAAAGCTGTTCGATCTCGATTTAATAAAATATTCGAAGGTTCTTATTAATCGCCACAAGTGAGAGTCTGAGGAGGTGGCAGCACCCTCGAATCGTTCGATTACTGCTCAGTTATCGATCGAAGATTTAAATTAAGCGATGCTGAGTAAACATGTCTGCTGAGCTGAACGTTTCAATTGGAATAAGTGGCGAGTAATTTATTTAAGCTCGAGTCGACGAGTCTCGTCGAGATCGACCAATCTCTCTGGGGAAATTACGATTTTTAATTAAATGTATCTCGTCAGTATCGAAAGAATGTTAAGATCGAATGATTTATGAGGCTTAGCAGCAATTTTCTGTAAAATTTTAGTGTCATTTTAGTGCTCGTAACACGAAGAGCAATTAGGCGCACAGTTGGTTGATCAGCTCGCGCTGGTTTGCTCGAGAAACGTTAATCTTCCATTGTAAAGCGAGTTTCATTCTTTCTGAGGACAGAGCGATGATCGATCGACCAGTTTATTGAATTTGTCCACGAATGGATTGCCATTTCGTTACTCTTGGGGGTTGCGAACGCTGCGTCGCGTCACAAATCGGTCCCACCTTTAATTTAACTCGTGTAATGACTCGTTGCCAGCGTAAAACTTTGGATTTTCTGCGTTAAAAAAGAGAAAATCGATTATTAATTACGAGCGAACAATCAGTCGCAAAAATCGTTAATTAAAAATCGATTTCTGACTCGGAAGATTCTCCTTTTCGTCAGAAAGCAGTTTTGTAAGTCAGTTTCGCCCTCACCAGCGCCATCTTCCACGCAAACCTTCATATTTTATTTAAAAAAGAAGAAAAAATGAATATTAATTACTAGTGAATTTATTTTATTAATAGAGCTGAGCAATCACTGGTGAAAATGATTAATTAGAATCCCAACTAATTGCTTTCTGTCTGTGCACTGGAATTTTTCCAGCAACACGTCAACAGCATCGAAGAAAAAAGGAATAAAATCGATATCTGACTGGAAAGATTCTGGTTCTTGTCAGAAAGCAGTTTCGAGTGGTTGCTTAAGTCTGTTCGATCCCTCCACGCGCTCTTCCACCCTTTCTTAAGTGCTGGGTAATTAAAAGTTCGAACCAACCACGATTCGCGCCAGCAAGGATCAGCAGCAGTCCGACTCTCGCCATTTCTTCTCCACCCACTGTGTTTTCCTTTCTCGAACCTTCCTTTTTCTCTCTCGAGAAGGAAGTTTCAGCAGCCACGCGACAGCTTCGATGAGAAAAGTTGAAGAATGCTTTCTGGCTGAGATATAAGAAAAAAAGGAATTCTTCTCGATATAGCTCGCTCGTTGGAGTTTAAAGTTATTCACTCCTCGAATCGTCAGCGTTTGCACGACAAGATTTCTAATTGCGATTGGCTGTGTTGCCTCTGAGGACGCTGCAATGGCGGCGGAAGTTGAAGAGGGCGCGAGGTAAACGCTCTCGAGTACGTGACTAAGGAATGATACCTGGCCAGGTAGAAAAGGAGCGATTAACGATGCCTGCTAATGGGTTTCGAGTAAACCTGGGGGTCCTTAAAATATTCGATGAAAGTGAATGCGATTTTTGCCTTGAAAGAAACCAAGAATTCTTTTTTCTAGCATATGATCGCATTATTATGAGACTATCAGGTGCTATAAAACTCTGAATTTCTGAAAACAGAAGAGAATAAATCATTCTTTTATCCTTTTTCTTATTAATTACGCTCGATTGTAACAGAGAATTATTTTTATGATCGATTATAAACGTTCGTTTTTATAAATGGTTAAAAATAGAGAAGAATCGAGCTGGAAAATGAGCAGAGACACGGTACAAGCTCTTTGTTCCACGAGGCAGTAATTTTTCCGTGTTTCACGCTATCCTTCGATCGATAGGATCGCTCCTCTAAGTCTTTAATATCCCTGATACCTCCTCTACGAGATAAAAATCCATCTCTCTCTCTCTCTACTGACCCAGTTAAAATCGTCCTCTAAGAAAAGCTCATTAAAACGCTCTTGATAAATCAGCGCGCCCTGCTAATGAAGCTACAGCTGTCTCGTATTGTAAATAAAACGAGGAAATAGGGTTGAACAGGCTCGAAACCTTTTCGAAGTCCTTCTCTGTTTTACAGCAAGTGACGAAACCTGTTCAAATATCGCTAATTGAGTCGCAGTTTTCTCAATTTTTCACGAAATTAAGACGAAACAATTTCAAGAATTGTTCACTCTCGATACTAGTTTCTACCCATCTCGACTCACTCTTGTTCATTCGCAAATTCACACACAATTAACACATTTCAACAGAAGTTTTTATGAAAAATCACGCATATTAAAGCAATATTTTTCTCTGCACAGGATGCTCAACAGCTGGAGCGACGAAGTAGCCCTCGAGAGACGCGATCTGACGATGGATACGTGAAACACCTTCGTTCAAGAACCAGCACAGTGTGGATTAATCGCGAAACGATGCGTCGAAGTTCGCGGAAGGGCGCGTCGAAATCTGCGAGGTGATTTCTTGCTGGAGATGTCCTGAAGAAGAGCCAGTGAACCTCGTAGACGAAGATGTGCTGCACAGGTGGCCTTGGAGGCGTCGCGTTGACCAGATGTGGGGTAGTTTGTGGCATCGCAGCCCTCGCTGCTCTCAGCACAGCTTTATTGGGTCCAGCTTGGCTGCACACAGAAGAAAAGCTGAATCTTCCATATCTACCACGCAATTCTGCAAACGTGGTCAGCGTGCGGTTCAAATTGGGCCTCTTCAGGGTCTGTCCAAGGATCGTGAGGCCTGCGAACTTGACTGATCGTGAGTAACCCTCTTCCTTAGTTGCTGCACCAATTCTCGAAGCTCTCAGCTGATTCACAGCTCTTTCTCGTCGAACCATCGCATTTGTCGAGAGAAAAATATGTTCTGCAAATAGTGGGGGGTGGAATCATTTAATTCTCGCGCGAGAACTTGTCAAAATGTCCGTCTGACGTCCTCGCAAAGTCAATACTCAGTCGAGTTAATCCCAGCTGAGATCCCCTCGGTTGATCTTCGAGCCAGAGCAGAATTTCATCCGCGAAGTTCGCGCAGACAGGTTCAACAAATACAGAAAACATCGAGGAAAGTTGAGAGCAGTGGCTGGTGGGACTTGGAAATTTTCTGTCAGCCTGCGCCAGGCGAGAATCTCGCCGGATTCTCGTAAAAACAAATGACAGTGGCTGTAAAGTGGGGTCGTGGATGACAATCTCTTTTTATTCTCCTCTCTGTCGTCTCTCGTTCCCACTGCTGCCATCTTGGACCCCCCACTTGCTCCTCTGCTGTGTTTCTTCGCGTTGTTGTCGCTTCTTCTCGTTTCTTCATTGCAACAGCGATTTTTCTAGCCGTGGACCAAAGACAATTGAGAGAAATGGAGGAGAATCGATTCGAGTGCTCGTTAAAAATGGAAATTACTGTCATTTTAAACAGCTGAGGCTGCAAACGAGCGTCATTCGACTGCAAGAGAAAAAGTTTGAGGGATCTCGCTAACGATGGGCTACATTGATCACTAATTTTCTGTTTTATTGTACTGAAATGTTGTCTAAATTAATTTGCAGCGTACAATTATTTTTTGAGTGCAAATATTGCAATTGTGATTTGTTGAACGTGGTAATTTCGAGGACGAGGATCGAATAAAATGTCCAAAGGATCGTTTCGAGATCGAGAGCGAGATGTTAGTCCAGTTTTTCGTCTGACCAAGCGCGTGCCGCTACTGCTGATCCGCTGGCGGAAACTGGAACGACGTAATTGCAGCCACCATCCGAGGGGATACGTGTCGCCGTGATTTAATGCTCGAGAGATCGGTAATCGCGTAACCTGATGGCCTCGAACATCGTAGATTCTATCAATTCAACTGTAATCTTATTCATCCATTTTTCTTTTTTTTTATTTGGTGCTTTAAAGGTGGCCATTTTGAATGATTGAAGTCAGAACTTAGCTCTGTCGAGTGTGACTCGACATTAATAAATAGAGGAAAAGAAGCAAATATAAATTATAATAAATTTTCAGAGCTGTATTTAACATAATTAGTACAGAAAATTAGTTAAAAAATAGCAATTGTCGAATTATCCCTCAAATAAATAAATTTCACATAAACCAAGGAGTAATTGGCATCAAAAATAATTTGCGTGCGAGGAGTTAATGATTGGCATTACTGCTATTGATCAGAATCAATGCGTTCGCAAATTTGCAAACGATTGGACCACGGCTATTGACCGATCACCGCAATTTCGTGTCGACTAACGCTGTGGCAGTCTTTAAACTACTCCAGCCACGTCATGAGCGAGTGATTTGGTATTTCGATGGCAATTTGGTCAAACATTAGTCACATTTCAAACTCAAAAGCTAATAAAAATAAGAAGCAATTTATTAACATACAATTTTTGTCTTTTTACTTTTATAAAATCATTCCATCGAGTTCTAACTAACATAAAAAACAAAATTGAGGTTTTACATGGTGGCAGAGTACAAAAGATAACCGCGATATCGCGAAACAATTGATAAATGACGCTATAACCAAAGAATAGCGCTCTTAATCTCGTCTCTCCGTCCTTTCTCTTCATTTTCGCCTGACGCTACCTTCCTTATCGACTGAGCCCTCTTCTTGCGCGTATCGCGAGCAGTGCACCCTCGACGATGAAGACAAATCGTTATCCCGCTCGTTCTGCGATGGGTAATTAATTGTCGCGAGCGTAACGACCCGCCAGCCCTCGAAGAACACTCGAACGTGTCGCTGATACGAGGAATCGATCATTTAATTAACTTCGTTACAGCGTTTGACGACGAGAACGCGTGTCTCTTGAAAAAAATGTCTGCTTTAATTGCCAACCATCTTCCATTTGCCTCTTTAACTCCTTTCCAGGCAGCAAGAGAAACGCTTGGGCGCTGCGAGGTTCTTCGAGCTCGATTTAAATCGTCTGACGAGCAATATAAATCGAGACTGCGTCGCGACGCGGCCTCTGGCGTCACCACAATGACGAGGTTATTTGTAATTCCACCGTCGACTGATCAGATCTTCCTAATTTCCTGGATCCACTCGCTTAAAATTCCGCCAGCGAATTTTGGAGACGTAACTCGAGTTGTTTCAGTTGACAGCTGATCGATCGAGACTCGAGACTCTCGAATATTTAAAAAAACAGTCGTTTTGATTCGAAAATTCGTGAGAAAATTTGTAGAAATGACTGAATTCTCAGCTGATTTCTTGAAATGCAAAACATGGGGGGGTTCTTTGAGCAACAAATGCAGAAAACAGTGAATTATGGCCAGAATAATCTTGTAATTTTGCACTCTGTGGGAGGTTAGGTTAATTCAGAGCATACCATCTGGAATATTAATGAACCTTTGTTTTTAGCTCGTTTGGAGGGCAATTTAAACGTGAAGATTGCTCCAAAGCGTTTTTACTTATAATTTAAAGAAGAAAAGCAATTAAGAATATTGCAATTTGTAGTTTGAGAGGCAAATAATGGTCCAAATTAAGATTTAAGGCAATTTTAACCTCTCGTTTGTGCTTTTCTGTGTTGCAAATAGTTGAAAGAGTTACTTTGCTGATTTGGATGCGTCTGAGTTTAAAAATTGCCAAACGAGAGGATCGATCGTTAATTAAGAGTGGAGAGGAGAGCAATTTACGAAATGGCGTCGATTCTCTGTTTTTTCATTCACGAGATTACGCGCTGGCCAGGATTAAGTAAAGCAATACAACTGAAAGCTTTCTCAGAGCTTTCTTAAAAGCTCCCCAAAGGTCTCGTTCGATATTATTTCAAACAACATCGCTGTCATTCATTTTTACAAATTTTATTCATCTAATTTCCTTCTCGCGACCATATTTCCATATTTTTCAATTGCAATTGTTGCAAAATCGAATCGAATCGAGTTTAACGCCAGTTGAGGCCCCAGTTTTTGCTGATCTTGGATCCAAAAGGATCGAAAAACAGGAAGAACGTGACAGAAGGGCGCCAGTGTGGTCCTCGATCCTGAAATCTATTTTCATTTGATTTACATGCATTTACTTTCGCGAGGCTTTTAGCACAATGGCCTCGATGCTCGTCGAGGGCAGATCCCTGAAAGCTTTCGCTGTTGGTTTAACGCTTTGCTAAAAATCGATGGGACCAAATTATTTTCGACTCCATCCACCAGACGTTCACTTCGAAAGCAGCCATTTAAACTCTAATTGGAGTGCTTGAAAGTTCGAAATAAATAGAAAAATTGAAAGTACATCGTTTGCTCGATATCCACTGCGAAAGATTTACCCAGCAGCACTGCTTGGAGAACTTCGAAATGGATGTAAAATACAGAGCCAAGTGCGAACCGTTGTAAAGCATTACTCGCGAACTGGCCAAGTTCTGGTTAGAAGATACGGTCAACATGAATCACTTTGTTCATCGCCAGCAGGAACATCGCAAATCCAGAAGTTCTCTCGTTAATTAAGTCTAGCTTCTCTCTTAATTAAAATTCCCAAAAGTGAAAGAAAAATCGATTTTCTCTTTAAAAAAAGTACCAAAGTCCACGGTTCTCAGAAAAAAGATCTGAACGACTTTCATTCGCGTGAAAGAGATCGAGGATTAAGGACACCCTGTATAGATTTTCCATAAGCGTTTTCTGATTGCTGTTTGAACAGCGAATGCAGCTTCTGTCCACGGATTTTTCGCGAACACGTTTCTGCTGGATTCGAAATATCGGACGCGAGATATTCGACGGAAGTTTCTATACCTGCTCTCCAAATATTGGCGCAGGGAATCAGTGCAGTGCCCGTGACCGAATCGTAAGTTTTCATCCGCTGGTGAACAGGATCGTGCAGTCGCCAGTCGAATTAACCACGGTTATTAAAATGAAATTAATTGGACATTGGTTAAGGAGAAATATCGTGCGATTTAAATCTTCTGGCTGTTTGTCGCGAGTCGTTCCTCGTTTCATTGAAAACTCAAACTGTTTGGAGTCGTTCTTTCGTCGTTTAACAAAATAATTCGCGAGATATCGACTCAAAGGGTGTAATATCGATTTTGTAGGTGGTTTTAGCGAAGCACGTGCACAGTAAATAGAGAAGAAAACGTCTCGCGATGAGGCTACGTTAGATTCATTAGAATGGACACGAAACGTCTACGTCAGACTTGGTAAACATTCATTTGCAACGTTTACTTAGCCGACTTGGCTCTCAGTTTATATTATGCATCCTGAAACGAAGATAACCGGGCACTTGCTAGCTGGGTAGCGGATTAAATTTATCCGCTAACTGTTTAACTTATGAGGTAGACCCATTTCGCGATCCTTTGATTCAGCTTGCGCTTACGCAGTCCCGTTTCCACTTGCCAACTTGTTAAACCTTGATCGTTCCATTTCGCAGCGAATTTGCAACGTTTTCTTCAACTAGAAGTCATTTTACTGGACATTACAAGCATGTTCCATCTTCTACAACCCTTTCAATCCTTTTATTTAACATTATTAATAATTATTATAAAATATATTAACCTAAGATTACACAATTTTCCATTAATTCATTTTAAAACTGTCAATAATATGGATTAAATTTGACGAAACTTTGGAGAGCCATTACTCCCACGTTTCAAACGATATTTTAACGTATCTGGGCTTATAGGCGACGCTGATCCTTCCCCTGTAAAATGCTTTTTGTTTCACGTCGATATCACTTCCGGTTCCTGAGATATCGTCGTGTAAAGACAATGGTAATTTTTAATAGTTTTCTATCGCTGTCCTTGTCGCACTCTCGGAAGTCTCACTCGCACGTTCAGCGATGTCTTATCTAAGCGATCAGCTGTGCGCTAACGAGTTACGTATTATGTTACATCACTAATTATTATGCAACACTAAAAAGTGGAGGGGGTCACTGCTGGCCGCGCAGACCTCTCGATCTTTAAACGCTCATATCTCAGGAACCGTTTGAGATATCGAGATGAAACGAAGCGCATTATAATCTGTATGCTTCCTTCTATTTTTTGAGCCATTGCTTGTAAAAATATTCGCAAGCCTTCTGGGTGTAATTCTCGATGAAACTTCACTATTACTGTTTTTGAGAAATTTCAATTCATGCTCGTTATGGATATACACGTTTGCATACAGAGATGCTTCTTGTTCGAACGAATCGTACCGTTTCGCGAGTACAAAGCTATCGTATGCCAAGCTCCCATCGTTTATTGGCACTGTGATCGTTCGACAGTCACCTATCGTCGACAGTTATTTGTTTCGAGATGGTTGAACGAGAAATAACGCTGCACTTTTTTTGCTTTTTTTTTTTAGTTCTACTCGAATCGTTTTGGTTATGAGGATTGCACGAATTTAGTCGTGGAAATAAATTTGTGTGGATAGTAACGAGGGGAAGGGTGCTTCCAAATTGCTGTTCTGTGTTACTTTCGTTGTGTCAGAGTAGTTTTTAAATATCCCACTCGTTCTCTAACATTCTTTAGTAGCCGCTTTTTTTACTTCTTTGAAAAGTCGATCTGTACTTCAGAGAATCGTCAACTGATGGCCTTTTTTGTCTTTTTTTTGGCATTCCTGCTGTAATTTTCGAACGCGTTCCAGTGGAATCATATTTTAAACATTCGCTAGTAGCTGCTTTTTTTCTTCTTTGAAAAGTCGATCTGTACTTCAGAGAATCGTCAACTGATGGTCTTTTTTTTGGCATGCTTGCTGTAATTTTCGAACGCGTTCCAGTGAAATGATAGTTTCGCCGACACTATCGATCGAGCAGCGAGTTTCAATGTTGCGAGAGATCGCAATCCGTGGGGGCGAGGTACAAACAGACACTTTTTCCATCGATCCGCCGGTGAATTCGAGCGCGAAGTGATAAAACGGATCCGCTATCAGGCACGATATCTTCACTCGTAATCAAGTTCGAACCTTCCGGTCGCGCCACGCTTCCGGCTAGCTAGTTTCCTATTAAACAACGCAATCCGCGATTCCACTCGACCGATAAATTAATTTTCCGGGTTCGTTAGCCGCATAATAAGCTCGTCAACTGTAATTCTACGTCGAAGCTTCTCGAGGGAAATGACGTTGCGATAACGATAAGCCCTGGTGATTCGATAGCCTCGAGGAACCTCGATTCTCGTGGCTTTTTAAATGCCCAATATTTTCCTCAATTTTTGCTTTCTCGAGATTTACACTATGGAGTTTCAAAGCATAAACAATCTACTTTTTTCTTAATAAAAATGCAGCATTAAATTAGTAGAATTGTATTAATCAGAGATTTTTAAATTTACTCGTAACTCGTTGGTATTTAAAAATTGATTCAACACGTTGATTAACCATCGATACAATAATTGATCAAGTAGTATACCTTTTCGATATTCTGGACAGCGTCAACAGCCTGTAATGCCACTGCTGATTGGGCGCATGCATAATTAATTCCTCAGGATCGGTGAGCGCCGTTGTAATCAGGGGAATTGTAATGAGGCATGGCTCATTTTTTACACGCATATTGGACGCGAATTTGAGCATGTTTCGCTGTACAAATTACGTTCACTTTAATCTGAAAAATACTTAATTTTTATTTTTAACTTCCTCCACAGAGAAACCATTTTATGGACCCTGTGTTATTTATTTCGTTCGAGTAACAACTGGACGAGCTGTCGATCAATAAAAACTGACCGTCAGTTGACTGCAACGAATTAATATTTTATATTTACATAGTTAAAAGTTTTTTTCATGCCTGGTGCATCGATACGAATTAAAAATCGTCGATTTACCGCGCGCCAATCTCTGTCTCGCCATTTAATTTCACTTTTACACAGTGTTGGAGCAGGAATTTTCAAAGTCAAGCTTCACTGGCTCTTTAAACGCTACTTGTTCGATCGAAAAAGGCATCAGAAACCTCGATCTGAGCGAGTTCGTGGCGCGTAGATCAAAGGGGCCATGTAATTTACTATACGAGTGTTCCATTCGTGACACGTTCGTGTCTTCGAAGAAAAATATATTAACCTAAAACTATACAATTTTCCATTAATTCCAATTCACAACAAGAAGTCATTTTATTGGACAATAGAAGCATTTTCCACATTCTACAACCCTTTAA
Organism: Xylocopa sonorina; assembly: GCF_050948175.1. Classification (NCBI taxonomy): domain Eukaryota; kingdom Metazoa; phylum Arthropoda; class Insecta; order Hymenoptera; family Apidae; genus Xylocopa; species Xylocopa sonorina. The sequence goes on from NW_027490090.1 coordinate 2,774,558, forward strand.
ATCCTTTTATTCAACATTATTAATACTTATTATAAAATATATTAACCTAAGATTACACAATTTTCCATTAATTCATTTTAAAACTGTCAATAATATGGATTAAATTTGACAAAACTTTGGAGAGCCACTACTCCCACGTTTCAAACGATATTTTAACGAATCTGAGCTTGTAGGCGGCGCTAATCCTTCCCCTGTAAAACGCTTTTTGTTTCACGTCGATAGCACTTCCGGTTCCTGAGATATCGTCGTGTGAAGACAATGGTAATTTTTAATAGTTTTCTATCACTGTCCTTGTCGCACTCTCGGAAGTCTCACTCGCACGTTCAGCGATGTCTTATCTAAGCGATCAGCTGTGCGCTAACGAGTTACGTATTATGTTACATCACTAATTATTATGCAACACTAAAAAGTGGAGGGGGTCACTGCTGGCCCTGCAGACCTCTCGATCTTTAAACGCTCATATCTCAGGAACCGTTTGAGATATCGAGATGAAACAAAGCGCGTTATAATCTGTATACTTCCTGCTATCTTTTGAGCCATCATTTGTTAAAATATTCGCAAGTCTTCTGGGTGTAATTCTCGATGAAACTTCACTATTACTGTTTTTGAGAAATTTCAATTTATGTTCTTTATGTATATACACGTATGCATGCAGAGATGCTTCTTTTTCGAACCAATCGCGTACAAAGTTATCTTATGCCAAGCTCTGATCGTTCAGACAACTATATAGAAAAATCTTTCATTCTTCTTAATAATTGCTAACTGTTTCTCGATACGAAATCGAGGCTTGTGTGAGAGAAATCGTGGAAATGAATTTTCGTGGACGTGAAAAATGTTAGGGCGCCACGTGGCACCGCGTTTTGGCGTCAGGCTTGTAAAGAACGAGCTCTGGAAATTGATCGTCCTTCTCGAACGAAAGTTTGGGAACCGTGCGTCATTTTAATTGGCTTAATGCCGACAAGTTACAGCGGCGTGGTCAAACAGCCGACCCGCTCTTATTGTTCCCTCTGCCTCCGTCTCTGTTTTCATTAACGAGCGCCAGCCAGCAACCGCGAGCGTCCCACCAGGGAAATGGAATCATCTGGAAGTTGTTCACGTGCTGGCATAGCTGGCGGCAATTTTTACGAGCCAGTGGAACGAGAACGATCTCTCGTCGCGCTTGTAAGCGAATGTCAGAGGTAGAAAACCACCGCCAGACTACTGTTCAACGTGCGTGTGCACGCCAGCCCCTCTTTTGCTGCTCTTTTGTTGGCGAAACACTGCCACTGGGTAAGTTGTTTCTAAGTACACGCATTCTGCTCGACGTCTGCGATTTTTTAACTGCCAATGCGTCGCGTTTTCTTTCAAAAATCGTCAGAAAGAGGAGAAGCTAGTTTCGAGATCGATCACTGCATTTTTTGAAGAGAAACCCTCTAATTGGAATTAATTTCTACGGTTTGGTAGAGTCAAAAGGCTATCCAGAATTTAATTTCCGTGGCACAACATCGCCAATAGAATCGAACAGGTCAGAACTCGAATCGACAGACGCTCGCACGTTGAAATTCCTGCAGAGAGCGTTAAAAGGGTTGAATAGACGACAGATACTGCCAAAAAGACCGTCTAGCGTCCGATTAAAACGGCAACAGCGCCGTCTCCTCGATTTCATTCGCGCAGCGTTCAACTCGCCTATCTACGCGTCGCTTCCGGTTAGTTAACCTCGTTCAATCGAGTTCGATTTCGCGATACGCTGCAGGAATGCGCGTTTCATTTCCTGCCCTCGCGCAAGATGGCTGTCGTCGATGAAGACGCAGCCTCCAAGTCTCACGAAATAAATTTTCAAACGCGATACTTGCGAGAACGGTCGACGAAGTTTTCGATCTAAGCCGAGTATGCCACGCGAATTTAATGAACGCTCGTATATTCCTCGCGAGAGGACGCGATTTAATTAACGACGCGAAATATTAAGAACCAGCCAAGTAATTTTGCGGTCGAAGTTCGCCAACTTGAAAAATGTTGATATAATTAATTTTTCAAAAATCAAACTAGAACTCCAATAACAGAAAGAAATAATCAGTCATTTTTTAAAGATCTTGCTTCAACCATTATTTTTTAAAAATCGAACTAGAACTGTAATAATAGAAAAATGCACTCAGCAATTTTTTTAAATTGTTTTTTGTGCACTGAACAATGACCAGAGCCTCGAATTTAGCAATTAGCGAAACGGTGCTCGTCGAGTCGAATTAATATGGTTTCTGGATGGAGGCGCACCGCGACCAGGAATTGGCCTGGGTAAGAATTTATGCTCGACGGCAATTAAGCTCGAACGAACGGATTGCGATCGATTCGACGCTCGATGAACACCTCCGTTCGTATTTCCGGCAATTGGATTCCATCAAACTTAGATTTGTCGCACGTGCGGCAGGTATTTGCGTCCCGTAACGAGCCGAGCGTTGACGATCGATGGATCGAGGTGAACCGGAAGCTGGGTAAACATCGATGCGATGGCGACGGTGGAAAGAATCGCGCGTTGATCGCGAGGGGACGGCCATTTTATTCTTGCGTTTGGAATCTTCTCACGTTTCGGTTAAATAAATTCGATCGACTCGGTTTTTTCTGTCTCTTGGCTAATGGAGTTTCTTGTAATGTTCTCCAGCGAATATCTCGGAAACCAGAAGAGATACATGATCACATGTACAGAAGAAACTTGTACAGTATAGTGCAGTCTATAGCATATTAAAAATTCATCGAGATCGCATAGAGGGTGGCTGAAATAAATTCGATCAACTCGGTTTTTCTGTCTGTTGGCTAATGGTCCACGCGTTGGAGTTTCTCGTAATGTTCTCCAGCGAATATCTCGAGAACCAGAAGAGATAGGTGGTTACATATATAGAAGAAACTTATGCAGAATAGTGTAGTATATAATATATTAAAAATTCGTAAAGATTGGATACAGAATGGCTGAGTTATCCGTGATGAAAGTTTGCGGAACGTCATTTTAACGCTCCGTCAGATTGATCTGGAATAGTTCCAGCAACGGAAGCGAGATAGAACGCTCGTCAGTGTGTTAACGTCACTGACACGGATCGCTGCGAATCTAAGAGAAAAGTTTCCCACCCCCATCACGGCTTAACTTCTTCTCGTGGTCGCGAGAACTTTTCCTCCACCGACCTTCCATTCTGATTCTTTCCTCTTTCACCCCAACCCTCCACTCGCGTCGCGTTTCATCCTCGTTCGCTGGCAAATTCGTCTTTACGACCCGCTGAGACAGAAAAATAGCTGGTCTCCCAAAGAATTTGATTTAAGAATTAATAACAGCACTCACTATTAATCTCAATTCTCAGCCACCACGTGCCATTTAATCGAGAAGTGAAAACACAACCTTTTAGCGTCTGTTCGAGCAGAAAAAAATGGTGGACTGCGAACAAAATCCTGCGACGAGAACTCAGTGAAACCACGGACGACGTTCCTTCAAGTTTTCTGTCCTCTCGCGGACGAAAATCGCACGGAATCCGCATTACGTATTCCGGAAGTTTGCACGCGGACCACGGTTTATGGGTCGCCCATGTCCGGCGCGGAATCAGGGCCGCACACAAAGTAAAAGCCGCCAGAGTACTGCAGATAGTGCGAGCAAACAGAACCGCGGTTAACTCTCGCTAAATAGACGTCATACCCGATCATACGCGGTCGATGGTTAATTAGAAGACGGTGTGCCAGGGCGGGTATTAATTGTTCTTCTTGTTGGCAGTGCTGTCTGTCTGTGTTGCACAATTAAATAGCGTCTACTGCTTCTAAAAATCGCCTTAGAAGTAATTATTTAATTAGAAGTCAAAATTAAATATTAATCTAAATATTAGAAGTAATAAATTAATTTTTTGCGACCATTTGGCTTCGACTTTTTACTTTTTTTATACAATATTGTAGTGACGAATAAATTAAAAATTTCTGACGATTTATTTGAAAATGTCTGCGTTAAAAATTGCACCAATAATAAGAATAATAATTGAGAGAATTTGGATTCGTCGAAGTCGTAGAAAACCCAGAATTTTTAAGTAATTCCAGCGACTATCGCAGTAAAAATTGCACCAATAATAAGAATAATAGTTGAGAGAATTTGGATTCGTCGAAGTCGTAGAAAAGCCAACATTTTTAAGTAATTCCAGCGGAAATCGCAGAGACACGTATTAGCATCTTGAAAATAGTCGACAAAAAGAAGGAAGCCACGAGCTGAAAGGGGTGGCACGCTCGTAAATTGTAGCGTTATCGAAGCTTCGAAACCCTCTGGTAACGAGGGTAGATACGCAGCGTTGGATCCTGAACAGGGTCCAGAAAGAAGATGTATCTATCGACCAGCAATTGATCTGAAGGAAAAACGAGAGAGAGAAGCTTCTCTCCTCTGAGAGAGAGCAGAAAATTCTGCTCTGAAGCACGTTGAGTCACTGGTAAATTAGAAAATGGCGAGGAGTACGTGGAAACTGTTACACCTGTTTCTCGAATTTCTTCCAAAACTCAACGATCGATTCTTTGGGCGAGAAAATAATTTCTGAGCGTTTATTCTGAGCACTTCTGAAATTTCTTCGCGAGAAAAGGTTAGAAGCGCACTCGTAAACTCATTCATAAATTCAACAGGCGCCCTCTCGAGGTGTCATCTGGAATTATGGCGCTAGCTGTGGTTGTCATTCTCTGAATGTCCACTTCGTGGCGACGATTTACCGCGTTCTTCGAAATTCTTTGCGATTTTTCAGCCTTTTCTTCTGCTTTATTCTAATTAACAGAGAAATCTGGTGTATTTGAGTTAGAATTTCTGGTCTGACGATCGATCTTCGAAGCATCCTCGTGTTGTGTCGACGATAAATCAAACGCCAGAGAGCCTTCGTGAGTTATCGTCCTGGCCAGGATTAACTGGCGATTCTGGAAAACGCCAAGACTGACGATTTGTAATTTTTATTACGTGAGTTGCTCTTAAAAATCGAGGAATTCTTTCAGTTTGAATCTGTCAGTCGTTAGTTTAGTCGTAGATAATTATTCGTGACAAAGTTAAGCTGTGTAATACGTTTGAAAGTTCCTTTATAGCAGTCGCACCTGCAACATGGCTCCATTGTACGAGAATATGGGATTTGAACACGCTCGAACTCGGCTCGAACTTGTCGCTAAGTTACGATCAAAGTGTCTGAGCTGAAGATGGAGCTTGAATCGATTGTAGATACTTTAGAAAATTATTTTTGCAGTGGACATTAAGAAAGAATTATTTTAAATAGAGTAATAAATTATTTGGAATTTTTAAAGAGCTCAAATAAAAATTACATGGCATTAGAATAACTAATATCGCGAATAATCCAAGCAAAGTCGCAGAGATCAAAAATTCCAGGCAGAATTTCCACGAGAAGGAATGGCACTGCTACATTATTCCATTTACCCGTGACGCGTACCTCGATTCGATTCCATCTGAACAGTATCGAAAAAAGTGGAGCGAATAAGCGCACAGTAAGGCGTTAGGCGAATATAGGAAACAGGAAAACGTCCCTGGGGACTGCAGGGGGATTCTGATCAGGTAGTCGCGTTATACTTCTCAGAGAAAGTCGAGAAAACCTTTGAAGCGTGTCGCTGTGCGAATGCAAATCCAATTCTCGAGCGCGTCGTCAGCTGATCGGCGTTGCGAGCGCGTTGGGATCGAATTCTGACGCGTGGCACTTCGAAAAGGAATTAAAACAGCCTGACTTGTAATTAAATGGCTCTCGTGGGGACACGACGAACGTGTTTTCAAGTTTCATCGAGTCGAACACGCGATTCGAGGCTTCTCAGCTTCTTCGACTGACAAGATGTCGGCTACCAGGTCAACAGGTTCTGCTCGTCGAAACAGGAAGTGGGTTAAGTGATCGCTGACTCGAGTCCCGCCGCGTGACTGACAATCAACCTTTTGTTAGATGCTGAATTTGTTTTGCAAATTGCTGGGGCTTCTTCGACTTCCATCGAGACACCAAAATGGCGCAACACTGAGAATTTGTTGCTTCATGGTTTTCATTGAATGCTATTTTTTAATAAAAATACACTCAAATTCTGATGACTAATTTATGTCAAACACATTATAGCATCTCAAACTTAATTTCAAGCTAAAACAACCGCGTCAATAAATAAAGAGTCGACTAATTTTCCTCTGCAATTGTTAATTGTTGAACAGTTGCACCTGTGAAAACTGTTACTGTGGAATGCAGGAAATGAATAATACCTTCTGGCGAACATTGGCCCTCGAATTTGTCTGCGATGGTGCATCGCGAGAGAAAAAAGGGGATGGCTGATAAATTGCTGGAATAGTTGAAGGCGTTTCACCCGCGAGCGGTTGGTATTCCGCGTAAATTTCAGTTACCGCGGAGTTTTTAATTATCTTGATATAATTTCATTAAAAAATTCCAGAATGGCCGCGGCAGTTTACCGTGGCAGCCGTTCCTCGCGAAAGTTCGCAGCTAATTCCGCCCTGTCGTCCCCAGTTCCATTTAAAATGGCCCCAATCGTTCGTCCCTCATCGCTCGAGATCCACATTGGATGGTTTAACGAATTTGCTGCCAACAATGCGACGAAAAAGTATCGTTGGCAGGGCAGAAGGTGGCGCTTCGAATGTGGCCTTCTGTTCGCCAGCGTTTTTTTAGCTAATCGAATAAAAATTCCACTTTTTGGGGGGTGAAAACTCGAAGCTTGAATGTTCACTTTAAAATTTTCATTTGGGATGAGTTTTGGTTAATTATTAATACGATTAAAAATTATTTTTGGTGTTAAAAGTTTGAGTAGAGGAAAGGGTGGAGTTTGCTTCGATAGGGGATGAAATCTGGTCACACAAAGCTTTCTAATTTCTTTTATAAATCAAATTTGCTTCGATTTGCAATGCATTTCACTTAATTATCGCTACAATAAAAAATTACTTACAATATTAGAACTTTGATTACAGAAAAGGGGTGGATTTTGGTCACACAAAGCTTCCTAATTTTTTCTCTTTGTAAGGTTAGAGCTTTAAGCTTCTCTATTGTCATCTAACATCCATTAAAGCTTCTTCCACAAAAGCGTACGTCCATCTCCCCCTAAAAGCAGAAGAAATATCAACAGAGCCAGTACAAAGTCTTCTAAAAAGCGAACGAAAGAAGGCGTACGAGTAACACAATAACCAGAGGCCATCGAAAGTTTATTAGTAATTCGTTTTACCGGTGAAATCCAATCGGGTCGCGGAAGATAGGAGGCGAACGAAGTCAGAAGAGACAAGACGAAGGGGATGACGAACAACCGCGCTCGAATTGGCCGCTGTCTGAACTTTTTACGAGACCGATAGCGGCTACTTGGACCCTCAACTAATGCAGTTTTCTTGTCAACGACAGACGGATGGTCACTGTCGATTTTTTCCACCCCTTTTCGAGGGTCCACTCAGGCCCAAATTCCTTGTCTGCCTCCTCTTCCCTCTCGCGAACTTTCTGGAGCAATATGGACGCCATTTTTCTTTAATTCTTGCTCTAATTATATTTTTAAGTACTCAGAATTGGAAGTAAAAGTGCAGTGCAAAATTAGAAAATAGTTGAAGAGAAGAATTCTGTGATTTGAATGACTTTGCGCGGGAAATTTGAATGTCTGAGATTTGATAAAAATCACGAAGGATATTTAAAAAATGGCAGATATTTTTTCATATAAATTTCGAAATTGGTGGCTTCTTTTTTTCGAGTCCCTCAGTCAGAGAAACGAAAATGGAACGCAGAAAAGTCGCCAGCGCCAGTAATGAAAAGCAGACAAATTGGTATTGGCAAAAAGTGGAAGAGTCGAGCGGATGAAAAAGGGAAATAGATTGTAGAAATAAATTGGACGCGTGGTATGCAAACCTTTAAACATCAAAACCACCCCCGTGGCGTTGTATACGCGTGCACATCCCCTTTCACTGGCTCTCTCACTGGCAACTCTGATAAATGGCGTCTGTAACAGCTCTGGGAATCAGATATGGGACTAAAAAATGAAGCTCTTAAGGAGATTCAAAGCAGCGAGGTAAAACCGTCTCGATGAGCATCAATGATTTGTTTCTCGTGTAATAAAACGTGGTCGTAGATGGTTTCGATCGTAGCTGAGCTATTCTCAGCGCCATCTTTTATCTAAGCGAGCGTGCGTTGCTAAATGCATCGAAATTCTCCGCTACAGGCGTTAATATTTGCAAGCACGAACGAGAGGCTCCGTTTCGATGGTCTCAGCTGCGAAACCTCCTCCAGCATCGAATATTTTAATCAGCCAAGAAGTGTCATTAAATTAAGCCGCGTCTCGTTGATTAATTCGACTACAATTGGCGACTAAGCACTCTCACAGCTACCAACGCGTGGTGTAATTAAATTTCCACAGATCACGCGTACCCCACTCGTCACTGGGTTGCTCTCAGAGGCTTCTACATTTCCTACGACACACATACAGTGTCTCGTTACGATTTAATTGCACGATGGATATTTTTTTTTTTTTTAAGCAGTCGAGGAGGCACGAAGTGAATAACAGGAAGGGCGACGAGGAAGAGAAAGGGTTGGGCTGGCGGATATTGATTTCGCAGCAACAAACCAGCGGTCGTATCTCACGCGGCTAGCAAAACAGCAGAAGTTGGCGAAAAGTTTGGGAATTTCTGGTGATAAATGCAACGCAGCCAGCTGCGCCAAGCGCGAGTCGCGCGTATCGATTGCGCGCGCGCGCGCGAGCCGCCACCCTGCGCTTTCTTTTCACCCTTAATCGATTTATTTCCCGGTGTTGCGACGGCACAGGATGTCTCTGGCGATCGTTCGATGCCTCGAGACTCGACCACTGCCGCGAAATCCTGAATTTTAGTTCAATTCAACACCTCTGACGAGTCTTCTTGTTCTTTTACAGTGACTCTACAACTTGCTGAGGACTTATTGGGGGTTAGAAATGTTAATAATTTAAAAAAGTGCAATTAGAAGTAGTAGTAATATAAAAAGACTGGAGATTTAGAATTTTCTTTCAGTTCACGACTACTAACGAGTCTTCTTGCCCTTTTACAGCGACTCTACAACTCTCTAAAGCTTATTGGGGTCCACAAATATTAATAATACAGCAAAACTCGATTACAAACTGGTCTTTAAATTTGTACAAACAAAAAAGGAGATACATTCTCGACTTAAAATAGTGTGTATAAGACGAAGAGTGAAGTTAGAAGAGAAAATGGCGTGTACAAGCTCTGTGGATTGCTCAGAGCAGTGCAGCAGGACACCCTCGCAGTTAGTTGCTCGCGAAATTTTTCTAAAATTCCCACGGCTAATTTAATCCAGCGCGTTAATAGCCAGGCATAGGAAAATCGAAGCTAGACTCGGCAACAGCCGTAATCTGGGTTAAGCAGTCGGTGGTTGGGGGTGGGTGGTGGATAGGTAGCTGGCAGAGGGATTACATTAAGCGAGATTTCCGAGTCGAATACCGAAATTATTAGCATTAACACGGAACGTCTAACCGGATTAACTGCTCTCTGATTTCGCGTCCTCTCCACAACCGCCAGCCGATTTTATCCCCCTCTGTGGATGTTCACTTTGATCTATGCGCGCTCTTCAATCGATGTTCGAGCCTCCAAAAAGCTTCGTTCATTTTTAATAACCCCGCTAAGTGGCTCAGTAGCAGAGCACGTTGCAAGAATGTCAATGGTTTTGCTTAAATGCTTCAGAAAATCTTTACAATTTTGTAAATTGCTTGGTTTTAGCGGTATTTTGGGTCGATGGACAGCTACAACCCCTGTCGAAATAATAAATAGACCAGAGAAAGGATATTTTGACAATTGCCAGTGTCAAATCTCCAAACTCCAACTTTGCTACTTAAAACAGCTTGGTTCTTGGTTTTGTAATTGGAAGATTGTACCTTTGGTCTCGTACTTTGCCTTTAATAATATTTATTAATAACAATACAGCCATGAGACTCGATATTCCACGCGTGTCCTTCGATAAAGAACAAACGAGCATCGCAATGCAGCAATGGCTGACAGCTGAGGCTGTAGTCGTTAACGGGATCCGGAAATCGATGGAGCTGGTGTCCGCTGGCTAATGTCTGCTTGCCTATCCATCGATTCACTCTTAATGAACCTTCTCTGATCATTATCCGCGTCGTCGCTGTCTCCATCCGTTTCCGTTCGCCTCGACCATCGCTCGAGGACGTTCGCAGAGGAATCTCGCGCCCTCTGCGCTCGCGCTAGTGATTCGTCGACGTGGAGGGCGCTGATTGGACGCTCGAGAGCCAATGCGTGAGCGTCTCCAACGCTCAGCATTGAATCTGCGAAAATACAGTCAGAGAAAGTTAGAAACGCGTCGTCAGATTTTGACGAGGACCTGGCCAGTTCCTGATGGATGTCTCAATTAAAATCGCGAGCAGAAAAAGGGACACGCACGCGAGTTTCCTTTGATGCTTCCTCCATTGTAGCGTGCGAGCATTAATCTTGCATTACCAGCGACGCTTTGAAACCGAGAGCGTATTTTAAAACACAAAGGGACTGACTCGAGAGGGCCGTCTCCTCCTCTGCCAGTCAAAGGACCAACGTTTTTATCCCCCGCGCCAGCTTATTCAGCGTAAATTCGTCCTGTTAATTTGCCGCGGCGGTGTTTTCCGGTGGCAAACGTTATTTGACGTGCGAAATTGCTGTTTCCCTTCTACGAGGCCGAGGTAACGCTATCCGCTCGAGGAACTCGATTCTACCGACGTCAAACGAAGTCAATTAACATGCTAAATATTACCTGGCGATCAGCCGGACTCGCTGCTCCAACTGACTCTTCATATTTTTGTTTCTGAATATAATAACAGCTGTCTCTCGTTTTTGGACAGATGTTGCGAGCGTGTTGCTCTATCTTTTTGTCGGAGCACAGATGAAATTTTGAAGCAGATGTGTTTATTGATCTGAATTTGAAATTTTACTAAAGCAGGGATAGGAATTAGGAGGTATATAGTCTAAGTGAAATCTAAGGCACTAGTAGATGGCACTCTGGGCAGAGAAGGCATTTTATGCAAAGAATGTACTCTTAGTAGAAGGCACCTTTAGCATAGAGCACCCTTAGCATAGAGCACCCTTACCATAGAGCATCCTTAGCAGAAGGAACCCTTAGCATAAAGCATTTTTTAGCATAGAAAACTCTTAGCATAGAAATCTCTTAGCATAGAGCACCCATAGCATAGAGCACCCATAGCACAAAGCACCCTTAGCATACAGCACCCATAGCATAAAACACCCTTAGCAGAAGGCACCCAGAGCAATCAGAACCCTTTCTAGAAGGTATCCACAGCATAAAACATGCCTAGCAGAGGGCACCCTAAGCAGAGAGGACACCCTAAGCGGAGAAGACACCCAGAGCAAAGAGCACCCTTAGCAAAAATGGCACCCTGAGTAGAAAAGGCAGCCTGCAAAGTTCCTAACCATCGTCTCGATACTCCTTTTCTCGTAGTAACCCAGTTGTAATCCTTTTGTCGAGGCATTAGGAGGCATCAACAACTCACCCGAGACGCTCGTGTTCGATCTTTGGCGCCCATCCAGCGCTTCCGCTCCGTTGCCTTCACGACTCATCGGCTCGCGCGATTCCTCGACTATTTCCCTGTTTTACTTTAATCGGCTTTCCCCGCGGGAAATCCTCGCGTTTGTTAGCCGAACACTTCAACCAATGCAACACCGCGTCGCGTGGAATTACCACTGTCACTCTTGTTTCGTTTCAAACAAATTCTAAGATATTTATTAATTATGAACAATCACAAGATTTTATACATAATTTAACAGTAGTTTGAAGATGAGCTAGTCTGAAGATGGCTGACAAACAACTGCTTCGTCATTTTTGCGAAAAACTCGTAGATGAACGTCAGTTCGCGCGACAAATTAGAATTCTTACAAATCAATTCGTTTCTGCTTGTAAAATTTTAATTATAATTTTCAGAAGCTGCATTATGTGTGGTAGAATAAATGACAAAGTTAAAGTTTATGATTTTATTGGTTTTTGTCTGATTTTCGTGGAAATAAGCTTGCTCCTCCGTGAATTACGCTGTCGTCGCAGACATCGAGCAAATCTGCGGAAATCTAGCGACGTCGTCCCGATCGAAAGCTACAGCAGGAGTTCTGACATCGAGCAAAGAAGAGTTAATCCAAAAACGAATCAGTGTCAGCGTCGGATTAGCCAAACGCGCTGGAGGTAGCTGAGTAATCCCCTTCCATTCTCTCGTCGTTGAACCAGACGGTTCTCCGCGTCGCGCACTTTGAATTTGCCGCGCAACGCGGCTAATATTATCCGTCATTGGTCGACAGAACACGCGTAACTTGTGATTCTCTGCCTCTTCAACATTCTCTGCTATGACAGACCTATTTAATTGCTCTGACCATCAATATTTAACCCAATTTTGAGACACTCCTCGTTAAAGCATGAATCACTAACAGAAAGCAGTGCAAATTTCCAAAATTGATAAAGCAGAGCTCTTCTTGTGCTTTGATTTGATGATGAAGACTGATTTTTAGAGTTGACAAAAGACAGCAAGAGTGCCACTGTTCGACTGGCAGGAAGGCGGATGAACGCGTCAGAAGTTTTCCAATTGGACGCGAGGCTGTCGTGGAAAAAATCGAATTAGCGATCGAGTCTGAATTTATCGGCCTGTCAGGCGGGCGACTCGCCAGATTCGATGTCTCCATCGTTCCGTGTCGGTCGTCATCAATCACGCGGATGACGAACAAACACATCGATACCACTACTTGTTTGCCAGCCTGGCTGCTGTTATTGAGTTATTGACTTCCCTGAACGGGGTCAGCTCGTGTCAAGGATAAAATCTGGACCGCGAGCCGGATGATGGGTTCAACTATCTCGACGAATGTCACTGGAATTCTATATCAACCCCAGAGAATCGAATGCTGTTGAGAAAATTTGCAATTGTACGCTTTGAAAGTGGGATATGGAGATTGTATTCTGAGCAGAGAGCATTATGAGAAGAAGGCATCTTTAGTAGAAGGCCTTCTGAGTAGAAGGCATTCTGAGTAGAAGGCACTCTGAGCAAAGAAGGCACCCTTGGCAGAAGGCATTCTGAGTAGAGCACATCCTAAGCAGTGGACATTCTAAGCAAAGAATGCACCCTTAGCAGAGGACATCCCTAGCAGAAGGCATCTTAGTAGAAGGCACCTTTAACAAAAGACACCCTGAACAGAAATGTTATCCTAAAGAAAGAAGGCACCCTTCCCTTCCAATATGCAAAGAAACCAATGGTGTCGCAGGCTTCTGATTAATCCGCGCTCATAAATTCCCCGATCGAGACTGATAATAATCCTGGCATAGCGTAATTTAATTTGCATTGCGTTACGGACAAAGGACAGCGGCACGCAACGATGGTTAATAAATCCTGGTTCAACGGAGGAGACTTAATTCCAGCTATTTATAATTACCGTGCCGCGAGGGGCGAGTTTTATTAATACACACCGTGCGCTAATAACACAGAGAGCATTGTCGCGAAGTTATTGTTCCTTTTTAATCAAGACACCCTGCACACCCCTCTCAGGACGCCAGTTACCGATAATAACGTCGAGCAGCGACACGGACGGCTCGCGTCGGAATTAATTACCACGTGACACTGGCATTACGTCACAGCTAACGAAAAATGGCGGCCAGGCGGAAGCTTCAGCGGAACAATTAAAAATTCGAACGAGAAAAAACGCGAAACGCGCACGCAATTATGACCACGTCGATGGTTTCCGGTCCCAGCATCGATTGGCCGGTTTAACAAGATTTAATTAATGCTTTCCTGACTGGTCGACCCGCCTCGCGGGTGTTGGGGCGGGGGTAGCGAAAAAATTGGCGAATTTTCTCGTCTTTAATGGCGAATGGAAACGTAGTCGACTGCTGGCTCAATGGGAGCTTAATTTCACGTCCGCGTGATTGCAGAGCGGAAGTGGAACGCTTTTTATCAAAACCAGGGGCGTATTAGCGGGCGCCACACGGTCGTTCAGAATTGTTCGACGAGTGGACGACTTGTGGATTGCTATCCATTGTCCTGGCGAAATTACTGGAAATTTTACGCTTTACTGGAACCCCTGCCAGCCTCCTCGCGCGTAGACGCCATTTTACTGTCGCTGTCGAACGCAATCGCGCTGGATTTGAACGGTGGAGGCTCAAAGTTTAATTAAAACTTGACTTGAACACATATATTTCTCAATAAACTGTGGTACTATTAATTAAGATGATTACTCGATCTTCAAAATGAGAAATTGATGGAATTTGCTTTTTGTTTTAACAGAATTTGTTTTTTTTTTGCATTTGATAGAAGAGCAGCGCAGCAAAGTAGATAAGAGCCAGTCGAGTGCTCGACGAATAATTCACGCGGATGTTTAAATGCCCCTATTAATCCGCAAGTTTTACAATTTGTTCGCATCAGCCTTATGAATACGTGGAACGAGCGCGGCGGGTGAATTTTTATGCGGCATTTAAATGCCGCGGCTCGCTACCGCGCCATTAATTTCCACGATCGTTCCGCTTCGAGGCCCCAGGGGGGGAAAAAGAGCCTCGAAGACTCGACGCGAATTAAAAACGGTGAAATATCTTGCATGGAACTCGAGTGACACGTTCTGCTCGTTCGATCGATCGATTTCCACATTCTCTTTTCAATCTCACCTGAAAATATCTTAAACTCCCTTTAAAAAGCACTTCAGAATCCTCTGATACGAAATATCTAAAGAAATTTTAAATTTACCTTCGTAAAACTGACACAAATTCATTATTCGTGGTACCAAAATGGCGGTGACGCGTGGATGTTGACAGAAAACTGAACTGCAAATGCTGTAATTGCAATAGCAACGAAGTAATCACGTTTTACAATTAAGTGAAGGCATAGAAATTGGCAGAAGCGTGAGTTTATTAAAGAAAAAGCTATAATATTGATTGAAATAAGTAGATAGTGTTTTTAATTGGTTCGAAATGCTCTCCTTTAAGCACCAGTTGCAGCCCCACCCTCAAACATCTGCTTTATCGCAGAGCATTTCGCAAACAGTCACATCGTGCTTTTTAATCCGTTCCAATAAAACAATCGAGCAGCTCTTTTTTCAGCCTCTGTCTGTCTTCGAGTCGATGAGTTCAGAGGAATCCTCACCCCCGTTCCTTTTATCCTCCTGAGGGTGCTGTAACTCTGCCAGAGGTCCTCCCTCGCCCCTTCACGCCCCTCTCGCGGGACTAGCTGTAAGCAACGACGCTACGAGCGGCCATCTTGCTGCCTCTGAGATAGAATAATTGAATATCGCGGACGCCATGCTTGGGACAATTACAAAGCTGTCTGTTTCGTCCTTTTGCACTCTTTTCATACTGTTTTTCAAGAACTACCACGCTCGAGCTTGCAACCAAGTGGTTCTTCACTTTAAAGCTGTGTTTTTGACCAAAAGCAATGTTAAGGGTTTTGCAAAAGGGAAGAGGAAAGTGGGTAGATGTCTCGTTTTGGTGAAATTAAGTTTGGAATGGGGTTGTTGATGGTCAGAAGCAATGAAATTGCAGAAGCAACGATTTTAATTTGGCGAAATTAATTGTGCAATGCGATTATTGATCGTCAGAAGCAACAAACGCTGGCAGATGCTCCTCTTGACACAGAGGCTTCCTTCTGACGGCACTTGGCAGGCCAGCAATTTCGTTTCCGCAATCCATTTCGCGGTGGAAGCTTCCAGGCACCACCTACCGCCCATTCTTCCTTTCTCGCGTAAAAAGCCACGGAATCCTATGAAGCTCCTCGTAAGAGTAGGCAGCGGAACGGAAGCTCTTAGCATGTCCGCTGGAATCCAGACCACTGGCAAATGGACTGCACAATTATTTGTTACTGTTATAAACTCTGTGCTTGGAATTCTCAACGCGTTTTTCATTTTATCCTCGACTCTGAGTCGAGTGTCAATTTTATGGCGAAAGAATTCGAGCTATTCGAAGATGAGTACCTTGGGGTTGTGTCGAAGGGTGGATAATGGCGGTTATGGCGTCTCGAACGCGTGACGAATACGTAACACACTTGGTGTCCCTGAAGAAGCATCCTTTTCTTGAAAATAGAGGAGTTAGCCACGTTACAATCTCACATTTTGTCATTGTGACGCTCTGAAAACTTTGAAAAACTCCAAATTTGTGATTAAAGAGGCTCGAAGAAATCTGTGAAGCGATTTTTGAAAGAAAATTCGAAGGTTGGAGAGGAACAACAGGCACGCCACAGTGGAACAGCGATGGCTGACGCTGAGCTCTAATGGCACCACTCAAGACGCAATATCGCCGCGTGAATATTGCACGAGACATCTCTCGCGTGCTCGCAGCCATCTTGGATCGTCGCAGTTTGGCAGCCGTCAGGGTTACAACCGTCCCCCATAGCCACGTTTCCTCCTGCACAGACGTATGCCAGGGACCTACTCGCTTAGCTGCGAGAGCTATGATTATTTCAAGGTGCACTTACAAAAATTGGCTGGCTGCTGCGTGTTCAGTGCCCACCCCGTGGCGTGTTTCACCTTTTCCAAACGTCGATCCTGAAAGCCTTTTGCTCGAGGCAAGAGCATTCAGACTTGGGTGCTTATTTATGGCTGCTCTTTAGTCTACAATCTATGAACACTGTTTTTTACAATTTCAGGGGTTAATCAAAGCCTTTTGTGTCTCTAGAATTATTTTTCAAAGATCCAAAGTCGATATTTTAAGCTCGTGCATCGACACTTGGGTGCTTGGGTGCTTATTTATGGCTGCCATCTGTTTTACAATTTATAGACATTGTTTTCTAAAAATTCAGAGGTTAATTAGACCCTGTTGCGTCCCCAAAATAATTTTTAAAATTCCAAAGATCAATATTTGGTGAGAAAAAAATTGATTTACAACGCGAAGACAGAAAGTTTTCAATCTGAGCGCGAAAACGAAGGATCGCAGAGTGACTTGGCAAATTTCTGCGAGATTTACAAGCAACGCTGGATTACCAGCCATCCCGCGGGACATCCGTGTTTTAAATTACGCCGGATGACGCAGCTGTCACCAGAGTCCAGCTAATTTGGATTTCCAAAAGAGCTTCATGAACATCCAGCCTCGCGTCACGTTGCAGCCACGCGCGTGTAACGCGTTACACGCTTCGAATACTCTGGGCAAAATTTCGCGAACGCGTTCAATTAATCGCTGATCACGAGACCGGAAGTTGAAGTCCATTCTCAGTCAATTAAAAAAAAAAAGCCACACCAAATTTGTTCGCGCTCGATAAGAAGCGTTTAGATCGAGTTAATCTCGCGATTTAAATCGACTGACAGGCGTATCCGGTTCTGGCGATTGTTTGCGCCGGAAAATGCAGCCAAATTAATTCCCTCTGGCTCGTTCACGCGTTTTCACGCTCGACGCGGGAATATTAAGTTGCCAGATGAAATTTATCAGCCATTAAACCTGGCTGCCTCGCGTTGTAATTTCACTGGCGTTTTTCGTCGAAAAAAAGCGACAAATAATTTGAAAAAAATCGAGAGAGAGAGAGAGAGCGCAGAAAAAATAGTTTCGTAATTTGCGAGCAGCCTCAATTTACGCGAGATAACTGCGCTGGCTCCGTTCTCGCCTCATTAACCGCGAATCAGCAGTGCTGGATAAAAGAAGCGTCGAACGAGGAAGCTGAGGAGCGAAAAAAGTAGGAGACACGCGCGAGACAGGAAGAAGAGAATGGTAGAGGGAATTTTTGGGCGCCAGAGTTATCAGAGAAAGGTAATAGCCTGTGAAGAGTACGAGTGAGAGGAGATTGTAAAATCGATGCGTCGTTTTTCGTCAGCTCAGCTTAAAAACACGACAAATCCGCTCCTTACTTCAGCTCTGGGTGTATCAGCGCTCTAAAATGAGAGCAGCGTCGCCATTTTGGTCCCACGCGAGGCTGCGACCGCTGTCGAGCGCCCCACAAACCGGAAGTTCGCGTCTTTTCTTCGTTCACGATGTTTTCTCTCCAACCTCGACTGATTTTTGTTGTTTTCTTAGCAAAAGTTGGATCGCGCGAGCAGAATGTTTAGGTTGTAATGAATTTTGGAACGCGATACTCGTCCACGAGGGGCTCTCGCGGATATTCATATTTATTTATGAGGAACGTACGCGACTCTATTGATTTTTCAACGTCGTCTCGTTATTCGAGCGCCACCCTTTCAGCCTTTCACTGGCGAACAAAACCGGCCCAGCGTACCCCAGGCAGAGGTCCAAAACCAGAGGTGATCGATCCTCTCGTTGCTGGGACGTAATTCAAACACGAAATTACCGCGAATCAATGGGGATAAATAAATCAGGGGGTGGTCACGTATTCTTGAACGTATCTGCTCGAATCAGTCTGTTAAATCACTCGATTCTGGGCTTTTAGTGCCATTATTTTGCTAACAATGACAGCTAACGTTGAAAAAAAAATAAAATAAAATATAGCAGATATACTAAGCTTCTGTATATATTAATATTGCCATTATTTGACCAAAACTGTCAGCTAACACTAAACAAAAATTCTCTTTTCAGCTGTGCCCCCAGTGCACTGCACCTACATAAGATACAGCAGTCTGGAGGACGTGAGACCACAGGAGTTAGGATTCTCTCAGCTGGAATTCACGCCAACTGTCGTATCGAAGATAAGGTAAGAGTTTAAAGCTCCACATCGCATCTATTATTACTTTATCGACACAAAGCGACTATTATAGACCTGTTTGCGTCAACGATGCACTTTTACCGCCACGCCACGCGACGAACCCTTCGTCGACGAGGGTCTACGCGCCTTTCTGGGACGACAGCAGTCCGCTAACGCGTGAAACAATTATCCTGGATGTCGTATATAAATTTCTGCACAAAACGAAAGAAAATCGTGACTTACTAACCGTTCGAACTGGACGCAAACAGAGCAGAACAGAGCCGCGGTTTAACGCGATAATTAATTCGAAACGACGGGAATTAACAGACAGCTGGGTCTCGCTCCAGTTACGTCGCTTAATAAACGCGAGGATACTTGGTGAACTCGTAATAACAGCCAGACAAAACGCGTGCTCGTTCGATGCGACGTTGCCAGCCAGTTCTTCCCCCACTCTCGTCTAAGCGAGCCTTAATCGAGTCGTCGAGACAGTTGGATATTAAAACTTGGAACCGACTTCGCCTCGCCTTTTGTTCGCCAACGCTGAATGGCCACGATGGGTCGATACAGGGCGACGAAAACACGAAGAACTTCTGTTTCAACCTGGCCACAGGGTTTGCAGTCACTTTCTCGCGCCTAGAAAAATAGCTGATATTTTTATTCGAACGTTTCGCCATTTTTTAAGCGGAAAAATTGACAGAAAAAATTATACATCGTGTTCAGAATATTACGTAACCGTAAATCAGTATCAGAGGACGAGATCAGCTGAGAACATCGTCGCAAAAATAGAAATCCTATTTTCCTGGATCGAGTTGGGGTCACTGTTGGTGGTCGAAGCGAAATTGCAAAAGGGATGACGATTTTCTGACTGAAAATTCGCTTCGAAAATCGAGTCAGAGAATGTATATACACAATAATTAATTAACAGTGACGTTTTGTAATATTGGTGGCAGGATTTGCCTCGAATCCTTGAGTGCAATTTATATTTTACCAGCAGGATTTATTAAGCCACCAATCAAGGGACTCTGGGGCTAATCTGGCTCTTAGTCTGTAATTTATAGGATGAACCAGAAATATTTATTCGACTCGTAAAAATGAAATACAATGAGTTACATCAGTGGTGTTATTTTTTAATTAAAAAAAGGATATTTGCTACGTGAAAAATTTGACATACTCGCATCGACTCGACAGTTTAAGGTGGATCGATTTTATTATTCCACAGGGTATTAACGACGCGATGATCGTGGCGGTTACAACCCCATAAACCCCTAGGATGATACATATATCTTGTAATCTCTTTTCCACGAGGAATAACAGAGTTTCTGCACAGCCTCAGGCCACAATCTATTTCTTTCTTACATCTTTGGGTGGCTGTCGCCCCTCTCTCTCTTTTAGCCACCCTTTACTGACTTCTTCGCAGCTGAACCCACCCCCCAGGATCTTCATCCTCCCCAGGGAGGTTTATTCTCACTGGATTAAAACCAGAGAAATTGTGCCAGCCGAAACAGTGGTTATTTTCCAGCTTCTGGCTGCGCCCTCTGGAATTATCGAAGGTATTTTTAATCGAATCGCCAGGAGGGGTGGTCGTTTCGAGCGAGAATAAACTTGCGTGGGTCACGTTCTCTTAATGGAGAGGATTCTTATGTTTTCTTCTACTTTTTTTACTGGAATTTAATTATAAATTATCTCATATGCCTTTTTAACAAAATTACTCTGTAATTTTATTTTTTATTTCTCAAATTATTTTTAGTTTGTAATTTTAGAAACCACGAGGATCCTTACATTGTCTTTTCAATGCTATTTCACTAAAATTTTGCAAAAAATAATATTCTTAATCTCACAAGCCTTCATCAAAATTACTTTTCAACTCCAACGATCTTAATTTTTCATTTCTCAAATTATTTTTATGGCATGCAATTATATAACAGTTTGAAATTTCGAAAAACCATAGGAGAATGATTTATTTTTCCACGAGAATAATTCAGAAAGTCGTTTTTCGACTCCTCTGGCTCCACCAACCCCCATCGTGGCAACACTGCAGTCACTCCGCGAGGGAGATCGGTATTAAGGGATAAACGGATTTCGTTTCGACGTATTTTGCCTGTAATCGAGACTCTCCACTTCTTTCGAGGCAGAGGGAAGTTCTGAAGCCTCTTCTCGCGAGGATCAAGCACGATTTTCGGTCACCAGGATCAGAGATCGCGAGGTTCGTTATTCCACCCCCTTGAACGTAGTCGAAGAACCCTGAAACGCGACCATTGGTCCTTAAAAAGTGGACTTGAGAGTCTCTCGATCGAATAAAGCCAAGATACTTCACTTGAGTTTGTCTCGTTTTTTAAAAAAGATTTTGACTTTTGATAAACTAAAGGGTTCTTATCTATTTTTAATCAAAAAGCTTCTAACTTCGAGATTAGGTAAGAAGAGATTTCCAATTTACAAGTTTTGCGAGGAAACAACGATTCGTCTTTATTACTGGCTTCGACGTGGGTTTATCGAGCGAGGGTTGTTCATCCATTTTGAAAGTCCCGCCAGGAAGCATCCTCCATGTCCTGGGAGATAAGATTCTTGTAAAATTTGTCTGAAAGTTGGAAGATTCATCGTAGAAAGGAAATTGGGGCAGATTTATTGAAAATATTGTGTTAAAAATTGAAATTTGTGTCTTTTTTGCTTTGTGGCACTTCAATAGCTGAAGAAAGCATTTAGAAACATTAATATAATTTTAAAAAATTTTTTGCGATACTATTGAGTTAAAAATTCAGGTCAATCTTTCTTCCAGCTTCTCTTCTTTAAATTATTTACAAGCAAGGATATAATAATTGAAGCTAGCATTTGTTTATGTAAATTTCAACGAATCTCGTTCGAATCTCTCGCAGGATGTGAATTACGAAAAGGAATGAAACGTCGTTCGTCGCAGGAATCCGATAAACTTGGCTGAGGCGATACACACGTATGGCAGCGTACGATTCGAGATCCTCGTTTCACGTCAGATGACAGCCAATTTTTATTCCAATGATTGCGTTCGAAATTCCCGCGCGAACCACCCCTTCTTGTCGCCATTCACGCGTCTGCGATGCGAATTCTTCCGTGAAACGTCCAACCTTTTCGCCCCTCGTCGCTTTTTCCTGCCGCGATAATTGCAGAAAACGCGGCTGATGGATTGCTGTGGTATTCATGTTGATAAGGGACGGAATTTAATTAAGGATCGCGCTCGCGACAGCCATCTTGCGATCCAATGAAAAACCACTGCTCTGACGTGCAATTCCATCGACAAATTCAACTCACATCGCTGTAATCCTTCAAAGAACAGCATTTTTCTGTTCCTCCACTCGTCTCACTGACAATTGCCATTTTATTGAAGCAGAAACTAAATTAGTCTTCTCTGAAACAAGATGGAGGACTAATTTGGCGCTAGTTTTGCTGAAAACAAGCATTGGAGGAGGAAGAGAAGAGAAATTGTAAGGAAGCGAGGTGTGGCTCCTGAAAACATAATTCCAGTTCCTTAAGAAGCAATTAATTCCGTCCTCGAAGGGACGATAAAGGACAGGGGGTGGCGCTGGGCATTTAAATTAAGTGGCTTCCTTCGAAATTAGATCAGGGAGGATGTTCTCCGTTGTCCTGTGCCTTTGCGGTTGGCCAGTAATTCGTTCCTGCCCGTTTTCTCATGGAAAATTCCCTAACACACAACTATCCATCGATCCAAAAGTTCAATGCACTCAACAACCACAAAATTACATCAATTTTGAGCCAATCAAGAGGCAAAAAACAATATCCAACACCATGTTTGCTACTGGCGCGTTCAAATGGTCCCCAACGAGCAGTTCGTTGGGTTCAATTAAAAGAAGACTCGAGTTTTCCATCAAAGAGACCCTGTCAACGAGACTAGGCAGCGTTTGGCTGAAACCAATCTCGAATTGTGGAGCCCAGGCCCTCGATAATGACTTTCAGTGGGCGAGTGAAGCATCCTGGCGAAGAAATGAAGGGGCGAGCTGCTTCGTGGAGACGAGAGAACGCGGTGGGGGTGGAATTGAAGAGGAGACAAGCTGCCAGACGCAGGTACACGGTTTATTTCAGCGTTCCGCGTCGTTAGCGCACCCGTTTCGACGCGGACCAACGAGGCATCCGGGAATTACGCGCAGCCTGCTCGTACGCGCCGCTGGTATCGCCGATATTCCCTTGAATAGGCTGATACAAAGGGATCTCAACCATATGACGTGTAGCCGACTGGATACGCGCAACCGCCCCATTCGTGTCTCGTCCGCCTCTGAAACGATAACTCACTTATTGACCCGGTGTGTTGTTGTTGGAGAGCCTTAATTCGAGTCTTTGGTTGCGGAGAGGAACTTGCGTTTGGGATACTGTGGGGTCTTAGAAAGCTTGTGATTTCAAAGGTTGAGATGAGAAAGATTGTGCATTGGAGGCTTGCGATGAGAAAGATTGTGCTTTGGATGCTTGCGATTTGGAAGCTTGTGCCTTGGATGCTTGTGCTTTGAAAGCTCGCAACTCCAATGCTCGCAATTTGGAAGCTCGCGATTAGAAATCTTACACATGGAAGCCCCACATTGAGAAATCTCATACTTAGGAAATTCTTGATGCTGTACGACCTAAGAAAGCTCGCAATTCCAAAGCTGGTGCTTAGAAAACTCGTGTTTTAAAAGCTCGTGATTAAGAATCTTGTGCTTTGGAGTTTCACGCTTAGAAATCTCGCGCTTAGAAAGTTCACGCTTAGAGATCTTGCGCTTAGAAAGCTCTGGCCTTCAAAATTTGCTGATATAGAAACCTTTTACCCCCAAATTTCACATATAAAAACCTTATACCCTGAAAACTTACATTTCTAACACTATAATCGCCCAAATCCGCATATTCCAACAAAAATTCGACCACAAACCTCCCAGGAACAGCAAGAATTAAGCTCGACGCACACCTCCACAGCACTTTTCTCCAACTAACGACCATATTTACAAAATTGCATCTGCTCTCTCACAAAGAACGCGGCTGCACAGAGAACCAGGCAGCAGGCGGATTTTTCAAGGATAATTGAATTTCATTTAACGATCCTGCGCCTGACAGTAAAGGCATTAACCGTGGGCGGCTAGTTCGACGCAGAGTAACCTAATTAATCGACAAAGTCTTTAGTATAGAAAGGTCTTATTCCCTTTGGTTGTTTTAGTTCATTATACGCGAAGGGTTTCTCCTGGCTCTTTGTTTCCATTGGCTGAATGTGGGAACCAACTTGCTCGAAGGGTTATTACTTGCCAGCACGTTTACGAATGAAACTCCAGCGACTGAGTTGCCAAGTAATCGTATTACCAAATTGGGGTAATAATTAACAGTCCACTCAATTAGAACAGCACGCTATTTCCATTCCAAAAATGATAAAATTTTCGATTAATATTTGCATCAATTTTATTTAAAATTTTTAATTTATTGTAATTACAGGGTGTATAGTAAACTCAGTAACGCTCGTGTCTTTAGCTTTTACACTGGCTTGTTTTTAGTAGAAACAGGTGTAAGTAGAAATTGTGAAGTTTGGTCAGACAGCAGACGAAAGCTCTTGTTTCTCAGTTAAGTAAACGAGCAGGTACTTCTTGCATTTGAGAAATTTGCGATACTGTGCGACTTTAGAAAGCTTGTGATTCCAAAGCTGAATTTTCGTACTTTGAAAGCTCACGATTAAGAATCTTGCGCTTTGAAGCTTCTCGCTTAGAATTCTTGCGCTTTGAAGTCTTACACTTCGAAATCTCGCGCTTAGAAGGTTCACGCATAGAAAAATTGTGCTGGCGATATTGTGGGACCTTAGAAAGCTTGTGCTTTGGAAGCTTGCGATTAGAAAGCTCGTGCTTTGGAAGCTTGCGATTAGAAAGCTCGTGCTTTGGCAACTCGTGATTAGAAGTCTTACACATAGAAACCTTTTGCTCTGAAATCGTTTGCTTAGAAAACTCGCGACTAGAATTCTTGCGTTCTGAAGTCAGGCACATCAAAAACTGTGCTATCTCGACCACAATTAGCATCCATTTCCCTCGTCCCACACTTGTAATAATCTCCCACCCGTTGTGCAACTCGTTCACTCGCAAAAGACGCCTCGAGTTCCAGTTGGAACGCTCGCAGCAACGCTCGAGACTTAGATTTATGAACAAAGTTCTCTGTCAACGTCGCTGCTGGTCCAACGCAGGCTATCAGCTGATCAAGATTAATGACGATATCCCCGCGACCAAGTAATTTCAGCCATCGAGTCAAGTTGACGCTCGCTCTTGTTTCGCTTACGCTACATTTATTCGACATTAGCGATACACGATTTAACTCGATCTCGTCTATCGCGACCCCAGCGCCACGTAGATCCAGTTTCACCTGTGATTTATGGCAACACTGTCGTCAGTGAGGAGTTACGACGTTGCATCGATCATCAGGGACGCTGATTTCGAGACGCGAAACACTTTCGAGCGATGTTTGCTCGTCGAGAAAAATGGAAACTCGATTATTGCGCTTTCGAAACTCGCACAACTCATCTTCCAATGGCCAGGAAGTCGTTTCTGGCGCGCGCGAGCGCAGTCACGTTTCAAATGGCCGCATAAACTTTTGCTTATCGCTAAACAGGACCAAGATAACAGCCACGATCTATGGAATAGAAAAAAACGAACGTGCCACGAGTGTCTGTGGCGAGATTTCAAAGTCCATTTTCAAACAAAAAGCTTTGTATTGTAATAAATTTGGTTTTTAGATTCTTATTTAAAGGGTGGTTATTTTGAGACGAATTTGCAGGCGAAAAATTATTGTTTTACTGATCGAACAGAGTTTGTAAAAGGTTTCGATTGTTCCAGTGGACAACCAGAGATTTATTGCGTTTGTTTTCGTATGATGGCGCTTCGAAAATGGCGGACAGTTCCACTGCATTAGCGCGGCGACAGAAGTTTTATGGGGCTGTGTTTTTTTTTTCTCGTCGCGTTCTGTTACAGCTGCGGTAAATTTGTTATGTAAAATGGGCGAGGGGATTTGTGGGTTTTACGAGGAGCAGTATGAAATTGTGGAAAGTAGAGTTCTTGCAATTTTGCAATAACTTTCTTTCTTTGAAAGCAACAAATTTGTCTGTGCCTCGTTTTTTCTTCAAATCCTGTCATTTCTTCAAATTTGGATCGATGAAGCCCAGAATTATCTTGGTACAATCTTATGCAAAGGTTTCACAATTTTTCAGACACCTTTAATTACAGAAAACTGAGTCAGCATTAGAAAGCTTCTGCTTTGATAGCTCGTGATTTTAATGCTCGCAATTTGAAAGCTCGTGCTCTGAAAGCTTGCAATTAGAAATCTCGCGCTTAGAAATCTTACGCGTAGAGATTTCACGCTCAGAAATCTAACGCATAGAGATCTCACGCTTAGTAATCTTACGCCTAAGAAACTTGCGATAGAGTGGAACCTTGGGAAACTAGAGATTTCAAAGCTTGTGTTTTGAAAACTCGCGATTAGAAAGCTTGTGCTTTGATAGCTCGTGATTGCAATGCTCGCGATTAGAATGCTTGTGCCTTGATAGCTTGTGCTTTGATAGCTCGCGATTGCAATGCTCGCGATTAGAAAGCTTCTTGTTCTGAAAGCTTGCAATTAGAAATCTCACGCTTAGGAAGTCCCATGCTTCGAAATCTTGCGCTTTTAAGTCCCACGCGTAGAATTCTTGCCCTTAGAAAATTTGCGATACTGTAAACGCTTGAAAAGCTCACGCATAGAAAGCTCTTGCTTAAAAAGCTCACTTTTACACACCCCACACCACATTTCATCTCTCATACAGCAAACTTCCCCAAACTACTGCCCACGACTTTCAAAATTACACGTCACGCAAAGTGTTAAATCGATAAAATTTCAAATCGTTCGGAAGAAGAGACATCTTGAAACTTTTAATGGCTCTCGAAACTCCTCTGCGCGTCCCCAAGGATTTTAATGTCCCGTAAAATGATTATGCGCTTCGCGAAACTATTCGAGAGACGTCGATAACAATAATTAATACTTTAACAGCTCAGCTGATAGAACTCGAAGCTCTATCGACTGATCAATTGCCACGATGTAGCAGAAGAACCCTCGAAGTCATCTCTGAACAAGCTCGACGAATATTTATTCGATGGTTCGCACGTGAGATCGCGTTTCCACATTCCAATTAATCCGCTGTGGTGATCGAGGATCGATCCTGGTAATAATCGTGGAAGCCAAACCCTTTGAACTTGAATTCCTAGACGGTGTCCCAACTTCTCGCGGCTCGTCTAACTTTCTATCTCATTTGCCACGGATCCAAGATGGCTTCGACACCTCAAACGTGTGCCACGAACTTCGAGCAACATAGATGCGACCACGATGCAACTTGTGTTTTCGATTCTGACGAAGAATCTCGACTTTTTTTTGACGAGTGATAGACAATAAAACGTAGCTGGCGATTTAATCAGAAGTGAGTGCGCTGGTGGCAGTAAAATTTCGCAGAGACGAGGAAGTAATCAGGAAGCAACGTTTCGCGAGATCAAACGCGTTAAGAGTCGGCCATAACCGTTGGGATAAGTTCAGAACTGGCGCTGGTAGCGGCTTCTGGCGGCGAAATAATTATTGCTGGAAACTTCCGGGGAAACTTGAATCTATCCACGAGGTGGCTGCGAAGTCTCGTAACCTGCGACCCTCGCTCGTTACGTAACGTCGTGCTGTAATGGAAAATGAAGTTTTATGCGTTGATATTTATTGCTGTTGCGTAATCACGTTGCGTTTTGTGTTTCGTGGGCTTATGTGATGCTGGGAGCATTGTTTGAGTATTTTTCTATGATTTTGACGGTCTTGAGTGCGAGGAATCTTCTTTTTTGGGAGCAGCAAGTTTGTTTGTGCCTCGATTTTTCTTGAAATCCTTTCATTTCTTCAAATTTGGATCGATGAAAGTCTCAAGTACAGAATTATTTTGGTACCAACTCATGCAAAGGCCTTAGAATTTTTTAAACACCCTCTAATTACTAAAAACTGAGTCAGACGTTGAAAATTGAGGCAAGCACCGTCAGAAATGGCGAAGGCTAAGTAAGGTGACCGGAAATCGCCTCGCAGAGGGCGCTCGCTCGGACGATTTCCGCGTGCCACGTTAATTGGCGAATCACGGGCAAATGAAATTGTCGTGGGCGTTTGATCTAATTAGGCTGGGACCTGGCGATGCGCCTGCGGCCCACGCAGAACCATAATTAAAGGGCAGACTCGAATTAGCCGCGTCGTTCGATTTTCAACCGCTCGCGAATTTTGGCTCGCCTCCTCAAACCCTTTGCAACGAGGATCAAATTATCAGCCAGCTCTGACGCTCTTCGCTGATTTATCCTGCGTTTGTTAATCAGAATCGAAATGAAAATTCATCCCAATTCTTCAGCACACGTTAATTAATTTTAATTGCATTTTTCATCTCCCAGAAAAGGTCGGATTCGAAATTACAGAAGACAGAATTAGAAATTAATTTTAATCGACGAGCCAACAAGTCCAGCGTTCAAACCAGTCGTCAGATTTGCAATTGGGAGTCGCTGGAGGGTGCGATTTAACGCAGTATGATCGAACAGGCGCGTTTCAGGGCTGTCCTCGATAGAAAATAAAGAAAACAGAAGGGGCTGAAAACAATTGGAAACATAAATCCCACAGAACGGTCCTCAGTTTCATTCAACGCTGTGCTCGCCGCGTTATTTATGCAAATACCCGCTGGAATTTCCATTTTAATCGCTGGCGTCGCGTCAGTGAGAAAAATTTACAGCCACCCCTAATCGTTGACAAAATATCCCTGCAATTGGTCGCCATCGAATTATCCGCGAGCAATCAATTCAAGAATAAAAAAAAAAAATTTCTGGCGACCCAAAAACACCAGTTTCCATTGTCAATTAAGGGCTAATTTCTAACATAACGCTTCTATCAATTAATCATTAATTTCTCACTCAATTTCAAATCAAATTTAAATTAATTTGTATTCGATTCTCTGGAAGATAAATTAAATATCCCCTAATTTATTGCAATTAAAGAAAAAAGCGATTGATTGGTGATTTAATTGCAAATGCAAGGATTATTAATAATTGCAAGAGTGCACGATAAAGTTTCAAATTTATTTCACTCGCAATGAACCCCCCCTCGTCGTGGTTTGAAAAAAATGGAGCCGCGTGCGTGTCGCTGTATTAATAAATAAATCACGAAGTCAGAGCGGCTCGCACGAACTGGTACAAGGAAACTGAAATTTATAACGCACTTCATTACGCAATCCGTGGCTGGGATGATTTATACCTTGATTTATGCCTTGAACATACTTCTCGCGTAAACGTGCTCGATGTTCCATGTCGCGTGACCCCCAACTTTGGTAATCGTCTCGTTATGTGTGCGCTACGGGGTTCACTTCCACGGGAAGTTGGTCCATTTCATCGCTGGGTCTTAAAGGATTGCTCTAAATTCAAATAATTGCAGACTCACTTAACACAGAATATATAAAAAAATAATTTTCTTTCAATAAACTGCTCATGAAGGAAGCTTTGAACGAAAACTAGAACACAAGAAGTAAATTCTCGCTGAATAAGTCACAAATTAGTTACACAGTAAAGAGAGAATCTAATTGATCTCGCAATAAAGAAAAAAGTCACTGCATTTGGACAGAATATTACAAAATAATTATTTCTAGAACTCCACTTTCATTTACAATTAATGAAACACCCCAACAGTAGGTCAGTCTGGACAGCAGTCGATCAGAGCACCAACCAGCAGCGCTGCAACTGAGCTTGGACCCTGTCCATGGCCATCGAGACCATAGAAAGAGTGTCAAAACTCAGGGGATGCCCATGAAGGACCTCGACGACTCTTTCTCCTACGTTTGGTTATTCAGTCGCACGTTAAATGGCGGCGCAGCGTACACCTGCGTCGTTTCAAGGAGGCTGGGCTCGTCATTTGTCCCTTTTCACGTGCCCAGCTATCTTTCCACCCCCCGTGGCCATTGTTGCCCAGCTTGCATTGTCTCTGCGTGGCGTTATCGTTCGTCGACGAGGCTGGAGAACGTGCCTCTGACCTGGTCGACGAGGTGGGGATGGCCGCGAGCGTTTCATTCCCTCTGGTCGGTTCATTCAGCCATAGAATGAATGGCGAACGAAAGGTGCCGTCGAGAATAACGGAGATTGGACGAGGGACGACGGTGGCCAGCAGTTCCAATGGGTCCAGACGTCGATTGAAAGACCATGGAACCGACCACCGCTAATGGAAAGTGACGCTGCACGCGATGGACTCGCTTCTTTCTTAGATCACAGATGGCAGGACCAATTGTCCATTTAGTTGCTTCTTTCGTTTAGTTAATCCTCTGATTTGTATGTAGACACTGAGAATCGTTTCTGAGGCTTCCCTTCAGCATCGATTAAACCTCTCGCAGCGAATTTAATCAATAATTAACAGCAACCAAGTAAACTTAAGAAGCACTTAAGAAACATTCGTGTGTAGCAACGTTTGGAGTCGCAATTCTCGTGAATAATAAATGCAAGCATCGAAACATCTAACTCAAAGTGTACTTTACGCGAGTGTTTCAAAATTCCCGCGCGTTGAGACGCGAGCTGATTTGCTCGCGACTCTCGTCGCCCCAAACTAACGAAAATTCAATAAAATGACAATTATTTGTCATTTGGAGCTCGAATTGGAGCAGATATATTCGAAAATATAACAAAAATGACAGAGTGACATAATAAGAGCAATTGCACAGCGTTTTTTCATCTCTCAGTTCATTTTTAAACGCGAGAAACGTCGCTGGACTTGATCGTCAGAGATCGCAGCCAGTTTTCGGCTGACTAAACGCGTAAATTATTTGATGCCCCTTTTCAACGGCCTCTAATGGCCCACCATGAAGTCCCTGGCTATTATTAACGACGGACGGTTTGTCGTCGAGCCGTCAGAAACGCCATGAACGCTCCAAAACTTCCATTTCACCCGAGAAAGTTCGCGCGCGACGAGCTTTTAAGTGTCATCCGCCGGCGCGTCCATCGAAATGCGCGCGGTTTAGTTTACGATCCGCGAAATGGGGACGCCATATTGCCACGGTGAGTGAGAGAGATGAAAAACAGAGGGGGTAATTCACTTGGTCGCTCGTGAAAGGAGCGTAAAAAAATGATCGTTCGTATTTGACTCGCGAAATCTCCTTTTGAACTCGGGAGAAAAATGGGGATGGATTCTTGGTAGTTTGGGG
The DNA here is from genome assembly GCF_050948175.1 of Xylocopa sonorina. Lineage (NCBI taxonomy): Eukaryota > Metazoa > Arthropoda > Insecta > Hymenoptera > Apidae > Xylocopa > Xylocopa sonorina. The sequence goes on from NW_027490090.1 coordinate 2,805,273, forward strand.
AAATTTATTTGGGAGTGGAATGTGTTTCAGTGATTCTAAAGTTAATGTTTTCGAAGTTAATGCTTTTATAGTTGGTGCTTTCAAAGTTGACGCTTGCAAAGTTGATGCTTCCAAAGTTAGCGCCTTGAAAGTTAGAGTTTTCAAAGTTAGCAATTGCGAAGTTAATGCCTTGAAAGCTAGTACTTCCAAAGTTAATGCCTTGTAAGTTAGAACTTCCAAAGTTGATGCTTCTAATGCTGGCGCTTTCAAAGTTAATGCTTCCAAAGTTGCCGCTTCAAAGTTGATGCTTCCAAAGTTGACGCTTCCAAAGTTAATGCATCCAAAGTGCAAGCTTCCAAAGTTGATGTCTCCAACTTTGACGCTTCCAAAGTTGAAGCCTCCAAAGTTGAAGCCTCCAAAGTTGTCGCTTCCAAAGTGAATGCTTCCAAAGTGAATGCTTCCAAAGTGAATGCTTCCAAAGTGAATGCTTCCTAACCGAATGCTTCCAAAGTTAAAGCTTCCAAAGCTTAGCGCTTCCAAAGCGTAGTGCTTGAAAAACTTAGAGCTCCCAAAGCTCATCACTTCCAAATCTCAGTGCATCCAAAACTTAACCCTTGCACCAAACAACCTTAAAAAAATTCCAGAAAAGAAAGTTTCACTTCGAATAGAATTCCTTTAAGGAGAGCATTTTAACCTGAAAGCGACACCGTTTAATTGGCACTCGTGTCATCCGTAGTCCAAGAAAGCGTGTCCAGAATCGCTTGAAAATCGCGGAGGGAAGCCAGCCAAGGCTCCCAGCAGAAAAGGGGGTCTAATTTCGAAACGTTTAAATTATACACGCCGCCCACTTTCCGGTAATTAAGATGCGACGCGCTCAAGAATTTCGTATCGCGGAATAATTCGCATGGAAGGACGTTTTCTCAATAAAACTCTTTAAGGCCACCAATTACGTATTCGCATTCAGCGAGATCGTGGCTTCGCGAGGCTTTCAAACGAACCGCCATTTCTCATTTTCGTACACTTCCTATGAAATCTATTTCTACGATAATTATTTAAATATATCGCATACAAACTCGTATCTCAAAATTTATTATTGCATCGTTTAAATTGTATATTTTCTGACAAAATAAATTATACAAAATACTTTTAATAATAATGTCATTGTTTTGCAAATCAAAGCATTTTATGAATATATATAAATTTGTATGTGTATATTTAATTAATAAATGTTGACGTTATTATGAAAAGTATTTGGTATTCAATTTGCAGTCATTAAGCAACAATTTGTATCGCACAAACTATGCGGCTCTCGTAACAAGGTATGCATATGTACGTATCTACGTATTTCAACAGCCATTAGCTGTGGCTGCACTGGGGTAGTCGATAAATTGGTTGACCACGATATTTTAGTTGGTCCTGGTATAACTCGCAGATTGTATCTACGTGGACCAGATACCAACTAAATTAATACTGGAGCGAATAATCAACGCGATACAGGAATTTTTAGACAAGTACTTTTTCTCGAGTACATATAGTAGAGCACTATGGTTTGGTGGTCATTTTTTTTATATTAATTAATTGCATTTTTTGGTGTGATTTTGAAGTCAAAGTTAAGGTTTGTAATGTTAAGGGTTGACAAGTTGGAGATTCTGGAGATTGAGATTTTGAAGCTGGTGATTGCAAAGCTTGTGATTTCAAAGGTAGTGCCTTTAAAGTTAACGATTGCAAAAGCTTGCGCTTTCAAAGTTGACGCTTCCAAAGTTTACGCCTTCAAACTTGACGTTCCCAAAGTTGACGCTTCCAAGTTTGACGCTTCCAAAGTTGACGCATCCAAGTTTGGCGCTTCCAAAGTTGACGCATCCAAAGTTGACGCATCCAAAGTGAATGCTTACAAAGTTGACCCTTCCAGAGCTCACAATTAAGAACCTTGTGCTTAGAAAGCTCACGCTTAGAAAGCTCGCGCTTAGAAAACTCGCGTTTATAAAAGCTCGTGCTTAGAAATCTCACTTCTACAAAGCTCATGCTTAAAAAAGCTCACGCTTAGATCCAAAAACCTCAGTCAATCTTTCCTCTCCTCTTCAAAAAGTTCGAACCTTCCTCTACGTCTGCAAAAGAAACAAAAGCAACAAGAAGCAGCTTAAATGCAGCGAGTTGTACTTGCACACGGTTTCATTTGGCCACGAACAATTGAACGCGCCCAGAAGCTGAACTTTTTCGAGACTTCATGGACGTTCATCCTTTTACAAACGTTGGTCGAACTTCCTCCCAGCGACGCGCAACAGTTTTTCATTTTCCCGCACGCGAGACGCTTTGATATCGTCGCATTCGATTCAGGGCAGTCGCAAGTCCGCGTCTAAGAGGCTTTCACTTCGAAACGAACTTTTAACAAGCTGATGGAAAAACTCCCGCGAACTTTAACAATCTTATTAAGCGGAGTTTTCTTTCTTCGAAATTCCTGCACGCTGGTCAGACGTTATTTATCCCCTTTCAATTATTCCTCCAGTTTTACGCTCCATTATTTACTGCATTAAACGTTCAATTTTCAATATCTGTTCTTTTTTAAAAACAATCACAATCATACACATATATGCATATCAGTGTGTGCAAAAAATAGTTCAGAAATTCGAGGAACCCTTAAGGAACCATTATTTATCATATCATAACTTAAACTGTAAGTTTCGACCCAAAATGGCGTCCTGAAACGAGACCAAACGTAATCTTCTCTCACTAATTGTTGCGTTCTGCAAAAAAATTCTATTTCTACGACAGAAAAGAGTTTAAGAAGCTTGTAAGCATCTCGATTCCACGTGTTTCACGAGCATGTAGCTCATCCTCGTGCGATTCCCAGGGGAAGGACTATTCCAGCGTGCAATACTGCATAACGTACGGCTGTTGAGGTATGCTGGTTGCAACAACAGCAGCTGGATTCGAGGCTGGCTCAGGGTGAATAGCCGTGCTGGTATGTCCCTGGCACTGAGCCAGACACAGCTACCAGTCCTGCCACCGCATTAATAGAGTTTTATTGTTATTTACTGTGACAACGAGCCGTTATTAACGAGGACCAGGCTGAGTCGTCGCTCTGTTGTTGGTCATCTTTGGGCTGTAATGGAGCAAGCTGGGTTCGAGGATGTTGCTCGTGCGTTTTGTAGATGATAAGTGGCGGTAATTCTTTGATTATTGCGAGCCTTTGAATGCTTGAAAGTTTAAAGCTTGTGCTTTCAATGCTAGAAGCTTTAAAGGATGTGTTTATAAGGCTCTCCACTTTAAATCTTGCGATTACAAAGCTTGGAACTTTTCTTTCAAGCTTTCTTTCAAAGCTAGTACTTGAAAAATGAATGCTTCCAAAGCTATATTTTTCAAGTTTAATGCCTTCAAAACTTAGGACTTTAAAACTTGCGCTTCTAGAGCTCGCAAGAGAAGTTAGAACTTGAGCTCCCAAAGCTTGTAACTTCAAAGCTTGAGCCTCTGTATTCTGCAACTTTGAAGATTCAGCCTCCAAAGCCTGCAACTTTGAAGCTTCAGCCTCCAAAGCCTGCAACTTTGAAGCTTGAGCCTCTAAAGCCTGCAACTTTAAAACTTGAGCCTCCAAAGCCTGCAACTTTGAAGTTTGAGTCTCTTTTAGAAGCAGCAGTCTTAAACTTTCGAGCTTTGTAAACGCAAACTTTGAAGCTTCCAGCTTCATAATCGCAAGTTTAAAGCTTCGAGCATGCAAAACTTTTCTGCTCGTGAGCATTTAAATCCCAGAGAGCCACGTCTGGACGTATCGACAGTAGCTATTCGAGATTTCAGAGCGACACGTGCCGCTGACGGCCAATCACACGCGTTCATCGAGGCATCCATTATGGAGCTACTTGTTTCGCGCGACGTTTCAATGTCCATTGTGCCAGCTACGTGCACGAAGGCTGTTCGAATTCGCTAATCGAACGTCGAGGCAAAAAGCTCGCCATGAGAGACTAATGTTTAACCAGAAACGTGGCAGGCTTTCTGCGTGATCTCGTTCGATGGACATTTTCTGGTCTTTATCCTTCAAAAGTGGTGCCCAGAATTACACTTTTCCATCAAAAATAAAGAAGAATTGCGAAGAATAATTTAGCCTTCACAAATTTAAATAAATTCTAATTTTATAGGATTTATTGTAAATGAGTTTACACAAATAGTTTATGAGAATTTGCTGATAAGTCTTATTGTGTCTAAAAATTGGACTTAGTATCCTGAAAATTCCTTGAATTTCTACGATTCCAGGATGTGACTTCGTTTGCCGGGAATTCCTGCACGAAGGAACCGGAATTCAAACTTCCAACTACTTTAATTGGGTTCAGAACTGCTTTTTACTAGGTTTTTCTTGTCCAAGAATTGGAATTGGTCTTTGCAGAAGTGCTGCACAGGTCTTCAATTGATCAAGCAATTGATTATCAAGAATTATAGCAATTATTGTAACTTTTTAATAGCTAAGAAGCACAATAAATTTTATGCAAGTACCAAGACTCATCAGCAAATTTTTATAGTCCATTTGCATACAAATTCATGCGCAATACATCTAAAAAAATACTAAAAATCTGTTTCAGAATCTCAGCACCGTTTCAAGTGGCCGCAGTGGCTCTCGTTTTGGCCGCCACAGTCTCAGCAATAATAGGCCACTGCTATTCGGACCATAGAACGCTAATCGCCTGTGGATTATTCCTCCTCAGCGGTGAGCATTCAACTGTGATCCCCTCGATTAACAATCGCGTAATTAGCGACACTTAACCGCGCAGCCAAGAAACCAAATTCACTCGTGGCGATGGAAGCTTTTCCAAGGTGGAGAAGTGCATTTCTCACTTGACAATGTCTCTGGGTTTGTAAAGGGAGACATCAGTCAGGGCTGGTAAATGGCAATGCTTCCAAAGCTAGTGCTTCCAAAAATTGTGCTTCTAAAGTCAATGCTTCCAAAGTCAATGCTTCCAAAGTCAATGCCTCCAAAGTCAATGCTTCCAAAGTTCCTGCTAACAAATCTCGAGCTTCCAAACTAACTCTTCCGAAGCTCAACCTTTCAAACCACCCACATACAATATTCCTCCATCCTTCCTAACTCCTTCTAATTAGCGATAATACTGTAAAAAATCGAAGAGCAAGCACACCAGAGGCAGAGGACACGTGGTCGATTAAAGCAACGGACATATTCCTCTACTCCTTTAGAAGAGACTGGGTGGAGAAGGGCGATCTTTCCTTGAAAGGTGACGAACGTTAGCTCGCTGGTCACGTATCGCTTTTTTCGTTACCCTCTGATCCCAGAGGACTGCTGCCACTGTATCCACCAACGGTCTCTCCGCACGTTGGGGAACTAACAATATGATCCTTCTGAGCTCTCCTGGCACGGGGTTCACGCGAACGGTACATAGATCATCTTGGAATCACGTATAACAGCGCTCCTTCTCTGTCTGACGATGGAAACTTATGTTCCTTGCAGCTGGTTCTGCCAACCAACGACATACTTCGCTTCTGTGATACGGTTTTTGTTTTAGGTGTTGATATTTGGAAGATTAAGTCGTTGATTCTTGTCTTTTATGTTGGAAATATCAGCTGAAGATCGTGATTGTAGAGTTCGGGATTTTAGAGATTGAGATTTCGAAGCTGGTGGTGTCAAAGCTTGAGATTGCAAAGTTGAAGCTTCGAAAATTGACGCTTTTAAAGCTGGCGCTATGAAAGTTAATGCTTCCAATTCTCAAGCTTCCAAATCTCTCACTTCCAATTCTCATGCTTCCAAAGCTCATGCTTCCAATTATCATGCCTCCAAAGCTCAAGCTTCCAATTCTCATGCTTCCAATTCTCATGCTTCCAATTTTCATGCTTCCAATTCTCATGCTTCCAATTTTCATGCTTCCAATGCTCATGCTTTCAATTCTCATGCTTCCAATGCTCATGCTTTCAAAGCTCAAGCTTTCAATTCTCATCCTTCCAAATCTCTCACTTTCAAAACAAGATCTTCCAAATCTCACACAGTATCAAAAACCCCAAAAAACCGAACTCAATCCCAGAGTACACACCTGCACTACCCTTTCCTTAATTCAGACGACACTAAAATTAGCTTATGAAGTATCAATTCGCGAGCAAAAGGAAAAAATGAGGAAACCTACACGCGTGAGCGCAGTTAGGGGGAAATGAAATTCTTTCTGGTAAAGTAATCAGTAACCAACGAGGTGCACGAGCCTGGTTGCTACACGGCTGGCGCCTGCGAAACTGTTGCTGAGTTCTGCGAACGTGCATCGAATCAGAAGTCCATGAAAACACGGCTGTATCATTTCATAGCGAGGGGAGGAGGTAGCTGGGATCTGGAACAGCGTCAGGAGAAATCGTGGACCCAGCCAGAGACCAGAAATTCCATTCCGCAGCTACGAGACATAACGTAGTTGCGCCCCCTCTGAAAATGAACTCCAGGAATTCCTGGAGAATTCTTATTTCGATCTTGGAGGGTGCATATCGAGTGTTATACAACGTATAATTAATGAGAATCTGCTGAAAAATATTTAATTATATATTTGGGTCTTGGTCATTTTCAATCAGCTGACTGCTGTGTCCTTAAAGATTGGGGTCCAGCTTTAGAAAATCGTAACTCCTTTGTTTCTTGAGATGGACTTGCAAAATTTTTTTCTGTCATAGATGAGAGATGAAGTTTTAATTAGCAGTTAAAGATTTTGATTTTACTTCAACGCACTATTTATTAAAAAAAATAAGAGAAAAATCTGAATTATTTAAAATTCAAAGTAATTCCAATATTTTATGAGTTCTGATTCATCTAATTAGATAGAATTACAATTAATCTCGTGGTTCCAATGTTCGTGCTTCCAAAGTCAATGATTTCAAAGTTAATGCTTCCAAAGTCAATGCTTCCAAAGTCAATGCTTCCAACTTCAATGCTTCCAAACTTAATGCTTCCAAAGTCAATACTTCCAAAGTTAATGCTTCCAATTTCAATGCTTCCAAAGTCAATGCTTCCAAATCTGGCACTTTCAATTCTCATGCTTCCAAAGCTCATGCTTATCACTCAAAACTCCAAAACTCCTCAAAATCTCACAATAACTCTTCGATATCTCAAAAAATTGTTGAACCACAGTAAAAAACAAAAGTGTAACAGCATACATGCAATCGTGAGAATTGTAGAGAACAGAAAAATGGCGACGAGAACTGGTGTCCCCCGTTTTCATTTCGCGCGTTCCTCTCCTGGTGGATCGCCAGGATAAAAGCGACGGAAGCAGGGCGGTCCTCTGGGGCGAGGGCTTGTAATCACGTGTCGAGGGACCAGTCGACTGTGGGAAGAAAAAGATGGACACGAAAGATACCCGAAGGCGGAGAGGCGAAATTCGAACGCGTACGTCTGATTTATATCGAGCTTTACCACTGGACTGGACCTCGATCTCCTCTCCCTGTTTGGGGCGGCTCTCGAGGGTGCGCGAACCTTCCGCAGCTCATGGAATCTGGATCAGGAATTTCTTTGGAATCCTCGCGGATTCTACGGCTGATAGATGCCTCTTGCACTGCGCTGAGAATTCTGATTCATGTCCTCTTAACAGACGTCGCGGGTTTATTACTCAATTTTCGGGTAGAAATGTTGGGAAATTTGAGTTTGGAGTCATTGTTGTTGGCAATGTGTAAAGAAGTGCATTTAACAATTAATAATGACTCTAAATTTGTAAGTTAGCGACGATACTATATAAAATTTGGCTTCTGAAGCTTAGGATTCGAAAGTTAGTGATTGCAATGCTCGAGATTCCAAAGTTGGTGCTTCTAAAGCTCGCATTTCCAAAAGAAGGGCTTTCGAAGCTCGCGATTTCAAAGCTAGCACTTCTAAAGCTTGCAATTCCAAACCTAGCGCTTCCAAAGCTCGCAATTCTAAAGTTTGAGATACCAAAGCTCACGATTCTAAAGCTAGCACTTCCAAAGCCAATGCTTCTAAAATTAAGGCTTCTAAAGTCAACGCTTCCAATGTTCGCGATTCCAAAGCTGGTGCTTCCAAAGTTCGTGCTTAGAAAGCTCGTGCTTACAAAAGCTCTTACTTCCAAAGCGCTTGCTTCCAAAGCTCATGCTTGCAAAGCTCGAACTTCCAAAGCTCATGCTTTGCATTCTAGAGTCCAAAAATCCTCAAAATCTCACAATAACCCTTCGATATCGCAAAAAATTGTTGAACTACATTAAAAAATAAGAGTGTACACAGATACAATCGACTTGTTCGAACGTCTTTCGATTCGAATAGCGATAAAAACCGGCTCATCAATTTTTCAGTGGCCATTGTGAGACGTGAGCTTCGGCTGGAGAACAAACAGACCGAGGAAAAGTTCCGCAGAGCCGTTTTAATTTATAAAACTTTCTCGAATAGTATTCGAGCTCGCTTTCTCGCTTCGTTTCAGCTTGAAACGACTTTAAAAAAAAATTCAATTCACGAATGAAAGAGTCATTTTCAATTTGTTGCGGATTTTGACTTTTGAAAGCTCGCAGAATTTTTATCCCAATCGAGTGAAATCCGCTTTCGCGTTTAATAATTGTTTAGACCGTATTCATGAAACGTAAACAATTAAATCGTCCCTCCATGCGGCAATTGGATTAACTTATTAGCGTGGCGATGAATGATTCGCGCAGAGAGTTCATTAAAACCAGCGAGCAATTAGTTAAATTGCTCTGGCGGTGTTCAGCAGTTGTTACAAAGTGTTACGTCCAATGATTAACGATTAACACGATGAAAAGTCTCGCGATTCATCGATAATTAGCGCCAGAACGTCCAATGGTTATATTAAAATCGAAGTAATTCACTGTTGTTACGCATCGACAGCCTGAACAATTGTTCTGCCAAAATTCGACGCTTCAAACAGCTGTGAAACTCGAACCAGACACACTTGCACACCCTGTATATCATCAATTAAAAATAAAAAAAATATTAAATAGAGTTATTTGTAGATTTCCACAACTTTTCATATATTTCTTTCAGTGGCTGTTAAATTAGTTGTAAATAATTATTTCTGACGAATTCTTGTTTCTGAGGACGCACAGATGTTTCAATTAGACCACAAGAACGTTACTTGCGGCTTCACACATCCTGTGGGATCGGTGGCCAAGGTAATAAGCGAGTTTCGACCGCTCAGGGATCCCAGGACTTAATAAACCAAAGGCCAGCCTCTCGACGACGCCTTCAAACGCTACTTAAGAGTTAGCTCGGTCGATATTAGTGGTTCAATGATCGCCAGAACGATCCCCCCTTTTCTTAGGACCAGTTCGCAACCCAGAATTGCCTCCTGGTAACCTGAGAGAATTATCTGGCTCGTCTGACCATTCTCTGGTCGTGCTACTTGAGTGCTTGTCGACGCCATCGAGCTCCTTCGTGTCATTAAAAAGTCCACAGCTCGCTTATTAATTGCTCTCACTCAGAATTATTTTTCTGCTTCATTGACAGTGGCTTTAAATTAATTTGGGACGAAAGAAAATGATTGTAAATCGAGAAAGCTCTGATATTTGGTGTATAATTGAGTGTTAAGGGTTGAAGAAAGGTTAAATGCGCCATTTTGAATTTTTTTTTAATTTGTTTCTTTGTTGAGTTGAATTTTTGTGGTTTCTTTTTTGATTTTCGAGCAGAACAGCCAGCAACAAGTTGCCGTTTGCGTATGCCTCGACGGCGTTTCGAGAGCGATGGAAATTCTCGATTAAACGCCCTCTGATGCTCGACGAAGCCTTTCCGGCGAGCCAAACAACTTCCGATTCCCAGAGGCGAGAAAGAAACTGGCAAGGCGTGGTCTGTTACTCGACACTGTTTGAGGAACAGTGTCAAAGCCTTCGTCAGACTGTACACAGCCATTAGCATAAAAGCTTCATGCTTGTTGGTGCTGGCACTGCCATTTTGGACGAGCTGGGTTTAGCAATTATTGCTAGAAAAAAGAAGTTTGTGGTTTCAAAGTTAGAGACTTTGAAGTTTGGGGTTTTGAGGCACGAAATTTGAAAGTTTGAGCTTGTAAAGGTTGGAACCTTAAAGTTTGTGCTTCCAGAGCTTGAAACTTTAATGTTAGCGCTCCAAAACTCGCGATTCCAAAGCTGGCGCTTCCAAAATTAATGCTTTCAACGCTGGAGTTTCCAAAATTAATGCCTCCAACGGTAGAGCTCTCAAATTTAATGCTTCCAAAGCTAGTACTTCCAAAATTAATGCTATTAAAGCCCAGAACTTTAAAGCTAGCACTTCCAAAGCTCGTAACTTTGGAGCTAATGCTTCCAAAGCTCCTAACTTTGAAGTTAGCACTTCCAAAGTTCGCGATTCCAAAGCTGACGCTTCCAAAATTAATGCTTCCAAGGCTAGAGCTTCCAAAATTAATGCTTTCAAGGCTAGCGCTTCCAAAACAAAAACCTCCAAAGCTATCGTTTCCAAAATTAACGCTTCCAAAGCCAGAGCTTCCAAATTTAATGCTTCCAAAGCTGGAGTTTCCAAACTTAACGCTTCCAAAGCTAGCGTTTCCACAAGAAAAACATCCAAAACTACCGCTTCCAATACAAAAAACTTCCAACTGTAAAGCTTGTGCTTCCAAAACCCAAAACTAACGCTTCCAAAAGAAAAGCTTCCAACTTCAAAACATGTACTTTCAAATCTCTCACCTCTAAAATTCCCAATACACCATGTACACTTAAAAATAAACCAATAACCCAATCCTTTAAAACCTCAACCAAAGCTTCCACTAAAAAAAATAGAAAATTACTTCGAAAACCTAAAACCAACCCCTGTGGACATCCAAATGCCACCCTTAAAGAAACTCTCCACCCTTCAGATAGCAAAAGGTCAACCCAACAGAATAAATATCCACGAAGACACGCAGAGGCACGGCTAATCGTCGAAGGAAGCAGTATTTCTCGAAAAGAATGTCCGCAGTCGCTGGTAGGGGGTTGAACGGACCTCGTGGAAGACCTGGTGGGACGTGAATCGAAAGCGGATGTCGCCCATCGCGGTGGTCGTGACCCAAGCGCCGCCAGAGGGAACGGGTTGGGATCGCTAAAAGGAACGCGCAGTCGAGCGAAAGAGGCCTCTGAGGCCTGCTAAAAAGGGAGATAAAATAATGTAGGAGGAAGTTTAAAAAGCCCCGCTGCGAATCTCGATTTTTTCTTTTCCCTTTCGTCGAACCAGCAGCACCCTTCGCTGTTATCGATCGAGGAGCGTCTGCGACGCGTCGCGAACCGTCGACGACGATTCCTTCCGACCCCCTCCGCTCGCCAATCTACGTTCGCAGGTTGAAAATCGCCGCTGGGAACCAGCGAATGCATTATGCATGACGAAAGTTTTGTCTTCGGTGCTGTCAGTCGCTCGTGCTGGATATTCTGTTACAGAGACTTTGCTCTGGCTTCGAATTGCAGTCCTTGGACGTCAGGCAAGTGTCTTTAACCTTTTGCTCTCTGTGGAAAAAGTTAAAGGGCTTTGGAATTGTCGACGTGAAACAAGGAATGGAATAGCAAATTTTTAAGTGTCAATTGAATTTTATACTTTGTGAGAATTGCTCGATTAGTAGCACTTTTGTGTACCACAAAGAGTTGAAAAAATGGCATAGTGGAAGATCTGAAAGTGGCTCAACTAAGAGCACAGTAAAATATTTAAAGGGCTCAAATAAATTTTACTAACCTCTGCCACTTGTAGTAACAAAAATTGCAAAATACAAAGCCACTTAATAACAAAATAATGTCCCTGTTCAGCTTAAGGAGTGCAAAATTCTGGCGACAAGTAAAGCAGAAGATTATGAGCAGAATTATGCGACGAGACCAAAATCCATCTCAGTTATGGCTCTCGCGAACGAGAAACGAGGATCGTGAAATAAAGATAGCTTCCTCTTCGCTCACAGGATATATCGACTCGCAATACGGCTCGAAGTGTAAAGACCTGGCGGAATGGAAGTCAATTTACGAATACATCTCAGCCAGAGAGGAACGAGGAGGAGCTGGAGGATTACCACTCGATTCCAGAGCACACTTCGATATCTTTCCATTCGTTCTTCTATTTCTTAACACTGCCACAACCACATCATTCGAAATTCCAGCTGTTTCTTTTTGTTATTTGCACAGAATAATTTTCTCTGGCACTGAACAATGCCCCAACATCGCACGATTGATGGCAATTCTAGCTGGAAACGAGAGTCGTTTATACCCTTCGCTACAGCCCTGTAACTAATATCGATATTTCCCCGCGATAACGCATTAATAAAGTCGAAATTTGCATGCCTGCAAAGGAAACTTTGCTGAGAAAAATCGTCTCTGGGATATCAGGGCGTGGAATTTGCATAATACCACGCGCCATTGCATATTCCATACACAGTGGTCTTCTAATAACATCGAACACTTCGATATTCCTCAATCTCTAATTAATATCTCGCGTTATGGCGATTGCAAACGTTTTCTGAAGAGCAGAAGAGTCAGAGCAGCTCGAAAATTCGAAGATCCACTGGGTGGCCTCGCAAATGAAACGCATTGGAATTTATGTCGAACGGAATTAGTTTTCTAGGGGGTGGCGAAACCGCAACCGCGCTCGTAAATCGTGAATTCTCTGTCGCGGGTTATTAGACCGAAAGTTCGCGAGTTAATCACAACTCTCGCGTGCCGAGACGCAGTTTCGAAAGAAGTTTGTCGCCTGTAACTAATAACGAAACCGACGTCGCCAGCGCTGGCAACTTAAACAACTTGTCTCGCCCTGTTACGATGTAAATCCCTCTGTAGCGCCAAAACCACCCCCTTGCGTCGCCAATTTCGCCCTCCTCCATTCATCCCCCTTCACCCTTCACCCTCGTTCCAATCGAATATTTATACAAAATTCCACGGTTCAGAAAATCCCAATTTAACGGCTGAAAATTGTTCTTTGACGGGTCACGTTGTGTGCAGAAGGCTTTTCAGCTTCGCAGCTGCTCTCTGAACGGCATTCGATCGTGCAAAGTGTTCGCATTTCGCTGAATGTTTAAATAAAATAAATTTTATCGTTCTGTAAATGAAAATTATTCGTTGATCTCGCGTTTCGACTGGCAAATTCTATGGAAAGGGCGATTTTTTGCTTGGAAAAAGCAGCGGGACAGACGCAGCGATTGGAAACCGTTTTTACGAACGATTGATGAAAGTAACAAGAGGATCCATTAGCCCCAACACTGGGTCCAGTTCGAAATAAATCATGATTCGAGTGTGTGGTGGCTGTTGGCGAAAGCTGGGATCGATTAAAACGCGAGTCGAAGGGGTTGGATCGCGTCGAAAAGGAAAACTTGCACAGTGGACGAAATATTAATCGAATTCGAGTGGGGCGCCTGTTTTTTTCTGAACCCCTCTCGATCTGCGACCCGGTTTCGAGTGCGAGCAGGTTTTTCAGGTGGCCTCGACAATGGATCCTGTCGAACAAGCGAGTAGCAAGCTTTATTTCAACCGCGTCAATATTTGACGAAGATTTCGATATTTCATTACACGCGTGCTCACACCTCTCTCTCTCTCTCTCTCTCTCTCTCTCTCTCTCTCTCTCTCTCTCTCTCTGTTGTTCTGTAAACGAAATATCCGCGAGGGGAGTCTTTACTTTAACACGCTCGCTGGTACAGATTACCAGCCCGTTTGTTTTATTTCCACGGCTGGAATTCGAGTCAATTTTAGAGGAACGCAGGTAATTCGTAAACGAGGGAGCTTTCCGTTTTCATTTTCGTCTATTCCACCGTGTACCTACTGGATGTTTGCGAATTGTACAATTCGCTGGCTCCAAGCACGAACACCCTTTAATAACTATAAACAGCGTCAGAATAAAATAAATAACCCACAATTTGAAACTAGAAAAACTGACCAAAATTGATCTCAGAACTTTACCAATTAACATTATCAACCAAAGAAAGTCTGTATTATACTTTAAATACAATGCCAATCCCTCAAACTTTCTAAATAGTAAACTTTTAACGAAGATTACACCCAGAAAGCATGCGAATATTTTTACAAACAATGGCTCGAAAGATTGCAGGAAGTATACAGATTATAACGCGCTTTGTTTCGTCTCGATATCTCAAACGGTTCCTGAGATATGAGCATTTAAAGATCGAGCGGTCTGCGCGCCCTGCAGTGACCCCCCACCCCTTCTTAGTGTTGCATAATAATTAGTGATGTAACATATTACGTAACTCGTTAGCGCACAGCTGATCGCTTAGATAAGACATCGCTGAACGTGCGAGTGAGACTTCCGAGAGTGCGACAAGGACAGCGATAGAAAACTATTAAAAATTACCATTGTCTTCACACGACGATATCTCCGGAACCGGAAGTGCTATCGACGTGAAACAAAAAGCATTTTACAGGGGAAGGATCAGCGCCGCCTACAAGTCCAGATTCGTTAAAATATCGTTTGAAACGTGGGAGTAATGGCTCTCCAAAGTTTCGTCAAATTTAATCCATATTACCGACAGTTTCAAAACGAATTAATGGAAAATTGTATAGCTTTAGGTGAATATATTTTATAGTAATTACGTTGGATACTATTAACGTTCAAATGAGACAGTAATGAGGGCCATAAAATTTGTTATACATTTTTTAGAATTATTTTTGCTGTGCATAAAGAGAGTTTTGTGTACGCTGCTTTTGAAAATCAGTCAAACGAAGTGGAATGTCCTTAATGAAATTCGATTTTTTACGATTTTGAGGTACTGAAAGGGTTTTGAAGTGACACAATCGTTTTTGGAATAATTTTAACCGTTTTATGTTCACGTTGCAGACATTTTAATTAACCGTGCGATTAATAATTAACGTGTCGACGAGTGGGTGAAAAATTTCGCGGGGAATTAAATGTAATCAGCGTAGACGGTCGACTACTGCTCGGATCGGCTAATTTGCGCCGGAAACGTGCGGCTGCAAATTAACCAAACATCTATGGCGGCTTAATGAACGTCAGGGTTTAACGAACGCGATTGGTCGCTGGCCACGTCCGATGTGCTACTACAGCAATTTCAACCGCGTCTCTATGATACGATTACTTTCATAATCACGATCCCAGCCCCGATATTGCGTTCGCGCACAGAATTTTAATTGAAATCGCTCGATCGTCCCACGCGGTTCCCAAAAATCCCAACTGCGACGCTGCTGTCGTTTAGATTCGCTGCATTTATGGCTTCGCCATCTTTTTAGCCAGTTTATTGCAGGTTCAATAATTAATTCGAGTTTTTACTTGAAGATTTTTCATGAATCTCTGAATTAAGCCTTGAATTCTCTAATTTTTTTTTATAGTATTTAATTTATTGGGTGCAACTATAAATTTGCAGGATTTAAAATGCGTTTGACTTTGAAATTTTCAATTCGATGCAAAATATTATCTGCAAATTTGTTTAAGAAATTTCTTATTGAAAAATTCATAAGACTGAGTCGAAATTTTGCAATTATTGTAACAAATAATGAAAATGTTGGTGCATTGAGGCTCAAGTAAAATTAATTAGTTGACGTTTCTACGATTTACAGTCTAAACCCCATGAGAAAACTCAGATCCCCGTCGAACACGCGGAATAATTCCTCCGCGTTAATTATTAGCATTAATTAGCGTGGCGTGTAGCTGTTTGTCCCGGAGGCACATTAAATTTGCACTTCATTAGTGCAGTTACATATTAATTCGGAAACTTGGGCGCAGGCTGGCTATAATTTTCATAAATCAGAGTCGAATCGCTCTTAACTCGATCGGAAACAATTCCCTCTCCAACGCTAGCTGATTCAGGCGCTTCGATCGCGATCTGACTTCCGTCTCCGTGGCGATTTCCGTTCGAGCATCGACTCGACCTGGACAACCATCGTCGAGCAATTTCAATGGCTTTTTCTGCTACCAAAGACCACATTTTGCTTATGATATCTTTTCTCAATTATCGTTCTTATTATTTTTCAATTTTTTTCCGTTAATATCACACAAAATTTAACTTAGTTTATTTAAAAAAAAATGAAGTTTGATCATTTATGAAGAATATTTAAATGAATTTTGTGATTGTACTTTGTTGTTGACAAAAGGAGAATAATTTCGAAACACTGTCACCAATAACGCGTCGCGATGGAACGTCTAAATGTCCATGAATCCCTCAGCGAGCCTTTCCCCCAAGAATCTAGGTCTTTCCTCTCCAACGGGCGGCTATTCTCGCGAGTCGAGAGTTGTAACGTCGAGTGTGTCGTCGAGTAGCACTGGGAAGTACATTTCCCGTTATAATAACGACGTCGTTAGATGAAACTTTTCTCTCTCGAGCGCGACTACCACGAGCGTCCACTTTCTCGTCGAGCATCGATCGCTTTCACGGATCTGCCTCACTTTCCACGATCGCTGACTCCTCGTTCAATCTCGTCAAATCGAACAGACTGGCTCAGAATTGGAAAGCAAACAAGTCAAACCAAGAACAAGTATCTAATTAAGAAAACAATGACTCCACCTCAAAAAAATTCTGAAGCTTTGAAGCAGAAGAAAGTGTGTTTAATCCAAATAGTGTCCATTCTGGAGATAAATTGTGAAATTTCAATTTTTTTAAGCAGAGAAATGGAATTTTTTGAGGCGAGGAGTGAAAGTAAGGTTAGAGCCACGCGTGGACCAAAATGGAGGGCGGTTCAAGCATCCCAACAGCGTGCATCCTCCTTAAAACTTCTCTAAATGTATTTAATCAAGTCCAACAACATTGTAGCGCCCAAAATAATTAAGCTAGCAATAATTACCACATTATTTCGCATCCACAGACAGAGTTCTGTACCGAAAGAAGCCACTCAGTCAATAATTTCGCGTTGACACCTTCGCAGCGTGCTTTGGTTGGCGTATCGAAAGAAAAATCGATAGTCGATGCTGTGAAAGCTCGCAGGAGAGGCAGCATGATTTATCCGACACCTCGAGCGTGTCCCAATTTATCATAGATCCCCAGGAATTAATTCCAGATAGGATTGCGGTATTGACGGGTAGATTTGTACGATGGCCAGTGCATCGGCTGTGCAATTTGTATTCAGGCGGTGGCAACATCGAGCCAGGGACGCTCAAAGATGTCCCAGATAACATTCCAGAACCGAGCGTGGTTTCTCGTTATCCAAACGCCTTTTTAGGTCCCATCCAGCACTAATGGGACACTGCTCTGCAATCATGGAGAACGATTTGGCTTCTCAACTGAAATTTCAGCTACAAATTCTTGTAGAAAGTAAGTTCTTCTTTTTGGTACACTGGATATAAGTAAAAATGACGAATAATCGTGTTTAAATTGTATTGATTGTGTACTTTTATTGTAGTAATTGTAGAAGTTTGGTCACAGATCTTCAAGTGAAATGCATGTGCTCGTAGTCACCCTTTAATAACTATAAACAGCATCAGAATAAAATAAATACCCACAATTTAAAAGAAGAAAAACTGAACAAAGTTGACCTCAGAAGTCTACCAATTAACATTAAGAACCAGAGAAAGTCTGTATTATACTTCAAATTCAGTAACCAACTCTTAAACGTTCTTACATCTCTCAATAATAGCAATAGTAAACTTTCATCGAAGATTACACCCAGAAAGCATGCGAATATTTGTACAAACAATGGCTCAAAAGATTGCAGGAAGTATACAGATTATAGCGCGCTTTGTTTCATCTTGATATCTCAAACGGTTCCTGAGATATGAGCGTTTAAAGATCGAGCGGTCTGCGCGGCCAGCAGGGACCCCCACCCCTTCTTAGTATTGCATAATAATTAGTGATGTAACATATTACGTAACTCGTTAGCGCACAGCTGATCGCTTAGATAAGACATCGCTGAACGTGCGAGTGAGACTTCCGAGAGTGCGACAAGGACAGCGATAGAAAACTATTAAAAATTACCATTGTCTTCACACGACGATATCTCCGGAACCGGAAGTGCTATCGACGTGAAACAAAAAGCGTTTTAGAGGGGAAGGATCAGCGCCGCCTACAAGCCCAGATTCGTTAAAATATCGTTTGAAACGCGGGAGTAATGGCTCTCCAAAGTTTCGTCAAATTTAATCCATATTACCGACAGTTTCAAAACGAATTAATGGAAAATTGTATAGCTTTAGGTGAATATATTTTATAGTAATTACGTTGGATACTATTAACGTTCAAATGAGACAGTAATGAGGGCCATAAAATTTATTATACATTTTTTAGAATTATTTTTACTCTGTATAAATAGAGTTTTGTGAAATTCTCAAGCCTCCATCTTGGTGAATACGTTCATTAGCGTTTCTCAGAATTTTTACTATTTTACGACACTGTTTTTTCGTCATATTGACCACGTTTCTATATACACAGTGCTCCATTAATATTTCAGATCCTCAACTAAAATTCGCACGCTCGTAGCCAAACCTTCATTTTGGTGAACAAGTTCATTAATGTTTCTCAGACTGTTTTAATATTTTACAAAGCTGTTTCTTGACCATATTGGCCAAGTTTCTATATACACAGTGGTCCATTGGTATTTATACTCACAAATGAAAGTGGTGTATGAAAACGTGAGTCGAGAACGCTTCTGGAGTGGAAGAAGGCTCGTCCAAAGCTCGTTTAAGAGTCGTTCGGTTAACGATTCGGATCAGAGAGGGGGATGCTTGGACGCTGGCGAATATTTCGGGCAACCATACACCCCGTCGAGTATTCCAGCACGGTTTCGAGCATAAATTTCGAGCGTGCCAGCGATGCTTTACGCCGACAGGATTAAATAACTTGACTCGGTCGCAACATATCACGCCCCGTGGAGCGTCTCGGTTGCACCCTCGCCTCGCACACCCCCTGTTTCTGATTATCGTTGCACCCCTACTTTGTCTCTGCTCTTCGATCTTCCTATTTACCCTCTTTCGAGCTGCGCTGGTCGTTGGTTCACGCATATTTGTAGACTGGTACTCTGGTCTTTTGAATTCTTTAGGGTAATTTCATTTTTTTTTTTTGAAAGTGTTGGACAGGGTTTTTGGGATTTTTTTAGTGGAGTAGTTGTGAAAATACTGTATTTGTTTTTCTTTTTAAGCGGGGTTTTATGGTGAGGAGTTGAAATTTCAGTGATATTAATATTTTAGGAGAAATATTCTACCTTTCTGTTCTAGAATTTGCATCCCTTAATTTCAATATTTTGATTTAGCACTCATTTTCTTTGCAAATTAGAAAAATAAGATTTTGGAAACCTTCACTGTCAAATAAATAGAGTTTTAGAAGAAAGATTCATCTTAGAGCAATAATAAGCAAGCCTTCTACCCCACAATTCCACTTTTCAACCCTTTTAATACCTTTTTACCATCAATTCTTAACAAATTAAAGAACTACTTGCAGACCATCATAATAAAGAAAAATAAACTTTCAGAAGGAACATTCCTCTAAAACTAACAACAATCAACCCTTCAATACCAGAATTCCACTCTACAACCCTTCCACAATATCCCACCCACCCCAAACTCCAACAACTGCCTCCAAATCCAAAGCAACTCACCCAAGACCTTGTCCATCGAGCATAAGAACCTCGAAACCTCCCCTGGAAGAGGGTTGAAGGGGTGGCAGTCGCATTCCTCGAGGGTGCAGCGCGCCCTCTAAACCGATCCGCAGCCACGGTCGTCGTCGTCGTCGTGGAAATTGGATCGGTCACTCGATATCGCGGTATTCTCGAAATTCGAGGAGGCTCGCAACCCCCGACGAGCCACCCCTGCTCGTATTAATATTAAATTCCGGGTGGATGCCCTCTGGCCGTGCACGCGGACAAGAATTATATAACCGGATGCCTCGTACTTCTCCTGTTGGACGTACGATGAATCCGCGTTTTGGTCGCTGCTGGCAAATTCCGCGAGGGATGATGGTTTTGTGGGTGCTGGGTGATTAAGGGATGATTTTGGCAAATTTTGAACACCTCATACTTAATGTTTTCTTGCGAAGTTCAAATGTTAGTTTTGTTTTGGGTAATATTGGTTTAATTTCAAGAATTGTGTTTGTTGGGGTGGTTTGTGCAATATGGCGTCATCCATGGATGCAACTGAAGAGATTCTTGCTCTCTTTTTTATTTTTTTTGTAACTTTATTGCAATCTTGTATGCTGAGTACTTAATGTGATCTGTAAATTTGCAATTTTATCATTATTTTGTGCAATTAATTGTGGAGATACATCCAATATGGCGTCAAAAATTATTCTACGAGATATTTAAAGCTTTCTATTCTTATTACTCAAAGCAAAACCTTCATTTCTCCCAAAACCTTAAATTAAATTACTTTTCTCCAAATACTTTAATCTCAAAGAACCCTGAGACAATTAACTATGACTAATTTTTTGATTTTTGAAGCAACAAGTGCAACAAAATTCCACTCGAACGCGACGAAAGTACATAAATATTAGACGAAGGAGCTCGCAACACTCGAGAAGCACTGCTCGATGTTGTCCCTTGGAAGAAAATCATTTGCTCCAGCGGAAATAAGATCCAACGTAATCAGAAGTTTCGCGAGCACCCGTGGGAATCTTATTTCCCTGTTTTATGCACGACAACGGCGATATTTCTGAAGAAATGACTCGAGAGACCAACTTCCGCTTCTCGACTAACATCTAACTACTTTCGTTTCTTCTGTAAGCGTTTTCGAATTGCTCATCCGTCGCAACTTCATTGTTGTACACTCGAGTCCATCACTCTGACATTTTTTTATTTAGTAAACATTTTTTTTATTAATAACAGAGGAGTTCAGGATTGAGAAATTCATTTTACAATATTTTTTAGTGCATTGTGTACACATAAAAAATTTTTTCAAAGAAAATTGAAGCTCATTAGAGATCTGTCGGATTTCTTTGGACGCGCAGAGACGAAGAACGCGTAATTGGGTCGCATCGAGTAACTAGAGCTAATTGATAAACAGCTTTTGGGGGCGCTGCGCGCTCGCAAATGAAATCGAGGCGGGGTTGGGGGCGGCTGATAAGCCGCGGCGCTAATTAAACCACTCTGAGCATAGAAATTCGATTCGTCGATACGTTCGCAGGTTTTGTTCCGCGTTGTCTCAGCAGAAATACGCGTTCGATTTTTGCTGCTTTCCTTTTCTAATAAAAAATTGCTCGAACGCTGCTTAAAAATTGCAACCACGTCTCGAAATGCAAATCTCATTGATTCTCGAAAAATTAGCTGCGTTTCGAAACGCGTGGCCAGAATCGAAACGAGCTACGTTAATTGAAATTCGACTGCGTTTTCAGTCTGCTCTATTTAACTAATCCAAGTGGCAATCAATTATTGAAATTCAACCTTGAAAAAAGAAATTACTGATCCCTTTGAAAATACGAAATTTTTAAAAAATTCTCACATTTTAATTTTTCAAAATTAACATTAATTTTCAAATAAATTAAATGCAAAATGTGTCTCAGTACAGAAATTTTCCAGCAGATTGCTTCGAGAATAACGTTGAAAGGGACCTTAAAAGATGGCTGAAAGAAGACGAGGTCTCAGAAAAAAGTCGACTCGCATCGAGGTCGACGTGAGTCGTTAAGAACGTAATAATGAAAGGGCTTAGTCCGCCATAACAGCTGGGATTGAATCGACCGTGGCGAAGACGACAGAGCGTCGCTTTTACGCGTATGCAAATTTTCGCGCGGCTCGCTTTGTCCACGTGGCGGATAAAAGAGGCGAACGGGGGCAGATGGGCCATCTCGTCGAAGGAAAAATAAGGCTAGCTTCAGAAAAGAAACGAGGTCGAGCTTGGCAGGATTTTTGAAAAATTTCGAACCCAAACGAGGTCTTCATAAATATACCCCAATCACTTTTCAAATATCCCAAGAACAGTTCATTTTCAGCCAAAAATAAAACTAACAGAGGGTATTTTATCAAAGAGTTCTTGGTGTGTCAGAAATGCACGACTGTATCGAAAAATATCCCACGAATATTAATTGAAAAAACGACTTCTCAGAACTTGTAACAGCTCCATACTCTTGGCATTACAGCAATAAGTCATCGCAATTACACAAAAGCAATAGAAATAGTCTGTTGTGGGACTTAAAAAGCTCTGAGCGATCGAATAATAATAAAATGGTGGCTTAAAACTCCGCAAGATGGCTCAGTAGAATCCCCTCCACCCCTTTATGGACTCCCAAGAAGCATTAACCTCGAAGAATCGCTTGGAGCAGGTCGATTTAATGTTCAGACACGAAAGAGGCAGCCCAAAGTTGGCCCCTGCCTCGATAAATCACTGCTTCCACTGGGTGGACCATAAATAACGGCGACATTAGGAAGCTCGCCAAGTAATAATTTCATTTGCGTTGCAGGGCTATCGTTAGGGGGTGGCCTGATAGTCTTAGCGTCTGCTTTGTCAGACGCATCGTTGGAACTGCCAGGAAAATACAGCCTGCCCTCCACATCGAGCATGCAAACTGACGACAACGGTCTGCCACAGTACCAGTACGGTTGGTGCCTTCAACTGTCAGGATTGGCACTGATCTTGGCAGAAGTGGCTGCAGTTTTGACCATGTCTGGCTACATGGCTCGTTTCTCAACCGTCGAGGAAATGGTACGACCAGTTCTTTGTTGTTTTAACGGCAAGAGACTAGAATATCTTCATTTTTGCAGGTGAGAGTGATGGTGCCAGGCGCAGAGAGGAAACTGAGAGAGCAGAGAGGGCTGAGTTCAGAGTACCTGGTCAGAGCCCACCAGAAGTCTCCTGGCCCTCCACAGGTTCGAGGATTTGGACAGCCCTCGAAAAGTAATGCCACTCGTCTCTTAAAACCGCGTCGAACGGGCCGATTATTCTAAATCGATCGATCTTTCAGCGTCCCAAAGAGCTCCTGAAGAGGGCACGTCTCTGTTGTGCAAATCAGCACCGGACATCTGCGCCTCGAACCCGCAGGCGATCAGCTACGTCGATAAAGCAGACCTCTCTCACGTTCTTCCAGCGTATCCAGACTCAAAAACGACTGATCCAAGGTACACCTTCGTCGACAAGTCAGAAGCCAGCGTTATCGACTCTCGACTGAGTGGATTCGCTGATAAGGAAGGATTGATCGACTCCAGGATCCTCTCTGACTCTCGACAGAACATGATCGCGTTTACTGAGAGCAAAGAGCACACAGTTGGACAAGAACCGCGTTACACAGAGTTCTCTCCAAGAACCACAGAGCAAAATGTCGTAGACTCGAGGCTAAGTGGGTTTACAGATAAGGAAGGTCTCCTCGACTCGAGACTGAGCGGGTTCGCAGAGAAAACAGAGTCCCTGCTGGACACTCCGTTCGGTTACGACACGAGGTACAACAGTTTGGCAGGGCAAACAGTGCCAATCACTTTGAAGAACCAAAACACGTCTGTCTCAGCGATTCAGTCGCAGTATATCTATCAGAACTTTGGCACGATACACTCAGGGATCCTCAGGGTGTCAGAGCCAGGCACCAGCTCGAGCTCGAACTCCAGTCAGAGGAGCATGACGTTGCAGAACCCGAAGAGGAAGTCTCAGATCGCTCAGAACACTTTCAGCACGCTCGAGTGCGAGAAGAGGAAACGAGGCAGTGGATTGGCTGGCAAGACAGGTTTCTACACAGGCAGCGCAGTATGACCGCCACCTCCTCCTCCGACGCCCAGGTAACTGCAAGAGGAGGAAACGCCGCTCTAATCCTGTCGAGCAGGATGCGAAGTCGACCAAGTGGCGTGCGACCTGAATCGTTGGAGGAGAGCACTTTAACTCGACGATGGTCGTCGAAAAAATTCCGTGTCGGTAACAGATATTGGCGGATCCCTGTCGTACCATCGTCGATAAAGCAGAGATCTCGCGATAAACTCGATGTTATCCATTAAAGATCGCGTAGATCTTGGTGAGATCGAGGTGGATCGTCCGTTTGGACCGGAAATAGCAGCTTTTCCTGTGACTATCGACTCATTAACGATAGAAACGAACTTGTACATACGATTATTGATAATTTAAGGTTAGAATTGAGACTTTTACGAGCGGTTTTTTAGCGTTTCGCAGCTACCCAAGCGAAGTCTCGCGTAGTCAGTAATAAGAACCGATGTATGTTAATCGATAAGAGATAAGGAGAGAGCAGGATTGGCGGTAGCGTTAATTAGGCGTAGCGTTAAGTGGCATAAGCAGACGTATCTTACAGGCCAGACTTTGCAGGAGTGTTTCACACCTGTCCACGATCTCCTCAGCTATTTTTAAGAGCTACTCGACCTTAATTCGCGCTGTCGATGGACAGAAAATGGCGGCGAATCGATCCTCCACCTGAAGTCCTTCCCACTTGCGTTCGATTTTCTCGTTATTGTAAATAGGAAACGTGGGTGTTCGTGACTCGAAACTGGATCGATGCGAGATTCATTTGAAAGAGTCGTCACGCTGCAACGCGTGCTCGATGGTCGCTCAAGCAGTCACGCGACAGTGTCATGTCTGACCATTTTCGGGTGCGAGAGAACGCGGTTTCGCGGATCGCAGGTCGAATCAACGGATCGCAGAGTACAAAGTGCAGTTTTCTTGCTTTATTTTCGTGCGAACTGCTCTCAGACGCCTCCGCGTTCTCCAATCTTGCGACATATCAAGCGTATGACATACGTGGGCGTTTTTTTGAAACCCAATTGACAGCAGAACCGCAAAGCTGCTGGGGTTCGAGCATGCGTCGAGCTCCTCGTTGTTGTGTGCGTAACATTTGCGACTCGCGTATATCGTCGTGTCGGTTCGTAGGTGAATGTAATTAAAAGATCGTTCTTTTTTCTAGAACCACAGTTGTCTCCTTCTCCATTGCTGTGAATAATAAAGTTGTACGAATTTTTGCCATCATCAGAGTATTCGTGACGAAGCTTGTCCCTCCAGTTTACAGTCATTTCTCCTTTCTGTCTTTGATATATGTCGAAAAGCTCGAGATTTTTAAGTGTTTACAGTGTCAGAAGATTTCTAAGCTTCTGCAGTGTCACAAGAGTGAGTTTTTCAAGCGCAAACTTTCTAAATGCAAGGTTTTTGAGCTTTTACAGTATAACAAGTTTAAGTTTTCTGAGCATGAGCTTTCTGAGCGTCTATAGAATCACAAAAGTGAGCTTTCTATGCACTTACAGTGTCAAAAGTGCAAGATTTCTAAGCTTAAACTTCCTGAGCACCTACAATATCACAAGCATGAGTTCTCTAAGCTTCTACAACGTCACAACCGCAAGTTTTCTAAGCTTTTACAGTACCACAAGCATAAATTTTTAATCTATTTTAATTCCAATCTTATTGCAAAAGCTCTCAAATATGCAATATCAGAATTCAAGTGAAATTGGGGGTCGATAAAATAGATTTTGGACCATTTACCCTTAATTTCGAGGGTAATTGCCCTTTCTCAGCTGGCATTGCTCGCGAACAAGTGCTTCGAGGGTGTCTAAGCGTCTAAAATATCATTTGTTCAAGCTTTCTGAGCATTTACAGTGTCAAAAGCGCAAGATTTCTAAGCATAAACTTTCTGAACGCCTACAACAACACTAATGCAAGCTTTCTACGCCTTTACAGTTGAAATTGGGAGTCGATAAAATAGTTTTTGGACCATTTACCCTTAATTTCGACGAGTTCTCGCCCTTCGAGGGTGGCTAAGCGTTCGCCAGATGGCGATTACGTGGCGAGAAGGTCGCGCGGAGGCCAACCCCGGCTTCTAATGTTTAATTAACGACGCATAATTGCCCGGCCAATTAGCCGGGGCCGTTTAATATTAATCTGCAATTTGAATTCATTTCGATGCGTTTAAAATTTATTGAATACATAATTAATGCCGCGTGTGGCAGCGAATGCAGAGCGCGATGCACGGATGCCGCCCCCAGGCACTTTGCGCTCGCGCGCGCGCGCGCGCAAATGATTTATTCCGACAGTCCTCCGAAAGTTCCCGCGCGCGAGAATAAAAAACGAAGGGAAAAGAAACGAAAAAAACCACGCAAGGGCCAAAAGTGCCAGGCGAAAAACGGCTAAATCGTTCCTGAGGGAGGCGAAGAGCGTCCAACGCTTCGAATCGCGCGGAAACTGGCGCGTGCACGCTTCGTGGAGCACTTAAATATGGCGGATGAGGCTTGGATCTTTTGTTTTTGGGGCATTTTAGATTGAAATGAAGGTTTTCTCGTGAAGAATTGAGAGATTTATGGTTGCGAGGTTGGATCAAGGGTTGTAGTTGTTAGTGGATTGGAAAAGGGGGTTTTTAGTTATTGGGGTGCAGGTTTTGGGGGTTGACGAGGTTCTTTAGAGTAATTACGAGGTTTTTAAGGAAATGCAGTGTGAGAAGAGCGAGTTTTCTGAGAATTAGCTTTCAGAGGGACTGTAGAATCGCAAGGAAGTACTTTTCTAGCGTCAACTTTGTAAGTACGAGCTTTGTAAGCTTGCAACGCTTCGAATCGCGCGGAAACTGGCGCGTATACGCTTCGTAGAGCACTTAAATATGGTGGACCAGGCTTGGATCTCTTGTTTTTGGGGTTTTTTAAATTGCAATGAAAGTTTTTTTGTGAGAAATTGAGAGATTTATGGTTGTGAGATTGGATTAAGGGTTGTTCTCCATTAAATGCCAAAAATAGTCAAAATCTTAAGACCATTTCTCTTTTTCTTGCACTCTATTTTATATATAATTGTTTTCTCAAATTATTGGAGGAAAATTGGCAAAATAAATAACTTATTTGCTCGTACAAATTGTCAACAGTCGCTGAAAGCAATTTTCCTCGAAGTTTACAAGCAGTTACTCAATCTAAGCTGACGCAGTTAGGAAATCAGAGATAATTAAATTTTTAACGATTCCGTTTGGAAATAGTGAACGTTTCCTGTTCGATAAATTATAATGCTTCCAGACAGAGCGCTATTAAACTGAAACTCGTAAAATTCGTTCCTCACTGTGGGACTTTATTGCCTTTTCAAATACCAGTCGACAGATAGCACCTTCTTCTTCCTTCGAAAGACGCTATTTTACTTCAACTTTGTTTTAAACAGAGACACGCGAGGAAATACAGAACGTAATACGAATTATTTATCACTGAAATGTCCATGAAAAATTTAAATAACTTCAATTGTTCGTGGTTTCGAATTTAAGTGGAGAATCTTTGACTATTGCTCGAGAATGTGCGAAAGAGAGTAGGATCTACTCGTTAGTAGTTCTGAGCATTGTTTCACATAACCTCTGAAAGCAAATTTTTTCTCAAATTGGAAGAAAAAGCCCAGAGAATTTCTAGTATTCACATTTTTTAATTTGAGTGAAGAATTTTTGATATGTGATGTAGAATCTGCGAAGAATGTACGATCTACTTGAGTCTAGTTCCAAGTGCTGTCTCACATAACCTCCAAAAACAAATCAGTCTCAAAATTGAAAGAAAAAACTCAAAGAATCCCAAATTTTCATATTCTTAAACTGAACTAGAGAGTTTCTGACAATTGCACAAGAATCTCCCAAGAAACCACGATCCACTCGACCAAAGTTCCACCATCCCCTCCCACACAACCATCAGAAATCTCAAATCTGACAGAAAATAAAAACGGGAACCGCTCCTGGCGCGTGGTATCTCTAATTTCCCCGACATTTGCCTAGCCAACGGGAGCACGCGAATCGATACTCACCCCTGGTCCCATACGAGGCGAGCACGGTGGTTGGGGGCGGTGGTTGGGGGCGACTAGATTGTCTCTGTCATTTATACCCGCGCCTTCCAACCCTTTTCCAGTAACCTGGCGGCCACGACACGCCAGCAGCCACCCCGACGCTCTGCGCAGCCCGTCTCGCTCTAATCCAATTAAAAACGGCGGGCGATCGCACACGAAACAGCGGCTCATCGACCGCTGGAATTTTAATTGATGTTACAGGTACGAGAGGGTGCCTGTTCCGTGGGGTACAGAGGACAGCTGGAGGGGGTGATTTTCGACGAGAGACCACGATTGTCCGTCAGAGAGTCTGCTATATCGTGGACAATCTTTTGCATTGAAAATAATTTTTAGAAATTTTTGGACAAAGGTGTTACCATTTTTCTTTAGTGCTGAGGGCTGAGAAGACTCCTCACTTGGTCTCTGAAATTAATTTAGACTGTTAAGACAAGAAAAAAGTTCAATCTTCTAATTATGTTTCCAACCCTTTACATTGAAAATAATTTTTAGAAATTTTTAGAGAAGGTTCCTGCCATTTTTTTCGAGTATAGAGGGTTGACCATCAATGAAAGCTTGCGTAGGGGGATGAAAGGCTCCGCAGTTGACGTTGCTAATAATTTGTAGCAATTTTGAGAGAAAAATTTCCTCTGTTGGCGTGAAAAAAGTTATTGCCATTTTTTTTAGTGCAGAGGGTTGAGCATTGATGAAAGCTCGCTTGGGGGATGGAAGACTCCTTAGATGGCCTCTGTAATAAATTTTAACTGTTTAGAACAAGAAAAACATTATTTTTCTAATCAAGTTCTCAACCCTTTGCATCGAAAATAATTTTTAGAGAAGGTTGTTGCCATTTTTTTCGAGTGCAGAGAGTTGTCCATCAATGAAAGCTTGCTTAGGGGTTGAAACACTCCTCAGTTGGCGTTGCAAATAATTTTTAACAATTTTAAAAGAAAGTTATTGCAATTTTTTCGAATGCAAAGGGTTGACTGCTCTCCAAATAAATTTTAACTATATAAAACAAGAAAAAGAACCAAATCTCTAATTAAGTTTCCATAAAAATGTATCCATTTTTCAATAACAATTTGAAACAAGCAATTGTCTAATAAAGACTCGTTCAATATCGGCTAGGATAATTGCTCAATTGGCTGGCACTGATAAATTTAATATGCAACAGGCTTAATTATTATTAATAATGGGGTAATTTCGGTTTGAATGTGGAGAAGGAAACTATTAGCTGAGACCAGGCTGGGCTTGATCCGCTCTATTAATTTCTAATTTCTAACGATCTGGTCCACGATCGAGATATCGCCGTTCGAAACGATCTTTCCACGTTCGAGCAGAATAATTCGTACAGTCAAGGCCAATATCAAGTGGACAGCATTTTTTCTCGCCAATACATCACGGCTAATTCGATACTTTTCTAAACTCAAACTGATAAAAACGCGCGGCACCTTTGTATAAATTTGCATGAGTAAATACAGCGGTTATTTAATCTGGTAAACGAGAAATGCGCGCTGGTATTTATCGACTGGATTAAAGGATTTAAATAATTCAACGATATCAGCAGCGAGAGCGGAATTTCTCAGTTTTTCTCGCTCGAGGAAATCACCGTCGAGGGGGTAATGAGTGCCACCACGATGGCTCTTAAATCCTCGACATTAACTAGTTTCTATGATAAATTGTCAATCAGAGTCTCGATAAAGTGTGAAATTGTATTTAATTTATTATTTAACTTTCAATATTTTAAATTACACTTTTCTAATTTTGTCAGAGAAGGGGTTGTTTGTGTCACTGATGTCACAATATACAATATAAGCTCTTTTAAGTCGAACAATACAAATTTTAATAAAATATGAAGGAATATTTGCTTTATCGAGCTTTCAATTTGCTTTTCAGCATTTCTCAAAGAGTAAGAGTGAAAATAAGGGGGTGGTTGAGCCATCTTCTTCTAACTTTCTCTGAGGAGGGGTTGCAAGTGTCACTGAGGTTGCAAAGTAACCTTTTTTCAAGTCGAACAAGCTAAATTTCAATTTTAGTAAAATACAAACCGACATTTACTTTATCGAGCTTTCAATTTCTCTCAGCCACTCTTCTGAGCAAGAATAAAAAAAAAGCGTGGTGGTTGATTGGAGGGCAGGTTGGTCGTGTTAATCAACGAGGAGACGAAATTATTTTCCACTAATTTACCCCAGCATTATCTCAGCGACGCTTATCGTGCTCGTTCTCGCAATCGCAAGGAATCCCCGAGGTAGGAAGCGGCAAGGATGCCTTAATCCTCGCGGTCATCTATCATCGCGGAGCGTACTGGTTAGCCGATTCTATCTCGCAGCTTTTTTTTCGCGCGCCCTCTAGTCACCCAGGCCCTTTTGTTGGCTTGTTTAATAACTCGTGATGAATGTACCTTCGCGCTCCCAGCCTGGTGTCCCGAGATATCCTCTTTTCTTTACGTCGCCTGGGACCCGTCAGAAATTAAAACGATAAATCCTGAGAGACGCAGACCCAAGGTTTGCGACGACCAGCTCTCTGGCTTCGAGTTATATTCCTGGATGGTAACGCGAGCTTTTATGTTTTGAAATGGGTTTAGATTGAGAGGTTTTCTTTTAATTAAGTAGAAGTGGGGGTTGAGGATGAGGGAAAGGGTAGTTTCTGGGATTTGAGGAGGATTTTGAGGCTTTTGATGGGGTGGAGTATGAAGGAGTGGGGGATTTTTGGAATTTGGGGTGGATTTTGGGGTTTTTGATGGAGTGGAGGATGAAGGAGTGGCGGATTTTTTAAAGTTTGGGTTTGAGGTGAGAGATTTGTAATGAAAGGGAATTTTGAGAGCGGGATTTTGAAGCGAGAGCTTTCTAATCGCAAGATTTTGAGGCGAGGGCTTTTTAGGAGCGAGACTTCGAAGCTAGAGCTTTCTAAGCACGAAGTTTCGAAGCCAGAGCTTTCTAAACGCGAGATTTCGTGGCGAGAGACTTCTAAGCGCAAGATTTCAAAGTGTGAGCTTTGGAATCGTAAGCTTTGGGATCGCTAGCTCTGGAATCACGAACTTTGGGAGCTCTAACTTTGGAATTGCGAGCTTTGAGAGCTGTAACTTTAGAATTGCGAACTTTGAGAGCTCTAAAACTTTAGAATCGCGAGCTTTGAGAGCTCTAATTTTAGAATTGCGAGCTTTGAGAGCACTAGCTTTGGAATTGCAAGCCTTAAAATCGCCACTTTTGCAATCACAAGCCTTAAAATGATCATCTTCGCAATCACAATTTTGCAACCACAACCTTCACAATCCCAATCTCTAAAATCCATCCCTCTCAAAACACAAACACAAGCACAAACACTGTTCCACCACAACCACAACCCTTAAAACTTCGTTTATCCACCAATCCAACCCCAAAAGCGCCTCGCAGAATAGAAAACCAGAAATCCTCCGATCCCCTTAACGATCCAATTCGTAACCATTCCAACGAACCAACCAATTAAATCCTCCTCGCGATTCTCTCCTCTCCTCCTCTTTCATCGACGAAAAAGACCAACAACCTTTCACGAGCTCTCGCGCGAGCTCGTTGTCCAAACATCCCCCACAAGAGGAGCAGAGAAAATTGCGTATCTTGGCGAACGAAGAAAAAAGAAGGTTCTGAAGGAAGATGGAGAGAGAAGAGGAGAAAAAAGGGGTGGAGGAGGGGGAGGAGGCGGTATCGGAAGGCGCACTGGCCGCGGGCAGAATGGACCGTGGTCCGCGTTAGCCAGGAGCCGCTGCCAAATGAAATTATCCCTCGAAAGCACCGACGATCTCGGGGTTAATTCCGCGACGGAGTTCGTTACTGGCCAACATTGGTATCACCGTTGCCCCTGGGCTGGCTATAATTTAATACCACCCGCTAATACGTCCCTGCTTGCTTCTGACCCCTCACCCTTTCCTAGATAAGAGTTCGCCCTCTGGTGAACGAGGGTGAGGAGGGTGCGGTTGTTGCTGTTGCTGGGATTTTTGCCAAAAGATGATTTTTTATTGGTTGAGTAGGGATACGAGGGTGTAAGGGGGTTTGCAAAGGAGTGATTGTGGTGGTGATTGTGAATTGGGGTGGTTTGGGGTTTGGTTAGGGTGTTGGGGGGCTGTGGTGTTGGTTGTGCGTGGGTTTTGAGGTGTGCAAGGTTTCTAAGTGATAATTTTGCATAGTATTTTTGCCAAAAGATGATTTTTTATCGTTTGAATAGGGATATAAGGGTGTAACAGGGTTTGTAAAGGAGTGATTGTGGTGGTGATTGGGAATTGGGGTGGTTTGGGGTTTGGGTGGGGGGTTGGGCACTGTGGTGTTGGTTGTGCCTGGTTTTTAAGGGAGAAATTTAGGTGTGCAAGGCTCCTAAGTGACAATTTTGGAGGCACAGGGTTTCTAAGCAATTCTTAGAAATCTCTCAGCTCGAAATTTTGCGCTTAGAAATCTCACGCTTAGAAATTTCTCGCCTCGAAATCTCACTTTTAGAAATCTTCGCCCCAAAATCTGGCTCTCAAAAATCTCTCATTACAAATCTCTCACCTCACACACACAAAATAAACAACGAATAAATATAAATCGATCGTCCAAACGCCTTTTAAAATCGCCACGACAAGTGTCATGGCAGCTCGATGATGGAACAGCTGATCCCGTAACGCGGTTGCAATTACTTCGAACTAATCGTGGACGCACGCGAGTTGAGGCTATCTTTATCAGCGTGTATTAAAAGAGCCCACGTGGGTTTTATTTCCAACGAGGAGCCTCTCCAAGGGTAATTTCATTTGGCCCAATCTCGAACGAACGAGCAGCACCGCCCACAGCCGCGGGCAGTTTCTATCTATGAAGCATTTTTGCGATCTTCTCTCGTTTTGTTTTCACTACTGGGCTGTGTACGTGGCTCTTATCGTTGGATCGTTTACCAAGCCACCCTCTTGCGACGATTCACGGTCATTAAAGAGCCGCGTTTCGTGGTAACGCGTTGCGTTCAGAGCACGGCTGGCTGCAGATGTTCTTTATTCTTCTCTAAATCGCTTCGCCGTTCGCGCAATAATTTTATTGTAAGTGGTTTTCATGGTTATCCGTGGGCTTTGGTTGGCAATTGGGTTAAGGTTGCGTTGAGAAAGTTTGCGTTGTGGAAATCTTACGCTTGGAAATTTCTTGCTTTGAAATCTCACGCAAGATTGAGCTTCGAAAGTTTGGGATTTGAAAGAGGTTGAGTTGAGAAAAGATGCTGTGGAAATGTTTGCGTTGTGAAAGATTATGATTGGAAGAATTGAGCTTCGAAAGTTTACGATTGGAACTTTGAGAGTTGTAATTTTGAAATTGCGAGCTTTGAGGACTCTAACTTTCGAATCGCGAACTTTGAGAGCTCCAGAACTTTAGAATTGCATGCTTTGAGAGCTCTAACTTTGGAATTGCGAGCTTTGAGAGCACTAGCTTTGGAATTGCAAGCTTTAGAATCGCTAGCTTTGCAATCACAAGCTTTTTAATCGCAAAATTTGCAATTACAAGCTTTAGAATCGCTAGCTTTGCAATCACAAGTTTTAAACTCCCACTCTCACGATCTGAGCTTTGGAATCGCGAGTTTTGGGCTCGCCAGCATCAGAATCACTCACTTTGGTATCAGTTCGCAAACACCCCGCAAAGAAATCAAAAGAGCCCAAGATTAATTCCCCACGTCGCGTAACATTGAAACCCACCGTGTACAGATAAATCACGATCAATGATCGCGGAATTAATTAGCCGGCAGTGGCGCTAGCTGCGTGTTCTCGACACGCAACAAAGTGCACAGCAAACGTGCTCCACGTCGAAAAAGTGGCTCGAAAAAGAGGCGAAGCTGCTAAGAAAAAAGAGAATTCGACTGAATCAGAAACCGATACTGGCTCTAATGAAGTGGCCATTAAATTAATAGCACGCGATTTAATTCAACGGTATTTTTCTCCGCTGAAAGTGGTTTCCACGGAGGTCGAGGCGATTTATATTCAACGTGGCGGCTGCTCGTTCGTCTCTGGCCAAGTTTCACGACTTTTTTCTCAGCCAAAGCAGCTCGAGGCGCGAGGAGGGCGGGGGAAATCGCCTGTTCCGGTGATACGTTTCCCGACAGAGCTGGCGTTGAAACAATGAACCGACCAACCAACGCGGTCCCTGCAAATCTCCAGGCTTAGCGCGCCCATTGTCGTCCCCTGGCAGAGGCGCTGAGCACCCAACCACCCCCAAAGGGTGCTCCGCGGATTTAGACGGCTCCTGTCGCCATAGCAACTGCACCCACCGCCAATCTCTCCGACTTGTTCTACGTACGACCAGGACACGCGATCCTGAATCGAGCCACCGCGATTACTTTGATCTATCGCTGGCTGACTTCAGTTCTTCCTGCGCTCTGCCTTTGTTTCAGGGGTTTACGCTTGCACGCGTGGCTATGGACGTTTAAGTTTGATGGTTTTATGATTTTTACGTCGAGCTTTTGTGAGCTAAAGGGTTATTGGTATTTTTTTGGGAGAAGAATGCTTGATGGAGGGTTTTAATGAGGCTATTCTTGGTTTTGGGTGCTTTGGTTTTGGCGATTACTGGGGATCTGGGCGAGGTGTGATTCTGAGATTTTGCAGAGTTATTCTACGTGAGAAACTAAGTTGAAAATGTAGAGTAAATATTTTTTACTGGAGGTTTCGTTTTCGAGATAATCGACTGTGAATTTTTCATGGGTATGAGTCATTATAATAGATCTCACTGTAATTAATTGCATAGATCTCACGAGTTTTAATGCATGAAAGGCTTCAATAAGCTTCTCTTTCAATTCTTCACAACTTGTCATTTCTTTAGAATACACAATTAATTTAATATAACTGCTTAAGTAAAAGTAAAGTGGACTTAAGTTTTGAAAAACCAAAAAACGATGAATCCAACTTTGATAATGTGGGTTTAAAAAATCTCTCACTGCTAGAAAAACGTTTTCGTGATGTTGAAAGTGTTTAACAACATCATTTCAATTGAAACAATGATCTACAATAAAATTCACTATGTCCAGACAAGATCAAGTGCACCCAAACCCAACCAAAATTGAAAATCGATTTTCTCAAAAACAAAGCTTCAAATGAAAATTTGTTATTCCATATTTTCGATTCATTTTATCATGTAGAATTACTCTCCTTTTGGTCGTATTTTAATTGTCACTTCCGTAAGAAATAAGAAGGAGAAAAGACATCGACACCTGAAAACAGAAAGAGGAGGGGCAGACAAGATTTAGAGGGTTAAAATAGGGTCGACAGACATCGAAAAAGAGCAACTCTTTGCCCAGCAAATGGAGACGTTCCAAAGCAATTCTTATCCTCATCCGTCGGACTTCCTCCCCGCAAAGGGAAAAAGTGGACCTTATTTTTTCGCCACCCTCTGTCCAGCCTTTGACCCTCGCTCTCCATCCTAGTCGAGTTGATCTTCCTCACTTCTTCGATCCCTTTGGGGTGAATTCTCGATTTGACCGCGTTTTTTCGAGCCCAAAGGGACAGCCAATCGAATTACCAAGAAAATAAAACTGCTCCAGCATGCATCTCGCAAATATGGACACCTGCACCACAAAACTGACGCCATTGCAATGGCCACTGACGCCATTTTTCATTGACGACTAAGAAAAGTTGAAAAATGTCACTCGACTGCAAACAGAGCTGTTAATTGTTCGTAAAATAAGGCGAATCAGTGGTTTGGCCGTTTTTTGGCGGTTCTTTTTGAGGCAGAGACGATATTTATGACGTCGATACACACAATGGCGGCTCGATCTCGTCCGTCGCGCGATGGAATTCGAGTCGTGGAAAGCAACGTTCGGCTGTAATAGCTAGATTTATGGGGGGATAAACGCAGCGCTGTAAATGGAATTGCGGTACTTGAACGTTGCGGATCGGCCAGATAAATGGCACTTTGCGTACCAGCTGCCTTCGAAGCGCCTCCACGCGGTTTCTACCCGGTCATCTCGCGTCTCCCGCGAACAACAGCTTTTATTTTCGTATTTCTCGCTGTTTAAGTGCGAGTTGCTGAGCGAAAAAGTCGTTTTTAGTGCCAGAAAATGGAAAAATGGAATTTTTTTGTAATAAGAGTCCTTTTTTTGGAAATTCTGTGCCTTGAAGAGTTGAATTGCTCTGCTTTCCAGCACTCGAGAGTGCAAAGCTTTACTTGAAAGCTCCATCTTAGCTCAATTTTGCTAAAATAGAATTTCTCAGCAATATGAATCTGTCTTTGAAAATTTTGGCTCCATTCTGAAGCCCTCCAACGCAAAAAAAAATATTTTTCGATATTCACACGCGTGGCATCTCAATTATTTATCATAGGCTCAAATAAAAAGGAATTCTAAACAATAATCCCCCATTCGAGGCCTTCCAAAGGACCCAACGCGGCATTACTTAGTGTCAACTAATTGCTGCCCGCTTCAGTGAATTCCCAGCTGTCATGGCGGATATTTATGCTTAGCCTTCGCTGAAATACAACTCCGCGATAATTAATGGACTGACGATAGGAGTATAAATATCCAGAAACTGGTCGCGGTTCAATACTCGTGCTCTATGCAGCCTTTCTGCCTAATCGCTCAAAATGATTAACAACTTTGCCTCTAAATTTTCTCCATCAACGAAATTTTGCAAGCACAACGCAAGAGTAAAGAAGCGTCCGCCATCTTTATCTCGACAATAATTCCTTAGGATCGTGCTCGTAAATACGACGATTATCGCTCGCGCTTATTAAATCCAGCGGTGGACGCCATGGAAACCCCTCTTCCTCCTCTGCCACTAAAAAAAACTCTCTTTCGCGTGTTTCTCTCGCTCTTGCGAGCATCCTCCAATCCGTGGGCAGCACTTGCGATCCTTTTCCAGTGCTTGGCATCCTTTACGATCAGCCGATGCTAATTTAACGGGTCTGTATCGCTGCAGCCTCGTCTCTCGCCCCACCACAGAGGCTGATGATGACGAGATGATCACTTAATTTGGCGAACAGCTGCAGCCACCTCCTTCTCCTTTGTCCTGTGGCCCAGCCTCCTCTGAATCTCGTCCATTTCGTCCTTCGTCTGCTCCTCGAGAGCTGCTCTCAGCCAACGACACTGCGAAAAGATGTCCAACACTGCTCGCGACTGCAAAGATCGATCGACTTTGGTCCATTCGGTTGATTAGATGGTCGAGTCTCAGCTCGTTAACGCGTTCGACGGTTCCATCTGGCGGTGGATGCCTCGCAACAGAGATTTGGGATTCCAAAGATCCACTGGGATGGAATTAAGTGCTCGTTCAGGCGGCTCTGGCGAGGTTTTCAGGGGTTCCAGGCTGGATTTCGACCACTGGCGGCGAAATTTAGAGCTAATACGAGGTGGATACCTGGTTTTTAATCCCAGAATGATTATTTATGGCCGTAAGAGGACAGCGCGCTGCCTAACCGTCGCTTAAAGAAGGCGCTGCGCCCGCTCGCAGACGCTTCGAGAATCCGTTATTAAATTATTATACGAGCAGCAGATTTATGAGCTTCCTCCTCGCGTCACTGCGGGATCGACGACCCTCGATGCTTATTTTTTCTCGAACGGTTCATTAGAGTTGACCACAGCTGGGACCAAAATTCGAACGAGTTACTTGCGCGCCATTTTGGACTTAAAAAGCGATAATTCACTGTAAAACTTCGAGAAAAGAGGAAATTGTGCCTCGACTGCTTTGAATTGAAGAAATCATGGTTTTCTTTTGAGATTAAATTGAAATGCGTTGAGAGAAGCGTCGATCGTCTTCCGACGGAAGACGCCAGGCGTCGTCCAAGCGCACAGGTCGACATCTGGCGTCGCGTTTCAAAGAAACGAGAACGTTTAACGGAATTATCGTCGGATAGAGAAGTGGCGAAAACGATACAGAACTGGGACCGCTATTTATGATGGAATTATGGAAATTTGGCTGGCGTGAAATACGAGTCGCGTTTGGTGGAGTCCAGTGGCGGGTTTGAACGAACCGTTCCTTTCACTGGGATTATTTTTAAACGTTTGTAATTAGTATTTTATGATGTCTGTGCTAGTTTCTGGTGAAATTTTGGGGAATAGTTGGACTGTTTCTGATGGTTCTTCGAATTTTTTGGTTAAAAGAAGAAGTGGTAGTTTGGTACTGTTTGTAGAGTAATTGCAAATAAATGTAATGTTGTGGAATAGTTGGAGCGTTGATGGTTCTTCGAATCCTTTGATTAAAAGACGAAAATTAAGAAAGAAGAAGCAGTAGTTTAGTTAATACACTCTTTTCTATCAAAAGCAGAACAGTAACTGCAACAGTTTCCATGAAAATAAGAAAAAGAAGAACCCACAAACCAAGTTCAAGTCCTCAAACAATTCACCACATCCTCTCAAGCACCCAAACTCACCCAAAACCCAAAGAAGAAGCACTAGTTTAGTTAATACCCTCTTTTCTATCAAAAGCAGAACAATACCTGCAACAGTTTTCACAAAAATAAGAAAAAACGAATCCCCAAACCAAGTCTAAGTCCTCAAACAGCCCACCACATCCTCTCAAGCACCCAAACTCACCCATTTCCACCTGTAATTCCCCAAGAACCGCTAAATTCCAGATCATCTACATCCCAGGTGGCCAAACGCACCACCAAAATCCACCCAAAACGCAGCACCGCGACGGTGGTTCCCTCTGATCGCAAGAATCCTCTGCTACGCGTCTCATAAATATCTCTGATGCTGTCGCCGTGGCGATGCGCTATTTTCGTGGTCCAACCTCCTCTGCCTCTCGTGGGCGTAATTCAAAAAATTCAAATTACGTATTCTATTAGGTGCGAGCGGCGTCCGAGCGTCGAGAAAACAACCGCGAGGAGGAGGAATTGGAAGAAAAAGAGGAGCGCGAGGAGGACTCGGATGTTCGATCGCCTCGACGAGGAGGGAACGAGCCGGTCTTTCGTTACAAAACGAAGGAAGGCCAGCTCTGGTAGGTGCGCCTGCTCTGCCACGTCCGCGGCGGGGAGGAGCAGGCAGAAATGAGAAAGAGTGTAATAAATTGGCGGTGAGATTATTCCCGACGTGCATTAAGACGTCAAGCGGCGACGGACGACCTGGAAAGTATTGCCCGACACCTTCTACGCCACTATTCAACCCTTCCACCTGGCCCCCACCGCTCCACCCTCTTCCCCACCTTACACAACTTCCCCTGCCACTGCTCGAGGCACTGCAATGGGAGTTGGGATCGCGTACGTCCCTTTTTTCCGGGACAGTCAAGCATTTTCTGCTTTTCCACGAGGTCTACGATAAGATCCCTCAGTTCTGCTTCGTTTTTTCAGGCATATTGGGTTTGCATTGCTGTCATTTGGGCACAAAATGGGTTTGCATTGCAGTCATTTGGGCACAAATTGGGTTTGTATTGCTGCCATTTGGGCACGAAGTGAGAGAGTGTTTTGCACTGCTTTTTCCAGCTTCTGTTGCTGTCATTTGGGCACAAATTGGGTTTGCATTGCAGTCATTTAGGCACAAAATACAAGAATGTCTTCTTGGTTGAGAAAAAGAGCAATGGCAAGCACTGCTCTGGAGGATTTTCTGCTTTTCCACAGGGTTTACAATAAGATCCTTCACCTCTGCTTCGTTTTTTCAGTCATATTGGGTTTGCATTGCAGTCATTTGGTCACAAAATGCGAGAATGTCCTTCACTGCTTTTCCTAGCTTCTGTTGCTGACGATCAGCATCGTTCGATTGAAAAACACTGGCTAATAGGTCGGTTCTGTTGCAGAGGTTCAGGGCAGAAAAAGAGCAATGGCGAGCACTGCCCTGGGCGTCGAGTAATTCCAAGTCTGGCGTCGAAGTCCAGCAAGTCTCGAAATTACCGGTTTCGTTGAAACGCGAGCTAATTTCAGGGGCGTAGTTTCGCATCAGGTGTGCGAGAGTCTCGAGATGCAAATTTCGTTGTGCTCTGCGTCCAGACTGCTCCAGATTTCTTCTTGGCTAGCTCGAAGAATTCTATTTCCGTCCTAAATGGCAGAAGTTGCTTCGTAACGCTCACGAAATTTAGTGCCACGATCCTCGAGGATCTCTGTGTCTCGTCTCCTCCTTTTTTGGGAGTTGAAAGGCGATTCAGCCGGATGGATTAGGCCCCCCCGTGGCCTCGCGGGCCCCTTTTCGACGGTGTTAAGTAATACATTATGTGGCCAACACCTGGTCGAGCGGAAACCTCGTCCTTTAGGTTGGGTGTTAACACTCCTGGAAACAGCGTCGTCAGCCACCGGACAAATGTCCTATTTAGTAGCCTGGGGATCGATAAGGGTACCTTTCGATATCAGAG
Source organism: Xylocopa sonorina (assembly GCF_050948175.1). Taxonomy (NCBI): domain Eukaryota; kingdom Metazoa; phylum Arthropoda; class Insecta; order Hymenoptera; family Apidae; genus Xylocopa; species Xylocopa sonorina. The sequence goes on from NW_027490090.1 coordinate 2,844,959, forward strand.
AACTTTAAAACAAAAAAGTGCCATAGTAGAGCTTTATGATATTCTTAGTTTAGGCAATTGTCTTCAGAATTTATTTAGCTAGCTTATTTTGAAAAATATGGATTATTTTCAAGTTCCAAATTATTAACGTCAAGTGAGGTTCTTTAAAAAAATAAAATTTCGATGCCATAGGACTTGGAACCTCCAAATTCTTAAAGAAAAACAAAATACAATACTCATTTCAGTCACTCATCTTCAGAATTTCCCAGTTCCCTCATTTTCCAAAACAAGACTGACTTTAAAGTATCAAATCCTTAATATCAACAGCAAAAAAAAGAAAATTGTAATTAAACGTCGAAGCTCAAAAGTAGTGGCTCGTTAACATCGTCAGCCATTGGTAACAGAAGCGCTAATAACCGAAGCGATGGTGGTATCTATGAACGAAGTGAATTCCAATCAACACGTTAAATTACACCAGGCCATTAGCTACCAAAACTTCCACCCACCGCTGCGAATGACTTGTCAAGTATCGGGGCATTGGTTTCGGTGCAACGCGAGAGCCCAGAGGGGCCTCTGTTTTACCTGTCCAGCTGCGTCCCTCGTTCCCTGCCTGCCACGAGGGAGCGAGAAGGACGCAGAAAGGACGATGAAGACGTTGTAAAACGACTGTACGGTCCGTGTCTTGGTTCTCACACCTCGAAGACGAAGCGGCGCACGGTCAAAGGCCCGCGGGGGGTAAGCCCCTCGGACCGTGAAGCTAATTGATACGTAAGATTACGTTCCTTGGCCTGCTTCGCCTCCCCTTCTCGAGATGATTGGTTGTCGGACCCAAGACTAGTCTCTAAATTCCTTCGCCAGGCTTGGAAACCGCTCGACTGGGGCCAGCAGACAACAGGGACTGACCAGCGGTACCCCATCGCGTTCCTTTCTTTCCTCCAAACGAGTTTTAATCATTTTGTTAACCCCTGGACCCGATCCTGGCAACGTAACAGGCATAAACATCGAAATTCCTCATGCAACGCGTATTTAAAGGGTGTGCAATAACATTTATGCGACCCCAATAGCGACAGACAGTGTCCATCAGAGTCCTGCAATTGTGCTTCCTCTATTTTGTGCTTGCCAAGTCAAAAGGAATGCGAAAATGTTGAGGCAAAGGTATTGTTCGACTGTAACAAGCATAAACATCGAAATTCCTCGTGCAACGCGTGCTTAACGGGTGTGCAATAACTTTTGCACGACCCCAATAGTGATTGACAGTGTCCATAAGAGTCCTGCAATTGTTCTTCCTCTATTTTGTGCCTGCAAAGTCAAAAGGAATGCGAAAATGGCGAGGCAAAGGTATTGTTCGACTGCAAAGAGGTTATCTGAGGCTCGAGACGAGGCATTTTCCCCCACCTGGGCCTGACTGGTCGTCTTCGGGGGACGAAAAAGCAGGGGAACACGCGGCGTTCATAAAACGCTCGTAAAACACTAAACGGCTGTAAAGCTGCCGCCCCAAAACGCGCGAGGCACCGTTGTTTAGCCGTCTGTTGTTGCTGTTGCGGTGCCTATCGGTTTCTCCTTTTGCGGCTGGGCCCAGAATAAAGACACGGACCCCCGTTAAATCATCCGACGGGGCCACGCCCTCTGTGTCCTTTCTCGTCTTCTTTTCTCTGGCCGCCTCGCCTCGCCTCGAATCGCCCCGCGTAGAGCGGTTCCTCTTTTAATGGGCCCGCAGATTGATTTAGAAGTGAATTTATGCCGCGGAATATTCGAACTCGACTCTCAGATTACGTGAAAAGCAGCTTTTCGTGGATAATTGATAGTTATTTTTCATTCGAAAGGGGGTAGGGGAATTATTGTAATTACTTTAGTAGTAATTCTTGGCTTAAGAGTTCGACTGCCGCCATATTGGTACCATTTACAGTGATATTCGTCAACTGGAGCCACGATTTTCTTCATTTACAACCCCCTTGTGACTCCATTGACATTTATTCCCAATTTCAAAGATGGTAAAAGAATTATTGTAATTACTTTAGTAGCAATTCTTTGCTTAAGGGTTCGACTACCGCTATTTTGGTACCATTTACAGTGATATTCGTCAACTGGAGCCACGATTTTCTTCCTTTACAACCCTCTGATGACTCCACAGAAACTTATTTCCAATTCCAAAGGCAGTACAAGAATTATTGCAATTGCTTCAGAATGAAGAGTTCGACTGCCGCCATATTGGTACCATTTACTCTGATACTCGTCAATTGTAACCACGATTTTCCTCACCTACGACCCCCCCACGACTCCATTCATCATTTAACTGTCCGCCATCAATCGTCCCTCAACAGTTGGAGGCCATTACGTTGGACAGCGCCAGCAATAATCCCCGTCGAATTAATAACAACGGTTGACGTTTTATATCTCGAGCGGGAATCGAGCTGGAGCATCGCAACGCGAGATTTACGATCGCTCGAGGACGATCCAAGACGATCACGACTCGGCTAGAGGTCGGCTCTGTTAACTTTGATGACTCCGTGATAAAGACGGCTTCGTGAAATTATCAGCCGGAAATTACTGGAGCCAACCACGTTCGAGGAACGAGGAGGGGGGCAGGCGCACCAGCGCAGCCTGTCGGAAGTCGTCCTCGTAATTAGGATCTCGTTAGCCCTTCTAGGATAGATCTGCCTCCATTCGTGATCCACGTCGATTCGCGACGGCTGAAGATTCAATATCGCAAGGATCTGCATCTGTGGCCACTCGTTTCCGGTTTCTGTGGTGCCTGGTTTCTATGGCAGGTCGAGGAGACGGTGGTTTTTCATTTTCTGATTGGGGTTTTGAGCTTTTGCACTTTGCAATTGGGGTTTTCGCGGTTTTTCACTTTACAATTGTGGTTTTTGCAGTTCTTCACTTTACAATTTGGGTTTTTGCAATCTTTCATACAATAAATATAAGGATATATATTATATCCAGTGTTAATAATTAAAGAACAGGCCAAATTTAATTCCTCTTTCACTTTGAGCAATCAGAATTTTATTATTCTAAATTTACAACAATACTTTTTCTTCCTCTGTGCATGAAATAAGAAAACTGGCGAAAAAGAGTGTATCAAGCTACCATCAAAAACCAAAGAAAATTCCTGAAGACGACTACAAACGTCGTTTGACAGAAATCATGGACGTCGATCGAGAATTGATGAACGCAGGCCGATTCCGCGGGGCCAAACGATAACGAGGTATTAACGATCGTGGCTGGGGCCAGTTCGAGAGTGGGCAGTGCCGCGAGGGGCCTCTGGGCACCTCCCCACGCGGCGAGACACCCATCTGGGGCCCGCGATCCGATCCTTTTGTTTCGAATCATCCGTGCTTTTCGATTATCGTCCCGGCGTGCACCGCAACGATCGCCTAACTCACTGGCCCCGCCCACTCAGCGAACCGCCGCTGCCCCACCCCCTCCCCAGCCACCGCTGGGCCCCACTTTTTGCGTTTCAATTAATTTGCCGCGATTAATTTTTAATTAAACCAAGGCGCAAGGACGGCAGGCGCGAGACTAGGATCGACAAGTCTGCGTTTCGCGTCGAACTGTGAGAGCAGCCTTCGTTGAGGTAGGAGTGGACTTCTGTGGTCTATTAGGCCTGATTTGGGCCCTCGACTATTTGTTAATTGGTACTGAAGACGCTTTCGAGTTGAAAATTAGGGATTCTGTGAAGAAAAAGCTTTCGAAGGGTGAAGAATTTATTTTTAATTCTTATTAAAGAGCTTCAATTTTGCCAAATATTAGTAGCTGAAGCATAAATATCGCTGTATTAATTTTCTTTTAATTTGCATTTATTTATTATGCTTTAAAAGGTAGTAAAAAAAGTAGTAAAATATTATGCAAAAATTCTTCTAATTTATGGCGAAACTCTGAAGTTTCAATTATGCTGATACTCAGAAGCAGAGCGTCCGTTCCAACCGATTACGTAATCAACTGGGAATAAAATAAACCCATCGAAGACCAGTCCACTGAAGTATACTGTAGAATTTCGTATGCAAATTCAGTTAGATATTACTTCCGTGAACGATTCTAACATATTAGAAATTTATTCTATCTTGGAATAAATGATCGAGTCTATTTTAAAATTCCTTTTTACAGGATGGCGACCATAAACGTACGCGTCGTTGGAGCCTCGACTTATTACATAATCGCGATTAAAGATTAGTCGAAAACAGGAAATTCGATTCGTTACTTTGTAATTTCAAGAGTGATTGAATATTTTAGAATTTCAAGCTAATTTCGAAGTCTCGAGGCGAAATGAAGGTTTTTAGAGCCACTCAGGCGATTAATTTCGAATTTTCTGGGGCATTTTCAGGTTCTAACGATATTTTTCGCTGGACAGATGAAAAGGTTGATTATTGTTCGCTCGAAATTCCCGCGCAGACGATTGCTTACGTTGATTGCGCCAAGAGGAACGAGCCAGTATATCGAAATGTGATCTCGTTTAATTATGAATCCTTCTGGGAACGATCACGACGCGAGTCGTACGCGTTGTTCCACGAACTCGCCCACCTACGATCACGAACCCACACATCTTCGCGAAAATACTCTTAATTTGAATGTGCTAATAATTGGGGGCCACCGTGGTATCGCTAATTCCCATCTGTTCTGCGATTCTCTTCGTATGTGACAAATTCTAGGGGTTTTTTAAGTCATATTTTTGGATATTTCACTATTTATAGAAAAGAAGAAATAAAATTAAGTTTTAATGAAGAAACATCCAAGAAGGGTGTCTAGCCCTTTAAATTTTAGCAAAGGTTGCAAACAGTCTTCCAACTTATTCCATCTGTTCTACGATTTTCTTTGTATATATAGAGTTGTAGGGCTTTTTTTATTGACATTTTTGGATGGAAAATTTTTTTTTAAGCAAATCTTAATAAAGCAGCACCCAAGAAGGGTGCCCACCCCTGTAAATCTTAGAAAAGAGTCTTGCAACTTCAGTTGAAAGTGAATAATTTGTAAAAAATCACTATTGCTTTTCGAAAATAGCAATGTTAATCATTTATTATCGACCAAAAATTAATTTGACCAACAAACGTCGAACCCAACAGCACCCAAAAGGATGCTCAGCGCAGCGCGAACCGCTGCACTCGATCGAGCACTGCGCTCGACCGGAAGCCCGCGCTTTTCCACCGTCCTCGTACACTGGTTTCGCAGTTTGTTGCTCGTTTAACCGCGGACGGCTCTCGAAAAGAGAAGCAGACGAGAGAGGCGAGAGCCGTGGAACGGCGGCACGGATCCACGCCTACCCATAACGATATTTTAATTAAACCAAGGTGGCTGCTCGGGCCGAGGAGAAATTCAATCTCGAGATAATAAATGATCGTGGCCCAACACCTTCCTGACTGCTGACGACCCGACACCTCGGTTTTAAACAGCTCGCACCTCGCCTCTTCCGTGTGCCCCAACAAAACTTGGCCAACGATACGCTCCTCTTTATTATTTCTTTGATAAATTCGATCGAACTCACCCTTGTCATTTGTCTCGGCTCTGTACGAGCCCTTTTTCTCGACCCTCGCTGCAGATCACTGTAAATAGCTACCTTGAAACTGGTCAAAATAGATCAGAGAATTTTTTTTTTCAATAATTGTGATTATTTTTAATTTTTTTTTTAGCTTCTACGATTTAAATATATAAAATATATTAGGTGAAAAATTAAGAAGACTACTGAAGCGATCAGAGAAATTTTTTTCTTACAATTTCAATTGTTTTTAGTAATTTAAGTATATGAAATATCCACGTAAAAAAATGTAGAAGAGCAATGAAGCGATTTTAGCGATCGTTACCAACCATAATTGCTCGATGATTACCTACTGGAGTGTATCAATGAGTTCCAGTAATTTACAGCCTGGTTCCCGTTGGTTTCAGCTGGATAGTCGGTCGTATTTAGCATCGACTGGCAACCACAGCGTCCAGTAATTATTATCGCGTTATAAATCGAGCCATTACGATCGTTAGTTTACAGTTAGCGAGGCGCTGAACAAACCAGCGCGAACTAATAACAGGTGGAGGCACTTTCAGGTTAATCTCGAATTTTTTTTTCAAACTTCCCGCCAGTCTCGAACGCCAGCCGCCATTGTTTTTCGTCGAAATCCTCTGGCAATTATTGCCAGACATTTTTTGCCTATTAGTTAAAGGGACTCTGCAGCTTCGCAGAGAATCAGCTGGTCGTTAGTTCTTCTAAAACTGAATTTCTGAGTTGCCAGAGTTGCGAGGAGGCCTCATTCAATTTTTGATCGACTTAATGGTCACCCATTAGACTCGTCCTGCGTTTCGTAGCAAGGCTTAATGGGATTTCGTAACTCGTCTCACCGTTTATGCATAATACAAGTGCAATGGTCGGTTACAGACGTGTTATTACGTTGTTTGATTACTTATTGGCACGGCTCCTGGTGCCATTAAAAGGTTACAAGGGATTTCATTACTCAATTAATCAGTGGGATGATTGTGGACACCGTCGATCGATTCGATCCGATTCGTGGACTTAAATTAGTCACACTGTAGATGATAATTTGAGATTCTAGGAGGATGATTTTTTTTGGGTTTAAGATGTTTTTTTATAAATAAATTGTGGATGTATTTTAATTTTTTTTATGAAAATTTGTGAAGCAAACTTGTGGCATAATTTTCTGAATATCTGAATTTTTGAATTTTCTGATCTTTCTATATAATAATTAATATTTTTCTTAATTTCTATCCTTTAAAATCATCTCATTGGCGAACAATAGACTTCCTCATAATTACCATCGCAATTAAATTCATTACGAATCAGCCTTTCAATTAATGTACCCGTTTTGCTGAAATTACGGTTCTCATTATAATTTCCCCATTAACCACTGGTTATATTTGCAATTAATAACGAGACTCATTGATAATTAATTTGCAAACCTGCCACACGCTCGTCAACAAATTAAATCGCAATCAGACATAAACGTCAACATCAATTTAATAATTTCCATCAAACTTCCTTCAATTCTTCTCTCAAAAAAAAAAGAAATTAATTTTTACACATCAATTTCCTCATTATTATAAAAAATAAAATCACAGACAAGAAATCTCGTCAGAAATATGAATATAAATGGCCACATTAATTCCAGCCTGTCGATGGAGGCCTCAGAAAAACCAGTTAACTCTCTAAACCGACAGTGATGCTACAAACTGCTTATATATCGCTAATTAGTATCAATGTCTTCTCTCATTTACGCACGTATCTATTTATATCCAGGCACACAGACTTCTCAGTGACTTGAAACGACGTTTCCTCTCGAATTGCAAAAGAAATCCATTTTTACGTCGATTTCCAAGTAACAGCGAAACCAGGCATTTAAATCTCGCGCGTAAACTACGAATTAATAGTTGCTCGATCGCCATTGGTTGACCCAATCTGCGAGCACTTCCGTCAGAGCAACGAAAAAGATTCAATCGCGTTCGAATTTAATTAATCGAAAATTGGGACGCGACGTGAAAAATCATGGCGATAAAACGTGAGTGGAGAAGGTCGATTAAAATGTTCGAAGGTGAAATTATGGCGTTTTTGTGGACGCGAGATGCGAAGAGCGATGGCGACAGCGGTGCTCGTGTGACGCTTGATGAGTCTATTATAAAATTAATAACTATAAATCTCGCTTATCCCAGAGATAGCACGTGGCTGGCCGTTTTTCATGCTCCAGTTAATTATACACGGCTGTAAATTGACCCTGCCGCGGTTAACTGGTCTCTCTTTTGCTCCAGTGACGGCCTTCGACGTCTCCTACCGCGTTGGCTACCGATCCTGTCCTCAAACAAAGTGTATCCCCCCCTTTTCTTCCAACTGTGATCGTTCTAGCGCGAAATTCCCACGTTAATTACTGCCATGCGTCTTATTTCGAGCATATTCAGAGTTTTACAGCATCTACTGGTATTTTGGGGAATTATTAGTGGATTAACAGTAGAGATATCACATTCTTTTACTTGGATACCATAAAAGGAAGGATAATAGATCGTTCAACCGCGAAATTCCCACTTTAATTGCTCTTACACTTCTTCTTTCGACCATATTTACACTTTTACAACATCGCAGAACATCCACCGCCACATTGGCAAATTGCAAATGGACCAACAATAGTGATACTACGTCTTCTTGCTTGGATATCACAAAAGAAAGGATAATAGATCGTTCAACCCCAAAATTCCCACTTTAATTACTCAAATACATCTTCTTTCAACCATATTCACACTTTTACAACATCGTACAACATCCACCGCCACACTGAGAAACTGCAAATGCACCAACAACAGAGCAACTCCGTCCTCCAACTTGCATACCCCAAAAAACTCATTCAACCCCAAAATTCCCACATAAATTCCTCCCACAAATCTTCCCGCAACAATATCCCCACTTTTCACAAAATCCACCACCACTTTCTCGACCAATAAACAACCCAACAGCAAAAAGAAACCACCTCTCTCGACTCGTACATCACAATAGAGCAGTCGAAAGTCGATTACGCTTTCCGTGGCGAGGCTGGCAGCGAGATACCGTGACGGATCGGTTTATTTACGTGTCTGCTCGCTAGTTGCGACCGTCAGAGTGCGTTGCTCGAAGCGAGAGGGGCAGAAGGAATCGAAGAAAGGTGGCTGCTTAGCCGCTCGCGTGTCTCGGGGGCATTAAAGCGAGGAACGCTCGACGGCAGCCAGTTTGAATTTCGAACCGTCGAGGGGGGAGGGGTAATTCCATCGACGGGGTGTTCTAATTGACCTCTCATTACCGATGCTCGGCTCGTTTCGCGCTAGCGCGAACCAGTCGGGGCCGAAAGGGGTCCCCCAACGGCGGCGCGGACGTAACCGGTGGCCACGGCCCGATTATTGCCAGTTATTATCTGCCGCGGGACCGTTCGATTTAATGGCCAATTGTTTCGAACGCCGTGCGCCGTTAATAGAAATTTACTGGCCGCGATCCTGCTGACCGCGTCCTGCTTCGAGTGACGCTATCGACTCTGCGCGACGAGACTCCTGCTTTTGCGATTACTCTTTAGCGATCTTGATTTGCAGTATTGGTTTTTGAGCATCGTTTTCAGAACGTTCAGGAGTCCTTCAGATCAGTTGGATCTACATGTCCAGCATCGTTTCTGGAAGGTTCAGCGATTTTTGTTGGTAGAGCAGATCAGTTGGGTTTGCAGTTTTTGGTTAAATGAGCTACTATGACTGTAGAAGAGTGCATTCAATAGTGGAAATATTTTGCAAAAGGTAACAATTAGGGTTTTGGCAATATTGGTTTCAGAATTGTTTCTGTAAGACAAGCTTCGTGAGTAAGTAAAGGAGTCTCAAAAGCTGCAGAAAAAAATCCTATAAGCGTCTACAATTTTTAATTGACCAATCCTTGCTACGTAGACACTAAAGAAGTCTCAAAAGCTACTGAAAAAAATTCTATAAGCGTCTACAATCTTTAATTGACCATCTCTTGCCGTAAAAACACTAAAGGAGTCTCAAAACCCCCCCAAAAAAATCCTACAATCCTCTAAAATTTTCAACTGCCCATCTTTCCCAACATAAACCCTAAAGAAATGTCAAAAAAATTCAGCAACACAACAGAATCCAACAAAACACCACACTGCATAGATACACAGCATCGAAGCATCGCGAATACCTTTAACGAGGCCCCAATTTGACGAAGCAGGAGAAGCGAAACCGGGGTTCCCTGGCGGACAGCTGTCAGACGCAAGTCCAAGGGGCATTTTAATTGAAAAAAGTCGCCCTGGCGGAGGCTGGAGCTCCAATTTGTTCGATTATCCGACGCAGCTACGATAAGTCGAGGCAGGAACGATGGAGGGGAGGGCAGGTACATCGCTGCGATGCCTGTCGAGGCTGTTGGGGTGGGGCGAAAGGTGGGGTTGGCAGCAGAGTCCTCTGGCCTGGACAGAAAACCTACTATAGATTACCAGGCCTGTTATTACCGGCAACAGCGCAGCTTTTTTCGGGACCAAAAATTGGTTTTTAATGCGGGGTTCGTCGCTTTCTTCTGGCCAGAGGGGGCCTCTGTCAGTAATAACTATATTATCGAGCCCTATGACCACACGCTTCAACCGGCTATGCACGATCCGCAACAGCGTCGGCTCTCTGGGTTTCACGAGACGCCCTGTAGATCGCTACAATGTGTATTGAGGCTGCAATTTCGTGGAAACGTCCCGCGACCTACATCCGCCTCGTCACTTTCCATTCAGCTTCGACTCTGTGCCGCAAAGAGGAAATTTCGAGCCTGCAATAAAGCTGAAACAATCGCAAAACGATGGATGGACGTCCTGTCGAAGCGTGCGAGCACTTGTGGCTTCTAAGGAGACTTGAAAAATTTGTTTTCGAGGATTTGGTCGATCCCAACTCGAGCAGCAATGCAGAGTCGAGCTCCAGAAATTGATGGACCGTTGCTTCGCGATTGTTTCGCCAGGATCCTCCTTTCGAGGTCGTCGATTCCTTTTGTGCAAGCGGTGCATCAGTTGCAGCGGACGATTTATTAGGAGAATTACGAAGGCAGCCATGCAACGAGCGAAACTCTCGCTTTTTCTTTCTTTCTTTTGCGCAGAACTTTGGGGAGCGCTCGAGGAGGCGCTAGTAAGAGGCGGTACTGCCTCGTAAACCTTAGATTTACTTCTGGCTGGCCGCCATCAAAGCACCACATACCACTACGTAGATCATAGCTCATGGCTCCGGGTGAGCCGTCTTGAGATACTTATCGGCGATATTGCTGCGAACAGAGCCGATTGTTTAAGAACGTTGACCGAGGGAGAAAGAATCGGGCCTTCGAACGATCCTACTCGACTCGAAACACACTTACATCTCGTCTTTTGCCGAACCAAGACTCTTCTTCCGAAGTTTACCATCAACTGACAACCGATAGAATTTTACTCTGTATGCAGGGTTATTCTACGTGAAAAAATGAAGCGTCAAATAAAAAATTGTTATTCTACATTTTATCATCTACAATGACCCCTCTTTCGATTACACCATCAATCGTTACGATACACCCAGTATAGACCCCAGAAGACTCAATTTACGAAAATTGCGAAGCAGCGGGATTCTGATCTGCTCGTCTCACGAAACAACGAAAATTTCCGCAAAACTGCTTCGATGCCAGGGGTTATTAACAATCCGCGACGGTCAGCGGAAGTGGGCCTCGTCCGCCATTAGCGGGACCGTTCGACCAGTAGCAGAGTTCCTCGAAGCGGTCGCGAATTAGTAGGTGTCGAGTAAAATTGGGATCCCGTTGGGGTCCACGTTCGCGAGGATCCTCGAACTTATGGCATGCGCATGCATAATGCAGAGTAGACGCGTCGCTGGGCGTCGTCGCAGTATTGAAAAGCCAGCTCGCGCGTCTGGAGGGGGTCAGATCAGAGATAAAAAATTAATAGCCGCTTTTGGCAACGGGCTTAACTGGCGGGAACAAATTTTATTAGGAAACTTTCGTGAGAGATGCCAAGATACCCTGGTGCCAGAGCTGGATCCGCTGGCTCTCGTCTGGCGAGCAGGACCCCACAGGCGGCTCGTTTCAATTCACTTTTCTGCCAAATCGATTCTCGATCGCGGCACCGTCTTTATACACGGCGGCGATAATATCTGCCGCGGTATTTCGCGATTGTCTTCGGGTACAGATTGTATCTGTTCGCAAAAATTCCACACGGTTGGGCCAATCCTTTTAAATAAAGAGAAAAGTAAAACTGCAGTCGATTCGTGAATTCAAGAAACTTAGAGTAATTTTAAGGCAGGATATAGTGAAATAAAATCAGAGAGAGAGAGAGAGAGAGAGAGAGAGAGAGAGAGAGAGAGACAGATCTCCCAGTCTCAAAAACCCTTAAATCTGTTTCGCAAGTAGGCGTAGTCACCCAAGCCTCGTCCCAGGATGCACCTCTTGGCGTATACGGAAAAAGAACGCGAGGGCCCTGTCGAGCCTTAAAAGATCGACCGCTCAGATAGCCCGCGATACACCTTTGGGAAATATCCGTATCGCAGCTCGATCGAGGGCTAAATGGTTTATGCGAGCGATCGACCTTCGACCCGTTGTAATAACCGGCAAGGAATCTGCCGCCTGATCTATTGGATCGTTCTCGATCGACTTACACCTTGTCTGCGACCCTCTTCGCAGCCGCATCCTCTTCTTGCGGATACCAGCGCAGATAACGAGCCCTCGCAGAGATTCCGTGTGGTCGATCCCACTCCCAGCAGCCCCCACCGTCGCCTCGAACCGTTCGATTCGAGGATCGAGGATCGAAACCAGCCGGACAGGGGATTAGACTGTCGCGAAGATTGAATTATAACGCTTTGGGGTGGGGGCAGATGATTATTGGGTGCCCTGGACGATGCTTTTGGATCGCGGAAGTGCTTTCAAACTGATCTGGGTTGGTAATCTAGCTGTGCATGGATTTCTTACGTTTTAAGTCTTTGTTGTGCGAATTTTGTTTCTCGTTTTTATGAGTTTTGTTTTGTGGTTGGTGTGAGAATTGGTAGGCAGTTTCTGAGCAGTTCACTAAGTGGTCATTGAGACGTTGCAGGTGTGTAATTTGGGGTTTAAGTATAGTTAGATAATATTGAATTATTCTTAAAATTCTTTGCAATACTAAATCCAAATCTGGACATAAAAATGACTGTAATGTCGAGTATAAAAATTACTATTTTGTAAAATAAATGTCAAGTATGTTTCTCAAATCGTATGCTTAATTAAGCTAAGCAGTTACTACTCTCAAGCATTGGAAAATGGCGGACCATCAACCCCTTTGATCAGACCAAAACCTCCCCAAATGTAAAACAAGAGAGTGCCTCCAAATAAAGCAGACCAGAACCCCCTCAAATTCAAAATAACAAAGTATCTCACCCCAAAATCGATTCCATTAAGCGCTGTTCGAGAGGTTCCTCGCAATTGAGCCATTCTAATTAAAAATCACAGATAGTATCGCCCCAAGTTCCGTCACCTGGCGCGTCCTCTCATCTCCTCAAAGAGAGTAAACCTCGCGAAAGTCGTTAACGATTCCAATGGCTTCTGAAGCGGTGCGAGTGTAAATTATTCCCGGATCGCGATTAGAGGGCCCAGCGAGCCACCTGCCGGATTCACGCACCGAGACTGCCAGGTATTAATAATCCCAGGATTTATGGGATCCTTGATCGCTTCGTTAGCAGAGACGCCTTCATCGTCGATATCGCATCGCAGCCACGCTGATCCTCGTCATTATTTCAATAACATAAACCGTATCGACATTAAAGCAGCTCTCGCGCCTCGCCTTGGGCTGTTCCTCGACAGACTTCGATATAAATCGATAATCGCGCCCTCTGTCGATCACCAAACGACATACAACGCTCGATAATTGCTGTGTTGCGAGATGGCGTTCGTAAAAGCGACAAACAGGGACGAATAACCTCGCGTATGCTCATTTACAGTAAAAGCAATAGTGTCATATCGAGAGAATGAGCCTCGTCTTGGGCTGTTCCTCGACAGACTTCGATATAAATCGATAGTCGCGCCCTCTGTCGATCACCAAACAACGTGCAACGCTCGATAATTGCCGCGTTGCGAGATGGCGTTCGCAAAAGCGACAAATAGGGACGACTAACCTCGCGTATGCTCGTTTACAGTAAAAGCAATAGTGTTGCATTGAGAGAATGCTCGACTGTAATTGATATTCTTAATCAGAAGCCAATCAGTCAGTGTTTTTAGAGATGGTATCGAGCGATTCAGGAAAACGTAGTCACTTTGCACGTGTTCTTGGTTAACGTTCCGTGTACTACATTGAAATTAGCGAATTGCTCGCCACGGGGTACGTTAATTACGTTCGTGACTGTGGACAATTATTCGTAACACGATCAGCGGCGTGATAAGCGTTTTAGATTGTTTAAAAACAATTTCTAATCGCTGCGTGGCCATCGACGGGGGTTCAAGAAAGTTGCTGCTCGTCCTCGACAGGTTGCTGCTTCCTTTCTGCCTCGCGTTAATTAAGAAATCGCGCTTCAACGTCCCATTAAACGCAGAAATTGCTGGCTTTGTGCCAGGCTACGTGGAATTACGCGTACTCAGGGACCTTGAAAACTGGCGAACCAGTCGTAAAAAGAGCAACCAGGCAAGGAGGCATCGCTTAATCAACGTGAACAGAGCGTTCGATCGCTCTGGCGGCCAGTTTTTGAATTTCAAACGACGCCAGAACGCCAGAGCAAATGAGAGGTTAAAGACTGGATCGAGGCGATCGAACTTTTCGGGGCATAAATTAACAGTAGACGTAATTACACGAGCGGCACTTGAAAGGGAACAACTGGCCACGATCGTGCCACGGCGTTAAATAGAGCAACAGGCGTAATGAATAAAAGATAGTTACCAGGAAGGCTCGAGTGTAACTGACTAGAGCCACGTGAGCCGTGTATGGAGCCATAAATCTTGCTGCATTCGTTCTTCACTTCGTTTTGAATTTATTTGCGAGACCAATTCGTGTTTGCGTTGATGATGAACTGTGGTCGATTGTGACCAGTGTAGCATCGTTCGAGTTTAGCTGTTTTTTGTTATGTGCTATGTGCAATGGACGCCATTTGCATAATCCTACTTACAAGGTTGAAAGTTGGGATCTTGTAAAGTAATAAGCTTGGACAATAAATTTCAACATTTAAAATGCGATTTTTGGAACATTCAGAGGAGACTTAAAATTTACAAAATTTACAAAATTTTAAAGAGAGGAGAAGAAAATCAATACCAATTAAATTTCTACTCACGCCATTTGCACAAACAACAGTTCTCCAGTTTGGAAGCAACTTCCAACCTATAAAATTGAGTTCCTACAAAGCAATAAGCTTGAACAATAAATCTCGCAGCTCAAACACAATGATTCGAGCGTGGCGAAAAGAACAAACACCAACGAAACGTAATGCAATGTTTCTCTGAGCTTCGAGGGGCGTCCTTGCTCGCAAGGGGAACGTATTAATCGCGAGTGTACGAAACGAGCCCGGATATTTTCGCGCGCACCGTTGCGCGATAATAACACACGTGACCCAGCCGCGACCACAGCCCTCTGTGATTTACGTGGCAGTCATTGTTCGCCAAGCGACGACGACAGCACGCGCGTCGAGACGCTGTCGTTATTATTCAACCGCCACCCCCTCGCGTGCTGTTTTAACGAACGATCCAACAAGTGTCCACAGAGATCGCTGGCGGACCCTTTCGAGTGCTATTCGAGCCGCTGGTGGGGGTGTCTTCAGAGAGGGACCAAGAATTGGGGACGCCATGTTGGTACCACGTTGTTACGCAAGGTGCTTTGGGCTTTTGTGCAATGTGCGACTGCTTTTTGGTAAGTTTTCGTCGATTTTATTGTGTTTTGTCGGTTTATTGTTGATTTTTTTGATTGTTGGAGTTATTTGTGTTGAGATTGGGCTATTGGTGTGCTGGATTTGAATGATATGAAGATAATACTAGTTGTATTAATATAATTAAGTATTAATAAATTACAAACATTTTTCTTATTTTTACACAAGTCTTAAGTCAAATCCAGCATACAAAGTTTATAATTTCCCATAATTCAACACCATACCCAATATGGCCTCCACCCACCCACATCACCAACTCCAGAACCACAAAATAAACGCTCAAAAAATTCCATCGTCCATAATTAAACTCTGAAAAACCGTATCTTGATCAATTACCACGATTCAAGTCTCGATCGATCTCGCGACACGATCTCGTCTCAATCTCAGGCTCATAATCGACCACTAATTATTCCTCGACCTCGACTCACCTTCCGCCATCGCCAAAGGAACCAACTTCAATCAACCACGCGTGGAGAACAATCGTTTCGATAATTGTTTCGCTCACAAAGCCCATCAGCTTTGTTTGTTGGGCCATTTCATGAATTACAATGATACAATTATGGTCATCTCAACAGAGGAGACAGAAGAATGACCAATTTTAACCCTTTTGTACTTTTTTAAACGCCTGATAAATCAAAATCAGCAGTGCATTACTCGAAAAACTTAAAAACTTAAGAAAATAAATAAGTTTGCTATAAAATGAATTTAAAAATTATTCCTCGATCTGTTCGCGATCATTTTCAATCTCGATCGAAAATCCAGCGAAACGAAGTGAAATTCATAAATATTTATTCCAAAAATTCGACGCAGGGGCGGTTAAACAAATCTGCTCGTGAATAATAATTGCTTTCGCTGGACATTTTCTGCTAGAACGAACCCCAAAAAAAAGAGAAACGTGGGAAACAAAAATTGCCAGAAAGTAATCTAAAGTAAAGCGCCATATATAAAATTAACAGATCGCGGTTTGTATGTAAATTTGATCTACGACGACGTGAGGCTGACGTTTGCATATTCATACGGCGGTATTTGCGGCAGCAGCCGCCATTATTCTTCCAATTCCGCGAATTTACGAACGACCAGCGAGCGTCGCATTTATCGCCACGTTTTTTCGCCATTTCTCGTGCGCCAGTTTTCGAATAAACGCCTGTGAATATAAAATGGCGGCTAAACGTGCGCCAGTAAAAATTGCAACGGTTTTTAAGGGTCGATTGGAGGGGGTAATGAGACGAGGACACGTGATTTATCTTTCAGGACGAATTTTCCAGGTTTTTTGGTCCTTTTTTGAGGCTCCTTTCTCGCGTTTCTCGTTTAGATACCGCTCGAGTTATGTTAATTAAGTTATCAGGATTCATCCACGCTAATTCGCACGGTTTTGTCCAACGCGATGAATGTTTGAACGAGATTTAATATAATTCCACGCGCGATGGCCGCCAGCCGCCATTGTGGCTGTGCGTTGCTGCGTTTTATAAGCTTGAGGATTTAGAGTGTTATCAATCTGGCGTAAGTGCGATGGCATCGTATTACTGGCTCGTTTAATTAGCTTACATTGATTAATTTTGTTGGGCGATGTTTGAGCGTTATCTCGTTTGACCTTGCTTATTTTTTGTGGCAGTCATTTTGATTCACTGATCGAAGAGTTTTGAGAGTTTTTGGTTGCTGAAAATTTTAGTTCTTCGTCTTTGTCAACAGCTGATTGGATTATATTAATTATTGTATTTAGTCTGCAGGATGCATGTGAATTATTAATGATTGATTGTACAGTTTTCATGAGTTATCTGGTTTGATCTTGCTTATTTTTTGTGATAGTTATTTCGATTCGATGATTGAGGATTTTTTAGTGTTTTAGGTTGCTTGAAAATTTAATATTTCATATGAAATTTTGTTTTATCCACAGCTGATTGAATAATTAATGATTAATTGTAAGGTTTTGAGTGTTTCTTTATTTAATTTTTGGATTTTTTTAATATTCATCTTCAAGTTGCAATAATTGAGAATTCATAAAGTTTATTTATTTATTTTTATTTAGTTTTTGCATCAAGCAGTGAAATTTTGCAATAATTGCTGACCTTAATTGAGTATTTCTTTTATTTTTGGTTTTTTTAATATTCTTATTCAAATTGCAATAATTAAGAATCCATAAAGTTTATTTATTTATTTATTTTTAATTAGTTTTCGCATTAAGCAGTGAAATGTTCTAACAATTAGTGGTGTTAATTGAATATACTTACCCTTTAAGCCCAAAACGCCACCAACAGCAAAGGAAAAGGAATTAAAGGGCCACACCAATGAACCACAAAATCAATGCAAATAGTGTTGAGAATAAATTAATATATTTGAAATGAATATACGGTAGATACTGTCTCGCATCCCAGATTTTATGGCATCTCATAACTCACCCCTCTCTCTCTCTCTCTCTCTCTCTCTCACTCTCCCATAACAGATGAACGCACGCTCTAACGACATAAAAAAAGGGTCGATATATCCCGTAATTCAGCTTTGTACCGCGTCTTTATTCTCAGCATCCACCACTCGTCGCCTGAACAACCTGCCCCCCCCCCTTTCCCCCCCTCTTTAACCTCTAAGTACTATATACACGCGTGCAGGCGAGCTCTCTATTGCTTTAAATAATATCCGCGACTCGAACACTGGGGTATCGGCAAGGACCAATTAAATAAACCGCAATCGTCCATAATCATAGCTATTTACATTAAATACACTCGCAGTCAGTCGCTCTGGCGCCCACGTGGCTTCAGCCGCCCCTGAACGCCCTCTCCAGGGGCTCAGCAATTGCACAATCCTCGAACACGACGCACACGTCGCTCAGATATGTCGTAAACTGATACATCAGCACCTCATCGCACTCTTTTACCCTTGCACCACACGCAAATCTAAAAAAAACCCCTTCACAATCATCAATTCCCCCCTCGAAGACCAAAAACCGACGATCCTACTCTAAAGCGTCCTCTATTGCCTCATTTTTTTAGTCCTCGACTCTTAATGTCCTGCAAAACACGACTTCGTTGTCTAACACCAGGGCAATTCGCACTTATTGGCCCACCAAGGGACCCAGAAGGGACCCTTGGGTCACTACGTGGTGGAGGGCGAAGTGGGGACAGAAATGGGCGACGTGGAGCTGCAGGACTCCCTGCCATTGGACAGTGTTGGCGTCGATGCTCTGTACTCGTGCACACCAGTGCTGCTTCTGTTATTGCCCAAGAGACTGTCGATGGAGAACGGGTTCAGCCTCTTCCTGTCCTCCCTGCCTTTCACTGACAAGTCTATGCTGCTGTTCTGGACCTCTTCCTCACTGGACTGCTGCCTGACAGTCCTTCCCGCATTGCTGTTCGTCGTTTGACGTGGCACAGCTGATCCGTTGACGGCCACCAGCTCTCGTCTTCTCTCGAGCAGGCTCAGACCCCAGTGATGGATGCCTTGTTGCTGGTTCAGGTGGTCCAGGTTCAAACTGGGGCTTTGTAGACTGCTGGAGACCTGGTTCACAGGTCTTCGTGGGTCAGGTTGGTCGTTGGTCACGCTGGATAGCCTTGGATAGCACTCTCCGTCGATGGAACCGTCCGCAGCAGAGTCTACTCTCTCGCTGCCGCTCTCGCTGCAGGAATCCAAGCCTCCAACCACGTCGATCTCTTCGTTCGCGTCGTTGCCAGAGCCTGACACGCTGCTGCTCTCGTTGTTGTTCGTCAGATGGTTGAAGGAACCGCCAAGACTCCCGTTTAGAGAGTTCCCGCTGGATGCAGCCGCGCTGCGGGACTCCCACTCTGCGCGCAGCGTCGAAAGGTCCACTGTGATCCCCTGGAACGAGAACATTGCGTTTTCCGGGTCTGACGTGTCTTCTGGTATCTGGATTTGAAGGTTTCAGAGGGATTAGACGGCTTACACGCTCGATCTCGAGCGTGTGCACTGCTTTTGAGCACTTTTGCTGCTGTTGGGGTACTGTTTTTTGGGTTTTCGAGGGGCTGCTAGTTACCTTCGCTGCTAGCTTCCTCTGCTGACGTTCCAGGGCCTTCAGAAGCTTCTTCTGCCGCCTCTCTCGCTCCTTTCGCCTCAGTTCTTCAGGTGGTATTGGCTCTCCGCTGCAGCTCTGAGGGTGCGCGTTGTGCGCTGGCCTGCCTGGACCCTTCTTCGTGTGCTCCTTCTTCCTCCACTTCGCTCTTCTGTTCTGGAACCACACCTGGGAACAGGCACAATCGTTCCAAGTCAATACTCACCCACAATTGCCTCGCGAGTGCCTTTTTCTCTCACAAACACCGCATTTACTCTTAACTTACTCTACTGCTCAGACTTTGAGACGATGCATGATCTTCAAAAGCAGTTCTTTGGTTTTTAGAGGCTCACAGAGACTGAATTTGCTTTGTCGCGAGTAATTGAAGGCACGTTGAAGACATGTTGGTCAATTTCATGGTCGAATATCGCGAGAAAGAACCAGAAGGAAGCAATGCACTCCCTGCAGTGCCTTGATTCATGGCTGGACGAAGCCATTCGCGCTCGCGTGCTCGCTCGCGAGTTTAAACGCTGCGTGAATTTCACCACAGAAGGGGAGGAGGTCAGATGGGGTTGAAAAGGTGGCTCAAAAGGATGAAGACATTAGTTGTTGCCGCCAGCCAGCGTGGCGCTGTTATCACGCGAACCACAGATCAATACAACCCCATGCTACGTCACGTGTCTTAAGTTTTCGTCTTGGGGCACCCTTCGTGACTGATTGGGTCGAGGGGACCTGAGAATCGACCAATAGAAACGACACGAGGGCTTTTAATGGACTTAAATCGCGTGAAACTTACGATTGGACCATCTTATTTCAATTGTTGCTATCATTTTTATGGAAATTGTATGGAAAAGTGTGATTTATGACGAGTCTATAACTAATTAATCAGTTATTAATAGAAATTGTTTACAGATATTTTTTTTTACTTATTCTGCAATATTTTAAAGAATTTTTGAGAGAAGTTGGCGTTCGATTAATACGCGCAATCGAGTCGTT
Source organism: Xylocopa sonorina (assembly GCF_050948175.1). NCBI lineage: Eukaryota > Metazoa > Arthropoda > Insecta > Hymenoptera > Apidae > Xylocopa > Xylocopa sonorina. The sequence continues at coordinate 2,865,240 of NW_027490090.1, forward strand.
GTTAATTGTGTACGGGGCTCGATAAAGTATCGCACGATTACGCATGTCGTATGTCGCAGTAACGAGTTGATCGCCGGCTGGAAACAAGCGATATTAATTGGCGAGCATCATTCAATTTCATTCGCTATTACATAACCCCAGATAAAGTATTGTCTAAGAGTTAAATATATTATGGATGTTGCACGGAACGATAAACAGAACTGGATATGACGCATATGTGGGGACGATAAGCAGTCATTTTTCTGCCTTCAATTAGTCTCTGACAGACGAGAGCTTAACAAAAATTACTTATTTCAAAAATGGCACCTTGGATCCCTCAAATTTCTCAATTAAATTTCTAAAAAAAAAATGATAAAAATTCTAGAACCAATTTGGAAGCTTCTAAATTTATTTGTTACTTAAAAAAAGTCATTTAAACAATATTTATCCAATTAATGATCTTTAGAGCAGAGAAAATTAAAAATGGCGCCTCTTATTCACAATTTTCCGTCGTCAAAAGCAGCACAAACAAGGAAAAAGACTGAATAGTAGCCACTCGATGTCACAGCTGGTCGATCTTTCTTTTTATCAAGGAGGAAACACAGCTTACAGCTGCACAGTATTAAAATTGACAAGCAGGAAACGTCGCATCGTGATTATTACCGCTGTTGGAAATTATCGTCGACTGATAACGACTAACAAGCTTACCACGTGCTTTCACTAAACGTGTAACACCCGTTTTTTCTAGTCGTGGGTTTACAAGCGCCATAAAAGAGCATCAGTGGGATAAGAATCAGTGGTGTACGTTTCGAAAACATCTCGAAGTCTGATAGTAATTAGCTCAGAACAGTTTCAGCGTGATTTATGGCGATAACGTTATCGTCAGACGTGTTCTATTATCGATGAGGATCGATTTGGATACTTTTTTCTAATTTCACAGCAATTAGGCAGTTGAATAGTCGAATTTAGGGTGAATTATTGGTGGTTGACTCTGAGAGTCTTAATTTAAAGATGGCTGACGATAATGGATTTGCAATTTATCCTTTTTTAAGTTAAGTTTCGTAGATTATTTTTTATATTTAATTATGGCTGCTTTGATTAAGATGCCTGACGATATTAAATTAGTAATTAATTCCTTTTTAGTTTAATAAAATTAGCCAAATTAATTAATTCTTTTTTTAGTTTTAAGTTTCTTAAATTCTTTTTTAGTTTAGTAAAATTGGTATTTAATTATGGCTGACGATACCTTTTTAGTTTACTAAAATTATCAAAATTAATTAATTCTTTCTTCAGTTTTAAGTTTCTCAAACTGTTTTTTAGTTTAGTGAAATAGGTATTTACGAGAAAAGACCATAAACGGAGATCGAAATCCGTGGCAAACCACGCAAACGACCGCCAATCATCGATGGACGCCTAACGAACTGCATCGAGGAGGACCAGTCCTGACAGAGCAGGTTGTAAAGAAGCAGAGAGCGAGAAACTTGTCAGCCATTCGTAGCGCGATTGATTTTTAACCAGTCTTCTTGGTCTGCCTCTGCTTCTGTTCAGGTTGCTCCAACGGTTTTCCAATAAATATGATAATGATCGACGTTTAACTGGTGTACAAACGAAACCCCATCCAATTTGAATACCTTCGAGTCTCGAGCCTGTTTATGTCGAATTTATTGCGATCGATATGTGTACGGTTCAGTTTTGGTCAATTTTCATTCGCCATCTTTTTTAAATACCAAAACTTTGGTACTTAAAACTTTGGTAATTATGTTTTGTAAATATTTAGTAACATTCGTGGAAACTTAGAACTTAAAAAAATGGTAAGATTGTAAATCATGATAACTTAAAGCTTTGGTGACCATATTTCACCCATATTCGTGGAAACTTAGAACTTAAAAAAATGGTAAGATTGTAAACCATGACTACCCAAAAGATTGCTGACCATATTTAGTAACATTCTACTATTCTATTAGTAATATTCCAGTAATATTCTGCTATTCTATTAGTAACATTCTAGTAATATTCTAATATATACTGCATAGTAACATATAGTAACACGGAACTAAAGAAAATGGTAAGATTGTAAATGAAGAGCATTCGAAGCAGACCTTCCCACGCGTCCCTTTAACAGGCTCCAGCCGAAGCAAGAGAAGCTGAAAGCCGCTGGAACGAGACTAATGAATTCGTAGCGAGCAGAGAAGATACGGATCGCCCTTTACGAAAACCGACGCCCCGCTTGTAAAGCGCGGCGGCAGTCGCTCGTGCTGAACCGTGTCATCGGTTTATCAGCTCGTGACAATATTTTTTTCAGGGCTGCTGCACCCGCAGGGACTAATCTCGCATTGGGGATCGGTTATCTAATCTGTGAACGGTCCCTCAGAGAAGACGCACCGGCTGCGACGTGACCTGATGTCAGCACTGGCTTCGAATTGCGCACGAATCGCCGCTGTCATCGTCGCTTTGGGTCTTGCGAAGGCACTGACGCGACGAGAGCGGTGATTTCGACGCCTGGTTTCGCGTGTCGCGTCTGCGAGTCACGCGTGGGCTGCTAAGCGGCTTTTTCGCGGGTTTCATACAGCGGAATTGTTGGAATTGAAGGTTTTATGGGCTTAGAATGCTTTGGAGGTTCGGTGCAATGGTTTAGCAAAGTTTAAATACAAAGTAGAACAGATTTGGGGCATAATTGGGGTGTCTGAATTAATTCTGCGCCATGCGTGGGTCATTTACAGTGCTTTTTGGGGGAGACGCGGTTGTTTTATATAGCGGAATTTGGTGGATTTGGGGTTTTATGGGCTTAGAGTGCTTTGAAGGTTTAGTGCAATGGTTTAGCAAAGTTTGAAATAAATTAGAATAGATTTGGAGCATAATTGGGGTGTCTGAATTAATTCTGCGCCATGCGTGGGTCATTTACAGTGCTTTTTGGAGGAGACGCGGTGGTTTTATATAGCGGAATTGCTAGAATTGGAGGTTTTATGGGCTTAGAGTACTTTGGAAGTTTAATACAACAGTTTAACAAAGTTTAAAACAAATTATTATAAATTTAGAGCACAATTGTGCTGTACTGTCAACATTAGAAATTGTAAAATTGAGTTAGCGTCATTTGGGCTTTAATTATTGCGAAATTTAGAACTGAAAAAATTTAATATTCTTTGCTATACCTAATACATCAATTTTAAAAGACTTTACATTGAAAATTTTGCATTTTAACTATCAAACAAATTTTAAAATGAAAAGATTTAGCATTTCTTGCTATATTTTAATGAAAAATAATTCAAAAGCTCTGATGTAACATTAAACAGAGTCCGTAATACAATTTTAAATGCTCTAATAATTCTCTAAACTTAGAAATACAAAGCTTTAAAAATTATTAAACTTCTTTTCATAAAAAATTGCAAAATGAAAGCACAGTTTCTATCATAGAAACAGCTTTGGAATACCAAAAAGAGAATTATTTCCATATTGGAGCACAATATTTCGACAGAACACGATATTCAATTAATTATTGAAACGTACAGAACAATTTTATCAACGAAGCGTATCTATGCGCATAAATATAACCGTCTTATCAACTCAGGGAGATACAAGAGCGGTTTCGTATCCGATGGGCCGTGAAATTGAGGGACCACCCTTCGCTGGTTCCATCGATGGCCACCAGCAGGTCATGCTCTCGAGTTTCACCAGCATCGAAAGGGTATCGCGATCCTTTTCGTACTTTCTCAATAAATTTTGCAAAATCTGAAGTAGAAACTTTGCAACAAAAATATAAAAAAAGTCTATTCTTCATGGCAAAGGTTTTGCTTAGCAAATTTGGCAAAATCTGAAGTAGAAACTTTGCAATAAAAAAATAAAGAAGTTCTATTATTCATGGCAAAGGTTTTGCACCAATTATTTAGCAAAAAAAGAAGATATTGACAGAAATTCTGATTTCAATTGCAAAGTAAAAAGATCGATGTTCAAGTCAGAAGTTTTGCACAAATTATGCAACAATGAGAAAAAAAAAATAGTGATTTCAATTGCAAAGAAGAAAAATCAATTTTTATGTCAGAAATTTAGTTCGAATTATGCAGCAATGAGAAAAAAAATAGTGATTTCAATTGCAAAGGGGAAAAATGTGCGTGAAAAGTAGGCGCAGCTCGCAGCTGCGTGGAATCACCGTGGATGGTTTCGAGAATTATGGGCCCGTCAATTAACCTGCGCTAATTATTTGAGAAACGGCTGGCAGTCATGTAAAAAGTGGTAAAGCGTATTGCGTTTCGAGTTCCGTGGTTCGCAGGGACTTCCACGGAAACTGATTCGCGTGGTTCTGCGATTTATCCGGCGATCGTGCTTCCGGAAGAATAAATTAAGAGGGCGATGCGATATCATTCGCTTTTATTCAGCCGCGCGATATACCAGGCGGCCCGTTTAAACGGAGAAAAGAGAGGCGCCACTGGCATTAAAAAACGCTTTCCCACGAAATCGATTTCCTGCCGCTGACAAATCACTTCTGCGCATGGAAGGTGTGTTCCACTCTGCGCCAATGGAAGTTGCTTCACGAATTCTTTGCTTGAATTCGAAAAGATATTCATTTTGAGAAATTTAAGAGGTTCAAAAAAAATTCTGGAAGGTTAATTTAACCCTTTATACAATTTACAGGAACTAAGAAATGCTCTAAAAGTTGCTCCAAGGAACAAGATAAGAATTCTACTCTCAAATTTAATAATTGTTCGATATTGAGAAGTGCAGGGAGTTAAAAAATTCTACAAGAGGGGTTAAAAAATTCTACAACATCGATCAGCCATTCTACCCTTTATATACAGTGACAGAAAACAAAAAATGTACTTAAAAATTGTTCCAAGAGACAAAACAAGAATTCTTCTCTAAAATTCAAAAAAACATGAATATTGAGAAGTGCAGGGACCTAAAAAAATTCCACAAGCTCAACCAACCCCTCTACACAGTGAACAAAAATAAAAAATGGACCTCTGAAGCCAAGAAGCCCATAGATTCGGTTCATTATTCAAATAGACACTGTCGAGATAGGTCCTGCAGACCCGCACGGGACAGTCCTTGGCCTCTGTCGAGGTAACCGCAACTCAGAATCGAGCAGATGGACTAACTGCCCCCGTGAGACCTGCTCAAGGGCCGAAGGCAACGCGATCAAACCACCCCCGCCGTCTGTCGGGCATCAACCCTCGAAAAATGACGGCGAACTCGCCATAAATTCTCGACTATCTGAACAGGCGATCTGGGACCGTGGATAATGCTAGACGAAACGTGAAATCAGCTCGCAATAAAAGAGCACAGCTTTAGTTTTACTGCTTCGTCACTCATCTCGCAGTTAAACTTCAATTATTATTGGTTAATTGGTAATTGTTATTTTGTTGGGTTTTTTTCTAGAGTAATGTGGGATTTAAGTTCGTTTTGATAGTTGAAAATTGTTTATATATATTTTTAATAAATAAAATTGTGGGAGAATTCTTTAGTTGAAGAACTTTTTTTAGTATTGTTGATCGTTTTGGTTTTGAGTCATTTGGTTGGAGAAAGATGTTTATGTGGGATTAAAATTTGTGTGATTAATAAATATTTGAGTCTATGCAATTAGTTAAAAAATTGTAGAATAATTCTCCAATTGAATTCTCAATTTTTTCATTTAATCACTCGTTTCCATTCGTCTCAATTTCTTTGGAGAAAATCGTCCACGTGGAATTTGGATTCCTACATAAATTAGAAATAATTAAAAAAAATCGTACAAAAATTGCCCAATTGAATCCTGAATTTTAAAATTCAGTTACTGGTTTCGGTTTCACTGGATTCGTTTGGTGAAAGGCGTCCACGCGACGCGGCTCGACGCGGCTCGACGCTCGTATCTCACGCGAGGGATAATCCGGGTGGTGTTGAGTTGTTAATAATGCAAACGGATTCTACTCACGGCCACGCGGCTCTCTTTCAGCTCGAGTCTCACAGCCAGCGCCTCTCGCATAAACACATCGGGATAATGACTCGACAGAAATGCCCGTTCCAATTCCTCCAATTGCCAGCTATTGAAGTTGGTCCTGCTCCTCCGTCTTTTGCTGCCACCCTCGTCCGATTCTCCGTCGCAACCTGAAACAACCAACGCGTACACGCTTGGGAAACAGTCTAAATAATCAACCGTAAGTTCTATCGATTTTAAAATTACCTGAAAAATAGCTGAAAGTGTCGGACAATTGCGATTAAATGTCTCTTTATAAGATATTAAAGAGGAAAGCAATATATAATTAATTTTAAACGAAGGTGGACACTTGAGAGACAACCTTTATCAATTTTAAATTTAGCTGAAAAATTGCAAAAGTGTCGTACAATTGCAATTAAAATATATATGATTTTTCTGTAAGATATTAAAGTGGTTAGCAATACAATTAATTTTGATATAATATAATTATTGATTTTGATTCTCAAAAGCCAATGTACAATTTTTCTATTCGACTCTTCTCGCAGAAGAGACAGTTCACTCGCTTATCAGATAATTCCATACAGTAAAAAGATGCGAATCTCTTCCACGCGAGATTGTTCGACCAATCGCATCAGTTCCACATTCTGGATAAGAACTGGGGACCAAACTCGAGGCATATTGAATAAACATGGAATCTCAGTGATTTTACGACCACTCTCTCTCTCTCTCTCTCTCTCTCTCTCTTTCTCTCTCTTTGGCTACCCCAGACACGATATCTGATGCCAGCCGTCCATTTTCTAGCAATTGTTTTGGCAGACCTCGCTATTCGCGTTGATACGTATGCTAATGTGCACTGTAGCTGAAATTGAAAGAAGATCGGCTATGGTGATTGACTCTACAGCGAAACGATCCTCCTATCTGGCATCAGAAGATGACATTTTTTGGGATTGTCGAGCAAGTCCACGAATTTGGTGATTTTTTCTAGCATTACAAACATTATAGTCTTTTAATTTTACCATTTAAAAATATTAAAAATGGAACACAACGTCTGAGAAAAATATAATAAAGCAGCAGATTAACTTAATTAATTAATTTGCTTGCAAAATCTCAGTACTCAAGTCGCATAAAAATTTATCCAGCATCCAAAAATCTCAAATTCGTGTTCGAAAGCATAAAAAACGTTCTCCAGCCGCTGGCAACCGGAAACGAGCGTCGAACTTGATGGACGACACGGCTGGCCCGTTAAATAATTAATGAGCGAGTGGATTAAACAATTTCCGCGTCCTGCACGATCCTCTGAATCCATTTTCCGTCCTTCGTCCTCGATAATACAGCCACGTCGCATAATGAACCTGACACGATGATAATGATTCGCTTAATTCCCTGCCAACTTGTGTGACACAATGATCAGCCATCTCGTGATCCTCTGACACCTTCCATCTTCTATGGATGTTGCTTTCCTCTTCAATATTTTATAGAAAATTTATGTAAAGATGAACTCAAAGTATATTCCTTTTTTTTTTTCCTTTTTTACCTTCGCGCATTTTTACCTTCATTGCAAGCATTTTCTTTCCCCAAAAGCCCCAAAATTGCAATTTTAATGACACATAATAGCATTAAAAGTGAATTTATGAGAGATATTTATTAAAAATATTAAAATTTTTGTTCACAGGGTCAAGAGGACCATAAATGACCTTGAAAAATCGTTTCACCTACATTGCAAGCATCTTCTTTTCTTAAAAACCTCAAAAATTGCAATTTCAATGACACATAATAGCATTAAAAGTGAATTTATGAGAGATATTTATTAAAAATATTAAAATTTCTGTTCACAGCGTCAAGAGGACCATAAATGACCTTGAAAAATCGTTTCACCTACATTGCAAGCATCTTCTTTTCTTAAAAACCTCAAAAATTGCAATTTCAATGACACATAATAGCATTAAAAGTGAATTTATGAGAGATATTTATTAAAAAATATTAATATTTCTGTTCACAGCTTGAAGAGGATCACAAATGACCTTGAAAAATCGTTTCACCTACATTGCAAGCATCTTCTTTTCTTAAAAACCTCAAAAATTGCAATTTTAATGACACACAATAACGTCAAAAGTAAACTTCTTCAAGATATTTTTCTAAAATATTAAAATTCCTGTTCACAGATTCGAGAGAACCCCAGATGACCTTGAAATTAACGATTCACCTTCATTGCAAGCATTTTTCTCGCCTAAAAGCCTCAAATTGCAACTTTCATGGCGCATAAGAACACCAAAAATGAACTTATTCAAGACATTTATTAAAAATATGAAAATTTCTGTTCACAGCATCGAGAGAAACCCAGATGGCCTCGAAAAATCATTTCACCTCGATCGTAAACGATGCCTCGATCGTCCCTCGTGGCGTTAAAAACAAAGAAAACATTGCAAATAACCTCCTTCGAGCCCAGTACGCGTATATAATTCCCTAGTTACACGTTTGTGGGCAAGGCTTGTACCAGAACCGTTAAAAAATCAGAACGAACCGCTTGGTAATGCGTACGTTTGTCGCAGGAAGCGGCTCCACCATTTAATGACGAGTTTGCGAACCCCTCTGACGGATTATGAATACAAATCGCGCGGCGGCGCCAACATCGCTTTAATGCGCGGGTAATTTATTAAGATTGCCTCGAATCCGTTTCGTATTTTGCCTCCATTCAATGTGATTCGTTATAAAAAACTATTTTAATAATAATAATTGTCTTTTTGAACAAAATGGAGGACCATTGATACTATAAAAAATGAGATTTACGCTAAATAAAAATATTTTCTCTCTTTTACAATTTCTTGGGCAATTAGTTTCGCCACAAAAGACAATTTAAACGATATTTACAATTTAAACAATTTAAATCGCCCTTCTGAACAAAATGGAGGACCCTCAACACCAAAAAACCCAATATTTCCCCACCAAAAAAATATCTCCACCCTTTACAATCTCTTCTGCGATAAGTTTCGCAAACATCGAGCAAGAAAAGCAGCTGGAACAATCGAATTACAAAGGAAGACGAGTTCGACGACGAACAATGGCGTCATCCACGCGAGGAGGGTCCTCTGGATCGATTAAACCGCGACGTGTCGCTCGATCGGGTGGATCATCGCGATCTCCTCGGTTCTCTCTCAATTAAGACTCGCCAAACCGTCGACAACGAGTCGTACGACTCGTGTGCACAGCCAGAGAGAGAGTTTGGGTGGAGAAAAATCATCCGACCAGGCATTAATCAACGTAATTAGACGCCATTTATAAGCTGGCTGCCTCTGTCCAGGCCTCTCGCGAGTCAATCAACCGAGGCCAGGACGGATATCGATCGCCACGCTCATTATTGATAATCTATAGTCGGTAATAAACGAGCGAGCAGCGCAGCTGTGGACGGTGGCAGCTTGAATGATCGTCAAGCCCTCCTCCTTGCGCGAGTTCCTCGACTCTGAGCCCTCGAATTTTCGAAACAGACGAGTCAATCCGTGCTCCACGACACGCCTTCTCGGTTTCGTCGATTAATCGAGTCATTTTTTAGGCGAACGCGTCGTTTTTTAGGCGAACGTCGCGAGAATTTTGAGGAAAAAGTGGGTTAAATGGTGGAACTGCTGTGGCAGAGTGCGCTGCGATTAGTTAGCTAAGGAATGAGGGATGTGGAGGACACTTTGGGGTGGTTCTGAGCTTTATTTGATTTGAGGAAGCAGAAATTTGTGAGCTTTTGTGGTGGATCGACAGGTGGCATTGGTAGGTGGATCAAATGGTGGCAGTGTGGCGGTTGAGGTTAATTAATGGCAGAGGGATGTGGAGGAGTCTTTTGGGGTGGTTCAGAGTTTAATTTGGTTTCAGAAAATAGAAATTTGTGAGGGATGAAGCAATGGTTTTTTGTACGCCACGCCTTGGCATCATTTTTTGTCGCATAATAAGTTCCAAAGGAACTCCAAACCAAGAAACAAGCCATCCTGGTCCTCCACAAAAAATTCTAGCCTGATAGAGTCGCGTAATAAGTTCCAAAGGAACTCTAAACCATCCTCATCGTCCACAAAAAATTCAAGCCTGATAGAGTCGCGTAATAAGTTCGAAAGGGGCTCTAAACCAAGAAACAAGCCATCCTCGTCGTCCATACAATGCGAGAGAAGCCCAGAAAAGGGAAGAAAAGTAAAAAAATGCAAGCGTGGTAGGGTCGCGTGTGTCGTTAGTGCTCCAACATGGCCGTAACGTATCATCATGCAATTACGCCACGCTAAGAACGCGGCTGGTCATCGTGTACACACCATGGCCCGCCATAAACGCCGCACGAAACGCGCCTTGGCTCCCTCTCCATTAATAATCGACTCCTCGAGAGCTGCCTCTCGCTCTCTCTCTCAGCCTCTCTCTCGATCGTTTCTTCGTAATTTCCCGTAATTGCGACAACAAGATCGCTGATAGAAAACTTACCCTCGATAACTGCTCTCGCTGGTGATCTCTTTCTCTTTCAGCTCTGCTTGGCTGTGTTTCCAAATTAATAAGTGAGAAGAGCAAGATGAAGGCTTCAGGGTTTCTTAGAACTCTGATTCGATGCAAAGAAGTTAAAAAAATAGCGTTTTATTGGTCACTCAGTATATTAAGAGACCAACTATCAATTTTGGCTCTTTTTTTCAGCTCTGCTTGGCTCAGTTTCTAAATTAATAAGTTCTTCAGTTTTGGGTCGAGTGAGAAGAGCAAGATGGCGGCTTCAGAGTTCCTTAAAACTCTGATTCGAAGGGAAAGAAGTTCAAAAAGTAGTGTCACGTTGATCACTTAATTTATTAGAAGGACAAATACCAATTTTTGGCCCTTTTTTCCAATTCTTCTGGGCTCAGTTTCTAAATTAATAAGTTCTGCAAGTAGCGTCCTCTCTTCGCGAAATTGAGGAGAACATCTTCTTGAGAAGATGTTCTTCAAATCTTGGTGAAATTGAGGAGAACAGTTTCCAGCAGAATTATGGTTGAACGCGTTTAATAATTGCTGGGGTCCTAGCAGAGGATGAGAGATCGAAATGACCAGCAATTAAATTGAAATTATACTGATATTCGAGAGTGTGATGTTGGAGGGTTGGTTTTGGTGGTTTTGTGAACTTCTTGGGGTCATTTGGGCAGTTTAACGTGAAGAAAGTTGGTTTTTTATTTGGAGATGTGATTTTTAAGTAAAAGTAGCTGATTTTGGTCTCATAATTTTCTTTCTTTAGTTTAGAAGCAAGTTACAAACTGCAAAAGTCACAATTTCTCTCCAAATATGAAAATTTCAATATTTAAATTTCTCAAGATCTAAAAAAAAAAAACTGAATACTCAAACCTTAAAAAATGAACAAAATTTTTGAATCACACAATTCTTATCACATACAAATTACAAAAAATAAATTTCAGAACCTTCAAATAAATAAACGAAACACCTAAAGCTTTTTTCGCAGCAACGAAATTTCGCGTCCACAAGAAACAGTTTAAAATTCACTGTCCACGATTTCACTGGCCATCTCGAGCGATTGCGGTATCTCAGTCGATCGCCATTAAAGTCCCATACTTAGCTGGTCTTAATCGCTTGGTCACGGTGCGAGACGATACTTAATCCTCTCTCGCGTGACGTCAGAATCGCGTAGCGTCCATAATGCTCCGTTTCATTGGTCGAAACTGGCAGCCAGCAGAGGAAATTACAATGATTACGCGGCTCGCATTTCAGTCGGACACATTAAGCGTAATAACAGCGGCGTGGACGTGGTCCACGCGTGTGGCCAGTCGCTCGAGATCATCAGCATCAACGAGCAACGAGATCGTTGCGTTTCGAACGAGAAATCATGGCTAGTCGCGTGTTCGAATTGAATTTCGCGCGCTTTAGCGCCGCCATTTTGGTCTCTGCACGCGCCATCATCTTTGGAAATCGAAAAAATTATTTAGTAATAATTTATAATGATGGATTTGGCATTAGAAAAGTGAATATTGCCAAAATCTCAACGAGTTGCGAGATATTAATCGCGCACGATGGTTTGGAATGAATTTCGCGCGCTTGAACGCCGCCATTTTGGTCCCTGCGCGCCTCCATATTTGAAAATCGAAAGAATTCTTTAATAATCATTTACAAAGCTGAAATTAGCATCAGAAAAATGAATATTGTATTTCTTTTTTTATTAAAATTTTAAATGAAATGCGATCTTGCGAAATTTGGGTCGAAAACACGATCCTTGACAGAGTTCTCGATCAACAACGTCTCGAGCAGTAATTAAGTCGTAATTAACCAGCCACTGAGCACAGGAATACTATATTTTCTTGTCGACGTGACACTTTGGTCGTAACATTATTAAACTTAACACTTTGTCTCTCGTTTCTCGAACCATGTGTCATAAATTAACTCTACCTTATTTTATTTAAAATATTGCAGTCAATTTTCTGTTAAACTTCTCAAATTTTTTTTATTTTCATTGCTCCCAAAATCGACCAAAAAGTACCACAAACTTTCTTCTTAAACCTCTCAAAATCCTTTTCATTTACTTAATCCCAAACTGACTCAAATCGAAGCCAAGTATTAAATTTCTAATGCAAGAAAATCCATCCCTTAACTGAGAACAACGTTAAAGGTGTCCTCAACGAAGGGTTGGCGTCGATTTCTCTCGAAATTCGCGGTGAAACTTGCGTCCATTGTCCAACAAGGTGCGCACACAGTCGCGCACAGTTTAACAGCGCTTACGAGGGGCGTAATTTCGCTTGGAATTCGAGTTTCGTAATCACCATGGCGAGAGGATGCGAGGCAGGACGCAACCCTCCATTTAGAGGGTGGTCTCTTGTTAAGTGAGAGTCAACGACGTCATTAGCGTTAGAAACGAGGCTCTGGCACCCGTGAGACTGTCGCTTTCTGCTGAAAAAAGGGGATGCCACGCGAAACTAGCTTTGGCGAGCCTCTGGCAACCCCCACGACTGATTTATCGTGATTAATTAGTGGCACCAGGAAGTACACGCGGTTTTAATTGTGTTTCAGTGGTGCTTTTTCTAATTTATGGTGTTTTTGAGAAAGTTTCAGGGTGGTAGAAATTAATTTCAGGGTTGTTTTTGTGATTTATGGTGCTTTTGAGCAAGTTCCAGGGTGGTAAATATTAATTTCAGGGTTGTTTTTGTAATTTATGGTGCTTTTGAGCTAGTTTTAGGGTGGTAGAAATTAATTTTTGGGTGGGTTTAAAAGAAATAATGTGGAGGATGTTTGTACAAAGTCATTTTGGGGTGGGTTTAAGAAAAAGGTAGATTTGAAGGAACTGATGAGAAGAATATTTGCAGGAATTAATTTTGGGGTGGATTTAAGAGAAATAATATGGAATCTGGTTAAGAAATAGTGGAATTATGATAGAAATTAGTTTTTTAAAGTAATTATTTTTTTATTAAAAGTCATTGGCAACGAGTAACGGATCTCTTCTTCGCTTTCGTACGCTGTTCAATTATGAGAATCATGCGAGCTTCCCGGACGGGGACATCCGAGGAAAAGGGAGCTAATAAAGCAATTTAACCGACTCTAAAGAGAGAAAGAGAGAGAGAAAGAGAGAGATGGAGACTGGTTTAAGTGTGCTAGAAGAAGAAGAACAGGAAAAGAGTGAGATGCGAAACGGATGCGTTCAGCGTGGGGATGAAAGTCGACTTAAAGAAAGGGTTGCGATTCTGCGAGAGGAAATTAGAACTGCAGGTGTCGATTTTTTAATTTAATCCAACGTTCGAAACATCATTTAAGGAAACCAGTTTGGGGATGAAAAAGTCGAGTTGAAGAAGGGGTTGCGATTCTACGAGAGGAAATTGGAACCGCAGGTGTCGTTTTTTCATTTCATCCAATGATTGTCAACTGACATTTAACAGAAGAGGAATTCAAAAATTTTTTAAAAGAAGAAGAAATAAGAAAGTTGGAAAAATTGCTAAGCAAAGCTTTGATAAATTTATTAAGAAGTAAAAGAAGAGATTAAACAGAGAAGAATTTTAGAAATCAAAGAAGGGAACCCAATAAGAAGGGAAGAAACCAGTAAAATCACTGCAAAGGAACGAAGAGGAAGTGCTCGAAAAGCAATGTGGGGTAGGAAAAGACAAAAAGAATGGAAGCAAAAGGAGGGAGGACAACGGACAAGATTATTAAGCTGTAAGGCGTTAACTGGCATAAGGCGTCGGTAGGTGGATACGTTACTTGCGTGCCAGACTGACTGCATTTGCATCGAGACGCCATCAATCCTCCTGACGCCCGGTTACACTGCTCCTCCCTGCTTCGAACCCTTCTTCCACTCTCTCCCTCTCTCTCTCTTTCTCTCTCTCTCTCTCTCTCTCTCTTTCTCTATCTCTTTCATTCTTTCTCCTTCTCTCTCTTTCTCTACCCCAACGCCATTCTTCTTGGCGTGGCATCGACGATCTCGAATTAAATATCAAAAATAATACAAAAAAAAAGAAGAAAAAGGAACCATTTTCACTGTCTCTTTCCTTATGAATTTTTCAAAGGGACAGACAAACTTTTATCGAGGCGATGAGAACATCAATAGTGCTTTCTTCAATTCCAGATCATTTTTTTTCTATTTTTGTACGACTTCTTCTCGAATTAAGTATCAAGAATGAAAATAAAAAAAAATCATTTTCACTGTCCCTTTTCTTATGAATTTTTCAAATAGACAGACAAACTTTTATTGAGGCGATGAGAATATCAAAGGTGTTTTCTTCAGTTCCAGTTCATTAATTTTTCTCATACAACTTCTTCTCGAATTAAATACCAAAAATAATTAAAAAAGACCACAACCACTGTTGCAACTTTCTCTCACGAATTTTTCAACGAGCCATCCAAACTCTTATCTGCAAAATTATTAAGAAAGAACATGAAAAGCGTTTTCTTCAGCCACGAATTCCCCTCTTTTTATTCGCGCACGACTTCTCAGAGATCACGCAAAGCGAGCAGGGACGTTCCACAGCTACCACAGCAGTGTGATTTAAGGTATCCGTGGGCTTATCGAGCATCGCGCGACAAGGTATATAATCTAGACACGGGACACGTAACACGTCGGTGATGTCTCGTACTAAAGGAAGCTAATTAAAAAGAGCGTAGAACGAGAGGCGAGGCGGCGCTGTTGCACGCGACGAAACTATCCGAGACAGGTGCGCCAAGTCCCGGTTTATTCCTTCGGAAACAGCGCCACGATCGGCCCAGTTTCGTTCACCGTAATGGCTGCTCGAGATTAACAGTTAACTGGAGGCTTCCTTCGTAAACAGGATGCTGGTCATTCTAATTACAATTAATAATATCCGTAGTTGAAGGGGTATTTTTCACAAGAGCTTTGTATTTTTTATGAAAGCTTCGAATTTGCCTTGAAAAGTAGATTGGAGAGTAATAAAAAAATATTTTCAGAGCTTGTGAAGAACGTATCTTCCATGAAACCTTCGAATTTGCCTTGAAAAGTAGATTGAAGAGTAATAAAAAAATATTTTCAGAGCTTGTGAAGAACGTGTCTTCCATGAAATCTCCAAATTTGACTTGAAAAGTAGACTGCAGAGTAATAAAAAAATATTTTCAGAGCTTGTGAAGGACGTATCTTTCGTGACAGCTTCGAATTTGACTTAAAAGGTAGATTGGAGGGTAATAAAAAAATGGTAGATGGTTCTGTGATGAGTAGAACGTTGAGTAAACTTAAAATAAATAAGCTTCCGTTTGTTATGCGCCGTGAGAATCGTGAAACGGGACATTAACTCTGTAACTTAATTAGTTAACACTGCTGGTAATCAATGAGTCAGCTATACTCTCGAGAATTTATGAATCACTATAAAAAATAATAGAAGAAATTTTTGAAAAATGAATTACAGGGAGAATAATTCATTTTTTTGAGAGAAAATATAATAGTGAGGGGTTGGAAATTAGTATAACATTTGTAGCATCTAATGACTCATCCACAGCCTCGAAAATTTAAGAATCACTGTAAATAATAATAGCAGAAATTTTTAAAAATAGATTGCAAGAAGAATAATTAATTTTTTGAGAAAAATTAAGATCGAGAGGGGTTGAAAATTAGTAGAACACTCTTGGCAACCAATGACTCATCCACACCCTCGAGAATTATGCAAAAGAGTATAAAAAATTTTTAAAAATGGATTCTTAATATTTTCTTATAAATTCTGAATATTTTCCAAATAATTTCTCAGATTAAAAATTCTTCAAATTTCGCTTGAAAAAAATTCTTAATATTTCCCAAATAATTTCTGAGATTAAAAATTCTTCAAATTTCGCGAGAAAAAAATTTTTAAAAATTTCCGAATAAATTCAAATTAGTAATATGTTAGAGTAAGAATCGATGGCACATCCGGTTCTCGTTCCTCAGACGCATCACGTCTCGTCAGCCACCCCCTCGAGAGGCTGCTCGTTCCTTAATGTCCGCCATACGCAGCGAAGGATTGCACGCGAAGGTATTAATATATAATTAACCAGCCAGCTCGTAGATCGTATCAGAAAAGCTCCTTATCGGCCAGCAGGCCGCCGATACGAGGCTACCCATATTATGCGAAGACCCTTTACGTGGCTGGCCAGCTCGCTCGACGAGCTGCTGCTGCTGCAGCCGTTTATTTTTCTTCCTGGCCCCTCGTTTCGTGCCTTTCCGCGGCCAGACGAGACTTTTTTCTCCTCTCTCGTTGCTCTCGTTGCTTCGAGCACCGTGGAAACTTCGAATTTCCAACCCCTCTTTATTTTAATCTCCAAAGAAAAAAAGCTAATTGTGACTCTTGTGATTTGTTTTCATGGTTTTGTTACAGGTTTTTATGGGGAGTTGTTTAATTTTGGGCGCAAGGAGTGTTATACTGATTTGTAATCCTTTTTGAGAGAAGATTAATTGTGCTTGTTGTAATCTATTTTTTAAATTTTTGGTATTGGTTTTTAATAGTGATTTGTGTAATTTTCGAGGGTGTGGATGAGTTGTTGGTTGACAGAAGTGTTCATACTAATTTTCAACCCCTCTCGATTTTAACGTCTCGTGCAGAAATTTTTAACACTAAAAAGAGAAAATTTGAACGAGAGTTTTTGATTCTTTTTCCATGCATCAAAATTCCATCTTTTCAGAAAAAAAAAAACTAAAAATTCTTAGCTTCAATCACTAATTATATTAACACAAAAAAACTAAGCTAGAATTTATTTTTAATTTAATTAAATTCTGAATAAAATTAGCCAAATAAAACAAGTCCAAAGAATTCAGTCCAATAAAAATTCCCCAGCAATTGCTACAATTTGCCAATTACCTTGCTCGATTTTCCAAACAAGTTTCTCTGCAATGTGCCAACTAAAAAAAAAAAAAAAGTTGCGCCACGCGAAGAACGCGAAAAAAAAGGCCAATCAATTTGTGGCTGGCCATTGTCGACTAAAATGGCGAACAAGACACTGGCAACATTAGAGTGGACGTGGAAATCGTAAACGAGGCAGCAACAGCGATCAGTTTAACCTCTGATCGATCCGCGATTACGAACGATCGAGCGATTTTATAATATCCTGCGGCAGAAATTAGTTTTCCAGGCGAAACTCGAGCTGAGAGCAGGTCCCGATTAATCGCGATAACGTCTATACGAAGTGCTAATTTAAAAATCGATAATTAACATGTTCGAGATCGACGACGATCGCTCGAGAGATCGATTTAATAACAGAGAGTACCTGTGGTCTAATGGAAATAGAATTATTTTGCCTCTCTGACAGTGCTGATAGACAAAGAGTTGATAAAAATTGCTGCTATTTAAGCAATTAAATATTATTATTCAGTTTAATTAATTTAAAAATCGGTGTACTTATTTTTAGACGATTTTTTGTGTCAGAAGATTCGATATTCATGTTAATATAATTAGAAATCAATTTTTGACAAATAAAGTCGTTTTTCTAGCAAAACGATCGACGATCCTCGATTTTAAGGAGCCAAAAATTTGTAGGAGCCAGAAATTAAAAAATTTCCATAACTTCAAAATTCCACACCAATAATAAACTTCAATATCGACTCCAGATCGGTATCTTTAATTAAACATGTGCAGAGCGACAAGATAAAGTCGTTTTTCTAGCAAAACGATCGTCGATCCTTGATTCTCGAGGAGCCAAAAATTTAAAAATTTCCATAACCTCGAAAAATTGCGATGCACAGGCAGGCCGTTTCAATTAAACCGTCGATTTATTCCGCCATGCCGGATGGCGCACGCACGTGTGCAATTACGAGGCCTCGAACAGCGTCGGTGGGCCATAATTTACAAAAATTGAGGAACCAACGGGACGAGAGGGGGCGAGGAGGGCGAAGAAGGGAGGAGGAGGGAAAGGTTTGAACGTCGATCGGCAATAAATCAATAAGGAACGCTCTCGAGACGCGGTGTTCGGCTAATTAAAATATCCCCTGCTCGATTTCGCGTCGCTTTGCCGGCGAAACTGTAACGGTTCGCGCCAATTAAATCGACTGGGAGATCGTGGTTCGATTAGGAGAACACCGGCTCTCGTGGACGTGGCGATCTTCCGTTCGAGGGAAGCGGAAGCTTCCGGTTGACGCGCGGGAATTGGTCGTTGGAAGTCGAGGAATCGGATTCGAAGAATTAGAATGTG
Source organism: Xylocopa sonorina (assembly GCF_050948175.1). Classification (NCBI taxonomy): domain Eukaryota; kingdom Metazoa; phylum Arthropoda; class Insecta; order Hymenoptera; family Apidae; genus Xylocopa; species Xylocopa sonorina. The sequence continues at coordinate 2,883,691 of NW_027490090.1, forward strand.
TTTTGGTGATCCCTTTTTGGGTGAAATTAATTTGTGATTAATTTTTGTTAGGCAGATTCAGTTAGAGTTTGTTTTTGTGTGTTTTTGTGATCTCTCTTTGAGTTAAATTGGTTTGTAATTGATTTTTGCTAGTTAGAGTTTGTTTCTTTGGGTTTTAGAGAAATTTAATGCTTGAGAATTTTGGAAAATTAACAAATTTGAAGCTTACAATTATTTCTAGCAACTTCTTTTCAAATATTACTTCTCAGATATGAAAATTTGGGTATTTAAAATTTATTTTTCTAGGTTTTAAAGAGTCTGAGTGCTTAAACCTTGCACAATTAACAAATTTGAAGCTTACAATTATTATATAAAATTATATAGTAACTCGTTTGCATTAAAAACGTTAAGAATTTCCTATAACTAATTTATTAAAAAAAAACCCACAATTTACAACTAACACATAATCTCAGATCCCAATTTCAGATTTCCATGTTTATCATCTAAGTGAAAAGCGAGCCAACACGTCTCTCATTTGAAACGCAAAGCTCATCACACAAGCCCTAATTGAACAATTATAATTACAGAGATTTCAGCTCGATTAGCCGACTGTATCTCAACCAATCTCTCTCTCTCTCTCTCTCTCTCATCAGTTCACAAAAATAAATGTAAAATAAACTCGACTGAGCTGCTTCTTTCTTTTTTTTTTCAAGAAGAAGAAGCCTCGCGATCGATCGAAGAACTTTGATAATCGCTTGGTGAAGAAATTATATCCCGCAGAGAGCGTTCTTTAATGGCCAACCGAGCTGAGCAACCTTGTTTTCCGTTCTAACGATGCCAGACAGCCGTGTAAACAAATTAAGAAGCACCGCGGCGAGCTCGAGGGATCGCGATAACCAGCTCGATGGGCATGTTCAGGCTTATCGCGGATCGTGATCGAGATCTTTCGCCAATATTGAAATCGTACAGCGTCGAAGAGCCTGGATAAGTTTTCACTTTGTTGTGAGGTTTGCCAGGATTCAGAGGATTGAGAGCAGTTTCGTTGGTTCTTCTTTTGGGACTAGTGTGAGTGCAGGTTTGCGAATTTGGTGGGCTTTTTCATTTATTGTTGCATTTAAATTGTTATTTAGAAGGGTTATTTATGGTATATGATGTCATAATGGAAATGAATGCAGTGTTAACGATTTTTGCTAATTTATTTTTTTTTTAAATGCCTGGAACTGACACGACTGCATGTTTGCAAATGCAGTGGGTTTTGTGGGTCATAGCAATGTTTAAATTGTTATTTAGAGCAATTATTTAAACAATATAATGTCAATGAAGGAAATAAATTCAGTATTAAAAATTTTTGCTAATTTATTTTTTAAAAAAGTGCTCAGAACTGACACAACTGGAGATTTGCAAACATAGTGGATTTCTCGAATTACAATCACGTTCAAATTGTTATTTAGGACGATTATTTAAAAGCTATAGTGTCAACAATGAAAATGAGTACATCGTTAAAAATTTTTGCTAATTTGTTTCTCAAAAAAGTGCTTAGAACTGACACAACTCGACATTAACAAACGTAGTGGATTATTTAAAGCCTCCACTGTCAATAATGCAAACCAGTTAGCTACTCGCTGTTATTGAAAATTTGATTCGAATGGATACTGCGACAAGCAGCAATTAGAAATTTTCTTCGATAATTTAAATCAATTCTCTGTTCGTAGCTTTCTGACCGCATCTCCCGCAATTCCTCAAGCTCGTTTTGCCACGAGCGCGATAAGGGCGCGCTGTACGCGAAGGGGTTGATAATAAGTATGCCACGTCCGCGTATTAAATTATATAATCAGCGGCCATAAATAACCAGACGCTGAGATAGAATTATTATTATACGTTTATTGTAATTGTCCGCGATATCGCTGGAAAAATTCGAGAAATTGATAAGGCGAATAAATTGCGAGTTCCGTTTCCAACACGAGTAACAATACACTTTCTATAAAATGCATTTTTTCCCTATAAAACGCACACACTGTATATGAATTTTTCTCGCGATTATTAAATAGCAGAAAATCAGAATTTAATGATAATAAATTCTACTTAGATTGTATTTAAATTAGGTAGAATTCTGTTTAGATTAAGAGATCCAATAAATACCAAAAATCAAAATTTAATAATAATAAATTATGCACAAATTTTTTAAAGACCCATTTAAATTGCACAAAGTTATGAAAATTGAAGAAAATAGATTTCCAAATGAATCTCGACATTTTCTGCCCGATTTATTATTCACTCGACCAACATCGTTAGTTAACAACGACCATTCTTTAACCAAAGAAAACTGTTAACAATGGTCCAACTGTTGCCACAATCTTCCCTCGTTCTTAAGCGACGCACGCCGCCATTGTGCCTCAATCTAATCGTCCCAAGCATTTTAATTTAATTACCACGAAAACAATGTTCCTCCACGGATAGATAAAAAGAGTTTACACTCGCACGACAGGAAATAATCATTTTCACTGACTTTACGACGCGCAAAACGGATTCTGCTTAACTGTCGATGCGGAGGACACCGGAAGTGGCCTCAAAGAAATAGAAAACAACAGTTTTTCGTGCTTTTTTTCACTTTTCTCGTGCAAAACCGTGTTTTTCTTGAGTGAACGACAGGAAATAACCATTTTCACTGACTTTACGACGCGAAAAATGGATTCTGCTTAACTGTCGATGCGGAGGACACAGGAAGTGGCCTTAAAAAAATAGGAAATAAGAGTTTTTCATAGTTTTTTTTTACTTTTCTCGTGAAAAACCGTGTTTTTCTTAGGTAAACCACAGAAAATAATCATTTTCACTGACTTTACGAAGCGAAAAATGGATTCTGCTTAACTGTCGATGCGGAGGACACAGGAAGTGGCCTTAAAAAAATAGAAAATAAGAGTTTAAAAATTTTTTTTTATTTTTCTTGTGCAAAATCGTGTTCTTCTTAAGTGAGAAGTGTTTGTCGCAGTTTTGTGAACACCAGGAAATCAGAATTTAATAAACGAACGTAGATGGCGTCTCGCCTACTTGCGCAGCGATTTAGAAGGGGCTTGATAAACGATTGGTGATTCACATCCGCTCGATACCGTGATAAACAACTGCGCTATTAGATCTCGCATGCAGCACAGCACAATTACGCGAAAATTATGCGGTATGATCGCGAGAAAAGTGCTCGAGGAGTAAACCAGCCACGAGAAAGTGGCTTCCACAGCGGCGATGGTCGAGGCTGAGAGGTCGATACCTTCTTTCATTGAAATTTTACTGAATTTTGACGATCAAATCGCTTTGTCGCTTCGAAATTTAGTGGTATTGTTATTTTTAGGGATTTTTGAAGCTTTTTTTTATTTTTTTCAGATTTTTTTTGTTAGTTTTTGGTGGGGTAATTTGGTAAATTTTTGGAAGATTTTGGTTTTAATTTTTGGTAGGTTGATTTGGTATTTTTTTCTTTAATTTTTGGTGAGTTAATTTGGTAGATTTTTTGAGATTTCTGTTTTTACTTTCTTCTCAGATTTCTCCAGATTTTTCTCTTAATTTTATTTAGGCTATTTTCTTCTATTTTAGGAGTTTCTTTTTTCAATTTTAATTTTGCAATTTTCAGAGATTTCTTCAAGCCTCCAAAAGGCAGTTCTAGACTTAACCAATAACTGAAGAACAATCAGCAACAGGTTACTTTGCATGCGAAGCTAAATCGGAAACGTAAAACACGATTTTTCCCTTCGCAGTCCTCGTCTCGAACTAAATCGAACGTGCACGCAATCGAGCGGCTTAAATCACAGCTTCAGCTCGACTTATTTCGCTGTTTATGTCCGCCATGCTGCTCGCATCTCGTATTTCACTCTCGAACCGAAGGAATTCAAATTGACGCGGGAAATTTCAATGCGATCGTCCCAGACGCCTCGTTTTTTGCGGCACGCAACCTCAAACGCTTGTTTCGCGTTCATTTTGAGCTGTTCTTTTAGAATTTCTGTCACCATAAACGTTCCACTGCGATGAGAGGACGTTTTATTCATTTGAAGCTATGGTTCGTTCGACTAGAGTTTCTAACACATAACTTCAAAACCAAGAACCAAACTGACTGTCAAAATTGATCAGAAATATCAAGAAACATCTTTTTAGATAATCAAACACGACAATTTCTCATCGACGTTCCTTATGATCATCTTATTTGCTTCATTTGAAGCTAAGGTTCGTTCACCAAGAGTTCCTCACACAACCCTCAAAAGCAAAAACCAAACTGCTTCCCAAAATCAATCAAAGCCACCATAAAACACATTTTCGTACAATCAACCACGACAACAAATTAATTTTCCAATAAAAAAACCAATTTATCTGACAAAATTCAAACCCCACACTCTAGTGACTTCAAGAGTATGCAAAACAAGAAGACCAGAGACTTCTTATTGAGTAATTCGATCGCAACAATCATTATTTTATCCTCAACTCGATCCTTCTCTGCCCTTTCTTTGGTATTTAAATCGCCAACACTGCATTTGCAACATTCGATGCAATGTCGCAACTCTTCAGAGTTGCGAAACTCAGTTATTGTTGCATCTCGTCCAATTAATATTCTAAGACGCGGTTATTATTCGCTGGAGGGATTCAATTAATCGCGAGCACGAAACGTGACGATCGAGAGGAGGTTAGAAGACGCTCTGCGCGTGCGCACGCGCGGCAGCATCGACTTCGAAGCAATTTGAACGTCGCGCGGGCAATTACGCTCTTCGAAGCCCCTTTTCGAAGCCGCGTTTCTTCGTGAGCGAAACAATTCCGTTCTGATATCTTTATCGACGCGACAGCCGCGTGCTGGCCTTCCCAGAAACGATCGTTAATACTTCGCACTTAATTTAGATTTATGGCTGGACGGCTGGAAAAGGTGGACTTGGCTGTTATTAATTTCTGCGATTGCTATTCCAACCAGGAAGCCAACATCGCGCAGTACTGCCGCTTTTTCCACTCATTTTTCATCCATTTACAGTCCTACAAACTCTTGGCGCCTCAACTCTCATCGAGCAGACTTTGCACAGTTTCAGAAAATTCGATTTTTCGTCGAAACCAGCTTGCAATCCTCATTTCTGTCGACTGTAATTGTGAAGTATGGTTAAGTGTGTCAATTTTAGTGAGATTTGAGGGCAAAATGGAAACCCAATAGCGACCAAATTCGACGTGGACGCAATGTAAATGCAGTAACTCGTTTCTGACGAAAACCAGAGCTTTTTTGAGCACGATAGGGGTATTTGGGACACGTTTGGAGTTGGACACGATGGTCTCGAAGGAAATGAGACGAAGGAGGGGGTCGTGGGAGGGGCAGCTTCAAGGAAGCCAGCAAGGGAAGTAATAGAAGGGAGATCCTTATCGTCAGAGACAATTAGCGAGGCAAATAAATACGTGGCGCATTTATGGTCTGTCAGCCGTATCGTTCCCAGTAAGTACTTACTTCTTCTACACTCGTTACTGCCCAGAAGGTACCAGCTATTTAATCGCAAGCTGAGGATCGCCGCACGACAACGGCCAAATTGTGCTCGATTAGGCCAGGGGGTGATTACTTTTTTCTCTGCCCCCACGATTACTGGGGCCCCCCGTTTTTGCTTTAATTAATCGCCTTTTTCGATTATTTGCGGTACTTGTGTGTTGTATTATGTTGATATTAAGACTGATAATTAGTGGATATGTGCAAATATTGGAACACTTGCAAGTTGTGGAAATTTGAAAATCTTTGGAAATTGCAAGCTTTGAAATTTTGCAAATTTTAGAAAATTACTAGCTCTGAAAATTTGCAAAGATTAGAAAATTGTGAACACTGAAAATTTGCAAATCTTAGAAAATTGCAAGATCTGAAAATTATCAAACCTTAGAGAATTGCAAGCATTGAAAAATTGCAAATCTTAGAAAATTGGAGGCTCTGAAAAATTTGCAAAGCTTAGAAAATTGAAAGCTCTGAAAATTTGAAAATCTTAGGAAATTGTCAAACCTTCCAACATTCTTTTTATTTAACCAATCAACATAAAAAATCAAATCCACGATCCACAAAATAAACAAACAAAAAAAAAGTCAAATTTCATTACACAAGAAGCGATGTCCAATTTGCGCTGGCAATAAAGGTAAAACGAGCTACCACGTTATTGGTGGGTTATTAATATAACGAGACTCTATGATAAGGTCTTGCGTAACGCGCTGATATCGTTAATCGAACAGTTGAAAGCGACAGTCGATGAATGTCGTGATTCCAATTTCAGAACAACATCGAGCAGCCCATAAGCTTTTATCTTATCTCCCTGAAAACATGCGAAGCTTTCAGATCCTGAGCGTAAACTTTAACTACACTAATTTAATATTCGTGTTCTTTATCTAAAAATCCTGTTCTCCAATCAAATCAACTGTGGACCCTGATATTTGATGGCAAAGTAAAAAAAAAGAAGCAGAGAACACTTTAAACCTACTCAACCCTCTGAAAACCATCATTCAGTCACTAAATGTCACTTAGTTATTCAATAATCAAAACCCAATAAGAAACCAAATTGCAAATCGGCTGTCATAAGTCGTGAAAATGTGCAAATTGACGAAAAAAATTGCAAATGCAGCGAAATATCGTCTTGCACAGGTGTTTTAAGGATATGTCTCGAACCCAACATGAGATCAATTTGCAAATCTGCTGTCATAAGTCGTAAAAATGTGCAAATTGACGAAAAAAATTGCAAATGCAGCGAAATATCGTGTTGCACATGTATTTTAAGGATGTTTCATGAACCCAACATCGTTGTCTCTCATCGAGAAATGCCCAATATGAGACCAATTTGCAAATCTGCTGTCATAAGCCATAAAAATGTCCAAATTGACAAAAAACACTATAATTGCTGCAAAAAATTCTTGTGTAGGTATTTCAAGGACGTTTCTCGAACCCAACATCGTTGTTTCGCGGTTTCTCATCGAGAAATGGGGAACAGCCGCGAGAAACTGTCAGACAGCAACTCGATACCCACAGGAGGTTAAGAAAATCAGGCAAGATGGATGCTGCAAGCAGCCAAGGCTCTCATATCTTGTGCAGGGGTTGGTGTCGAGGGGTCACAGTCGTGTAGAAAAGCGTCCAAACAAAACTGGACGGCGCATCGGGTAATAACTTAATTTAAACTAAACTACAGTTTAATAATTCTCGGCTGCGTCGGTTGTGGAGGATGCAGCGGGCAAACCAGCAATTTCAGAGCCGTCGTTAACTGCCGGTCGTTAGTCCCTTTTCAAAACTCCTCTCTTTCTCGAGTCCCCCTCTCGAAGCGGTCCGTGGGTCCCGAAGGGACCGACCATCTTCCTCTCGAGCGTATTCAGACGCCTCTTTCGTCTCGCGCTCACCTGCATCGGTAACACCGGTCACGGCGTTACCACCGCTCGCGCGACTGCCACAATTTTCGTGCGTTTGCGTGCGCTCTCTGGCAAATTGAATCGACATCGTGTTCTTTCGTTCACAGAGGAACTATTTTATTCAATTTTTCAGTTTGGAAGGTTGCAGTGCGATTTTTAAGCCTCCAAAACGTGATTACAAGTCTTTAGTAGTTGGTAATGTCTGAAGTATTTTCATTTAAAATTTGTCAAATCGAACACAATGGGGATTGGAGGTTATTTTTGGGTTGAACAATATTTAGATTGAATCGTCCCCGTCTTTTTGCGTCCACAGACGAAATATTACATGAAAATTTTCTGTTTTAAAGATTGCAGCGCGATTTTTAAGGCTCCAAAACGTGATTATATGACTTTAATATTCTAAGTAATTTTATTCAAAATTTGTAAAATCGAACACAGTAAAATTTGAAGGTTATTATTGGTTTAAGATTATTTTCAAAGCCTCCAACACGATTTTAAGCCTCCAAAATGTAATTGCAAGCCTCCAATACTCGTGATGATATTTACAGTGTTTTCATTTAAAATCTGTAAAATCAAACACAACGCGAATTAATTAAATAAAAATTTCCAAAACAAATATAGATTATGTAAACCTAAAGAATTGAACATTATTCTTGTTCCAACAATAATAGTTCATTTGTTGTGGAATTAAAAAGAAAAGAGGTTCTTGTTTCGAGGCATCCAAATGACGCTCGCGTTCTTTGTCGAGGCATCCTGTCATTATTTTCGGATTAGAAGGAACGAGCAGGCATTAGTTGACAGAAAAAGCACTGATTTGTCGAGCTAGATGAAAGCGATGGACAAGATGAATCGATGGGAGCTGGGGTGTAAAAACGAGTGGTTAACGATCCCCACTTGCTATCGCTTTACGGAAGCTCGAATAAATCATATTATCAACGTTTCTTTGAGTTACGTCTCAATCTGCGATCGCGAGATCCATCATCGTCGCTGAGACGCCGCGTTTTCAACAAACAGACGCTTCTCGCCAGTTGCGAGACAGCGCGATTGACTCGTCTCGTCGTTTACGCGCAGATTGGGCTCGGTTCTTGTTTCGTTTGAAAATTGTTCCAAGCGAAATTACGGACGATCCGTGGAAGTTTTGCGTGGAGAACTTGAGTTTACTGTCTGGTGAAGATATGTCTCGAGTTTTGGCTCAATAGAAGTTATAGAAACGTCGCTATGAATTTTTAAAGTTCACGCGTGGCTTTGCTCAGATTGGAAATTTTGCTTTTTTCGGTTTTGAATTTTTTTGAAGCGAAATAATGGGTGATCTGTGGACGTTTTGTGAGGAAAAGTTGAGAGTAGTATCTGGTGAAGGTATTTCTCAAGTTTTGGCTCAATAGAAGTTATAGAAACGTCGCTATGAATTTTTGAAGTTGGCTTATAGGTTACGCTTAGACTGGGCTCGGTTCTTGTTTCGTTTGAAAATTGTTCCAAGCGAAATTACGAGCGATCTGTGAAAGTTTTGCGAGGAGAAGTTAAGAGTAGTATCTGGTGAAGGTATTTCTTGAGTTTCGGCTCAAAAGAAATTATAGAAACGTCGCTAAGAATTTTTGAAACTCACTTATCACTCACATTCACATTAAACTTCATTTATCCTCCTTCAAAAATTTTTTTAAGCAAAATCACTAAAGATTAGTACAAATTCCACTCAAAGAACTTAAGAATACTATCCGTTAAACACAATTTTCAACATTTCCCTCGAAGAAAACCACACACAAATTATTAAGAATTTTTAAAACACACTCACTCAATTTTCTTCTCAATTTCTCTGAAAAATTTGCTAATTAAATTAAAAAAAAAAAATGTCGAGAAGAGAAAATTATTCGAGAATTCGATTTTACAGAAGCCTTCGCGAGTCTCGCGTTGGAACCGACGCGATTCGACTCGAGCGGAGCGTCGGATCGCGTCGTTTCTCGCGAAGCGTTTCGACCACTTTCTCGCGAGTTTATTTGGATTTAATCCCCGAGCGGAATATTAATTAGCGGCTGTCGCTGATCGAGCGTCACCGCTCCTTCGATCGTTAATTCCCAATAACGTATTTGCTGTAATTAGCGCAGCTAATAAAGAGAGAATCACTGAATTCCGTCGCTCAACGCGGATAAACAATCGACGGATCGCTTCATTAAGAGCCCTGATAACTCTGCGCACAATAGTCGTTTCTCTTTCGAGCAGATGATAACACGTTTGTGCTTAAGAGAAATTTTACTGTGCTCTTTGAAGATTTTAATTTGGGTTTTGGGGTTTTGGGACTTTTGGGTTTGTATTTATGGGGTTTTCAATTTGCTTTTGTAGTTATTAATATTGGGATGAAGAATGGTGGAGCACTCAATTTTGTAGCATACAAATTTGTAGCACTCAGTTTTGTAGCACACAAATTTGCAACACTCAACTTTGCAGCACCCAATTTTGCAGCATCCAAAGCTGTAGCATCAAATTTTTGAGCATCCAAAGTTGCTGCAACCAATATTATAACTTCTAAAGTTGCAGCACCAAATTTTCCAGCACCCAATGTTACTGCACCCAATATTGCAGCACCCAATGTTACTATATCCAATAGTGCAGCACCCAATGCCACAGCACCCAATGTTACTGCATCCAATATTGCAGCATCCAATGTTACAGCACCCAATATTGTAGCACCCAATGTTAAAGCATCCAACATTGTAGCACCCCATGTTAAAGCATCCAACGTTGTAGCACCCTATGTTGTAGCACCCAATGTTAAAGCACCCAATGTTAAAGCATCCAACATTGTAGCACCCAATATTAAAGCATCCAATGTTGTAGCACCCAATTTTAAAGCATCCAACGTTGTAGCACCCAATATTGCAGCACCCAATGTTAAAGCATCCAACATTGCAGCACCCAATTTTAAAGCATCCAACATTGTAGCATCCAATATTTCAGCACCCAATGTTAAAGCATCCAACATTGTAGCACCCAATATTCCTACATCCAACACTGCAATACCCAACATTTCTACAGCCAATATTACAAATCCAGAGTTAACTAAATTACACAGGCTGCACACCAAGTGTCGCAAGAGTCATCAGCAACGCAGGAAACAATTCTCGCAATTTTCCACGCGTTCAATTGTGTAATTACACAATTTGTTGATTAAATAATATCGTCTGGAGGTCTTAATTGCAATCACGCTGATTTCAGCCTACAATTAGCGACGCTAGATCGTAACAGTCGTAAGTGCTCGTAAACGTGGAACTGGCAGGGAAAAATGCGACCAACCAGGAATGGTATTTTGATTAAACTGAATTCGGTGGAAGATTGTTGAGAAAAAGGGTAAACTGTGGGATAATCATTTCGCGAGAGCCAATCAATTTCCTGAAACTATCCTTATTACTGAAATAACTCAATAACCCTCGTGGACTATAATCAGTTCACAATAATTACTCGACGTGAACAGTCCCTTGGAATTAATTGCTCGCGCAGGATCGAATACGAAATTTCGCGTAATTTGCCAAGCAGAGTCGAAAGCAACGATTATGAAAAATGAAAACCACGCTCAATTATCGATCAGCCGATTTCGATTGCTCCCACGATTATTCTCGAACAAAAAAATTCTTGGAAAACAATTTTAAAAATTGCCAAGCAGAATACAACAAAAAGAAGAGAATATCAATTGCTTCAAAAATCGAACCTAACTTAACTTAACCTTCATTTAAGGAATTCTCAAGCACAATTAGAAACCAATTTGCACAATTTCTCGAGTGACAGAGCACCCTTTGGTGCACCCACTGCTCAGCCAACGCAGAGAAAAAACAAATAAGAATATTAATTTCTTCAAAAATCAAAGCTAACTTTACCCAACTTTCTTTTAAAAAATTCCTAAGCCCAATTAGAAACTAATTTCCCCAATATCTCAAACGACAGAGCACCCATGGGTGCACCCACAGGTCATTGACCGCCAAAAAGCACTACAAAAAACATCAATTGCTCCAAAAATCGAAGTTCTCAATAACAACCTTTTTTAAAAACTTCCTAAGCCCAAGTAGAAACCAAATTGCCCAATACCTTAAATTCCAGAGCACCCATGGGTGCACCCACAGCTCAGCCAACGCAGAGAAAAAATAAAAAAGGATATCAATTTCTCCAAAAATCGAAGCTAACCTAACTCAACCTTCTTTTAAAAAATTCCTAAGCCCAATCAGACACCAAATTGTCCAATATCTCAGATGACAGAGCACCCATGGGTGCACCCACGGCTCAGCCAGCACAAACGAAAGCCTCGTCGAAACGCGCGCTCGCGAAACACTTGGTGTGGCAGATCTCTCACGGCTGTCAGACATGACACGTTTATCTTAAACACTCTTGGAGCTCATTAGTTAACTTGCTCATATGCAGTCTCGCCCACGCGCGCCATTAGCGGAATTAGAAAGAGAATCGTCGCTGAAACAGTGTCGAGGCTCGCCAGTCTCGCCTCGTGCGCGAGTCTGCTCTCTGTTTCTCTGTTTCAGCGACGAACGACTCGCAACTCGACGCTGAATCGCACGATTTCTCGCGAGAAATCGCGAAGGGTGAACCAGTTAAGTGGACGCCCCCCTTTCGAGGCATAAACAAGCGTTAGGGACGTGAATGGGATCACGTAAAAAACAGATTTCCACCCTCGATTTCGCGCACACGAAACGTGATTCCTGTCGAGGAGGGTGGAAAAAGGGCGTTGCGGATTGGGGATAACCGTGTAAGCGATCCCTGGGGCTCGTCAGCAACGATCTTATGATTGACCGTGTTACGACACTCCCTGTAGACCATTTCCCGATCGTTCGTTCGAAATTGTCGAGCACAGAATCGTCTCAGACGTAAATGTTGCAAATGCACTGTGCATTCGATGCTGAGACTGATGATGCGTCAATGTTTGATGCTATTTCTGCAGAGAATGTTGCAGTGTATGATGCGTCGATGATCGATGCATTTGGTGCAACGAATGTTGCAGTGAATGATGCGTCGATGTTTGATGCAATTGGTGCAACGAATGTTGCAGCGAATGATGCGTCCATGTTTGATGCATTTAGTGCAGCAAATGTTGCAGTGTATGATGTATGGAATTGGGTAGCAATTTTTTAATTTTGTACGAGTTTGGGCAATGTTTATGCATGTAGAATTGTTGTATTTGATGTTACTGCACTTAAGGTTGTTGTAAGGAATATTTTGGCATTCGAAGTTGTTGCATCTAATATTGCAACACTCGAAGTTGCTGCATTTAATATTGCAGTATCAATATTTCAGTATTGAAAGTTGCTGCACTAATATTGCAGCACCCAAAGTTGATGCAACCAATTTTGTAGCACCCAAAATATTGAAGTAGTTAATTTTTCTGCATTCAAAGTTGCTGCAAGCAATATTTCAGCACCCAAAGCTGCTGCACCCAATATTTCAGCACCCAAAGTCGTTGCACCCAATTTTTCAACACTCAAAGCTTCTGCACCCAATATTGCAATTGCAGCACCCAAAGTTGATGCATTCAATATTATATCACCCAATATTTAAGCACTCGATTTTTCAGCATTAAAAGTTGCTGCAACCAATATTTCAGCACCCAAAGTTGTTGCACCCAATTTTTCAGCATCTAAAGTTGCTGCACCCAATTTTGCAGTTTCTGCATCCAATATTACAGCACCCAAAGTTGTTGCCTTCAATATTACAGCATCCAAAGTTGTTGCACCCAATATTACAGCACCCAAAGTTGTTGCATTTAATATTACAGCACCCAAAGTTGTTGCACCCAATATTACAGCACCCAAAGTTGTTGCATTCAATATTACAGCACCCAAATTTGCTGCACCCAATATTGCAGCGCCCAAAATTGTTGCACCCAATATTACAGCACCCAAAGAAGTTGTTGCACCCAATATTGCAGCACCAAAAGTTGTTGCACCCAATATTGCAGCACCCAAAGTTGTTGCACCCAATATTCTACCCTCTAATCAAAGTATTCCACCGTTTCTCATAACATACGACAATTTCTTCGATCCATGTAACAAATTACAGAGTAATTGCAAATAAATTTGCAAATTAACACTGATTTACATTTAATTATCTAGTATCTCAGTTAAAGGGACATTTTCAGTCACAATCGATAGAGCAGAAATGAAATTAAGATTGTAATGCTAGTTCTTGTTATCATTTGCATTTTCTCTGATTTTAAGCGGCTCTCACACTGGAGACTTAGAAAAAATTGCTGCGTTGTTAAACAAATGAAACGTCAGCAATTCTATATTTACAATTCTAAAAACGATATCTCTTCTCTGTTTAAATTATTTTTCAGTGCTTAATAAACAACTGCAACAATTTTAATAGATAATATTAAACTAGATAAACAACCAATCAATTCTTATCTGCTTTCTCTAATTTAAAATGACAGAAACCTTCTCGAAATGGACTTTAAATTAACTCACGAGCAATAATAAAAATTTCACTATGAGATGGAATAAATGAACTGTAAATTAACTTACAATCAAATTATAAAAATTCTACCACAGAATTGTGAAATTAGATAAACAAGCAACCACTTCTTATCTCACTTTTTGCAATTTAACGTGACAGAAATTTACTCGAAATGGACTTAAAATTAACTTGTAACCAAATTATAAAAATTTCAGTGTAAAATGGAATTATTGCTCTATTAAATCTCTCGACAGACTTAAATTACAAAAATTGTACTACGAGATGGAATAATCGCGATATTTGTGATTCCATTAATTTCTCGACGAAACCAACCGTCGCCACGGGTACCAAAAGATCAGATTATCGTGACTGCATTAATTTAAAAAAGAGCCAAAACTCTTAAATCTGGCCATAGAAAAATCAGTGCAACGAGACCAAACTCTTGTGACTGCATTAATTTAAAAAACCGCCAAAACTCTTAAATTTGTCGATAGAAAAATCAGTGCAACGAGATCAGATTTTCATGATTGCATTAATTAGAAAACCGCCAAAACTCTTAAGTGCTTCCATAAAGAAATCAATGCCACGAGAGCAGAATTTCGTGACTGCATTAAACAGAAAAACCGCCAAAACTTTTAAATCCCTCCATAGAAAAACCATCGCAACGAGACCAAACTTTCGTGACTCCACTAATTTAAAAAACCGCCAAAACTCTTAAATCTGTCGATAGAAAAACCAACGGCACGAGACCAAACTCTTGTGACTCCTACTGCTTTAAAAAACCGCCAAAACTCTTAAATCGCCCTATAGAAAAAACCATCGCGACGAGACCAAACTTTCGTGACTCCACTAATTTAAAAAGCCGCCAAAACTCTTAAGTCCCGCAGATTATCGTGACTTTATTAATTAAAAAACCGCGAAAACCCTGCGCGGTTCGACTGGTCCAACAACAAAAATTCTCTCTTTCACGACTTACCTTTCTTCTCGTCGTCCTCGTCAACATGATCGCCAGCATGATGAAGATGATGCGCGCTGGGATGATGGCTGCTTATCGCGGGCACGAGGGAGTGGCTGCCAAGCGCAGGATGCGGATGATGCGGATGATGATGGCTGAGGAACCTGACGGCGGCAGCAGCCGCCTGATGCTGCGCCTGCATCGTCTGCTGCACCTGGCTCTGGACCTGGCCAAGAACCGGATGATGTGGTGGCCATCCCGTCAAATGGAACGGAAACACGGGTGTCGCCCTCTGGAAGAGCCTGGCAGGGGTCAGCAGGGACCCACCTGAGCCAGCGGAGCCGCTACCAGGAGGCAGTGGGAAGGACAGACCGCCTCCTGGTTCCAGGACCATGTTTGGTACCAACTCGACGACTCTCAGCCTCTCCGTCGGAGAGAGTCACATCCAATGGCACCGTCTCTCCTCTCTCTTACTCGCTGCTCTCCTCTGGACACGTCTAGAAAGCTTTATCGAGGCCACAAACAGAGTCAGTCCACATCCTAGCTAAGGGTAAATGGTCGAAAAGGACTCTTGTACAGTCCTGAGCACTCTGGTCTCTTAATCCTTGGTGGAACACCGTCTCTGGATGCTATCGACATCACTCGAACCTCGAACGCATCGTTCGCAAAGTCACCAGGGCACTTAAGGAACAAACCACTGTACGAAACACCTGGCGAGCAACACTGATCAGCTGTTCGCGAGGGCAGCGCGGATTAGCCGCTGCCAGGACGGATCTCGCGATGGTCCCAGGGATTCCACGGGACCTGTTAGTGTTGGGGAACCCACTACGGCACGAGCCAACGGCACAGCACTATCTGGCAGGCGAGCAAAGTCAACGTCTCCCCTCTGTCAGCGAAGGCCAAACTGGTTTCGAGCCGCCACCCAGTGGCAGCCCCATTGGCTGCCCACCCAGCAGGTCCACGGGTGCCACCGCGTTCTCCGCCAATGAGAACAGATGGTCCCCGCACGGGACTCCGCCTGGAGTGGCGTTTTTTTCACCCTGGAATTGAATCGACGCCCCTTCCTTCGAGCAAACCGAGCGTCCGCGCTCTGGTGGGGGCGAATCAATTGGCGGCTGGCCTGGAACCAGCCGCAAGATGGCTCCTCCCTTCCATCCAGAGGGAAACCACCCCTGTACGAGGCAGGAACCAGAGCCTCGTCTCCTGAATTTTTCCTGGACCAGCGCTGAGGAGATTATCGACGGCGCGCAGCGACTCTCTCTCGAGCAGTACGTCTTTCTCAGGGACGGTGTAGCAACGACAACAGTGTGGCCCTTTCCTAGTGATCGTTGCGACTCGAATCCACCACTCCTTCGACGTCTGCCCCACCAGGGGGCCGCGTCACACCCCTCCAGCCCTCGAGGGCACGATCCTCTTTTAATAAGAGCCTGCCAGGCGTTAAGTAATTACATCTATTCTCTTCTAGGGTGGAAATTAGCTGCTCTGGGGGGTGGCAAAAAATTAGGAAATTAAAATTAACCCCCGCCAGCGAGCTCTGCTGGTCCCCACCGCGTTTCGCGACGCTCTCTCGCGCTCCTCCGCCTCCTGACGCGTCCCTGGCGAATTTAGGAGGAGCTGGCGGCCATTACCGCTTACGTAATCTTTTTACAGCGGCGGCGGCACCTTGTTAAGCGAAGTTATTTAGCGAGCAGGCTGCGATGGCCGCCAGAGGACGCGTCTGACCTTCGATCCAACCCCTGCGAGGATTTCAATCGACCAACCAACCCTCTTTTCGAAAAGTTCGCGGAGCAGACTGGCGGGGTTGTAATTTAGAGACGAGATGGTGGCTCTAGAAACTTCGTCGACGATTAAAACGCTTTAGTAATTAACCAGCTTCTCCTCACCTGGGGGACGAGGCTGTCGAGCAGTTCTTCCTGCCACTTCTCTGGCCAGAGAATATTTAGGGGAGACGGTTTGAGGTTGCCTGGGCAACCACCGTCGAGAGAAACCCTCTGTCGTTGCCTGGCAACCTTCTCTTGCTCCTTCGTCTTGCGATCTGACGAGAGTGGATGCGAGAGAGAGAGAGAGAGAGTGAGAGAGGGGGAGAGTGAAATGGGTGACGGTTTCCGTTCGCCAGGGGTGCCACTGCGGTTATGTTACATGCGTGGGTGCTGCAGGATGGTTCGAGGGGTTGATTAAAAGAGAATTGCGTCGCGAGATCTCGTATCGCTTGCGAGGGATTGATTTGGTTGATGAGTTTGAGTGGTGGTGGGTGGTGGAGGCACTTGGAAAGATTTTGGGACGGTTAGAATTTTATTTTGAGGTCGAGACATTTGGTAACAGTATTGGTTTGCAATTTTCGAGGTGATCAGCGATTTTTGGGAGATTATTTGAGATTTTTTTTTTGAGGTATTTGGTACCAATATTGGTCCACAATTTTGAAGATTCTCAGCGTTTTTTCCAAGTTTTCTAAGCTTTCTACAAAGCACATTTGGACATCAATAATATTAGCAGAATTAATTGTGCTTCTTAGTTTCTTAGTTCCACAAAAGCATTAAGCTTCTCACTATTATTGACACTTGAAAAACTGTTAAAAAAGTTTCTTAGAAAATTTAGAAAAATACTGAAACCTCTACAATTCTAAATTTTGAAGTAATTGACCCTTTAACTGCTCTTGTTGTCTGAAAATTAGCTTAAAAAAATTAAAAAAAAATTCTGGACACAGAAAGCAAGCTTAAAAAATTAAAAAAAAAAATGCTGAACCCTCTGAACTTCCAATCACACTCGATCATTTCCTCCAAACTAAAAACTGTCTCAAATTAAAAGCTACAAAAGCAACATCAAAGTAGACAATGCCTCCACAAGTCGAAGAAGTCGAAGAAGGCGAAGAAGACGAAGAAGAAGAAGAAGAAGAAGAAGCAGAAGAAGAAGAAGAAGAATTGCCCCAAACCAAAAGCTCTATCGAATTAAAAGCTACAAAAGCAACATCAAAGTAGACAGTGCCTCTGCAAGTCGATGAAGAAGAAGCAGAAGAAGAAGCAGAAGAAGCAGAAGAAGAAGAGCCTCCACAAGTCGAAGAAGAAAAAGCAGAAGAAGAAAAAGGCAGAAGAAGAAAAAGAAGCAGAAGAAGAAGAAGAAAAAGGGCAGAATCGTCGTCGCGACGACACAAAAGCAAGGCGAATCCCCTCGACGTCGCCTCGCGGAAATTCGAGCGCCGCTGGCGCGGACGCGGGTTTATGAAAAATTGATCGAGCGCCATATCTTACGTTTAGGCGAGCCATGGAGGGAATCAGGACACGCGCCGCTCGTTCATCAAAAGGCTCGCCAACGGCGGCGCGCTTTAATATAAAACTTAAATAACGATACAGCCGCGTCATGACGAAAATGGGAAATAATCTTATGAATAAGCTGCTCCCCAGAGCGTGCTCGTCTCCACCAGTCGCTTGCTCGATGCGAGATCCACGGATCTTCGTCCTTGCGCTGTTTAACAAGCGAAATTAGCTGCAAGCAAGTGAAATTTCATAGGAAATTGAGTAATTGGCTTGTTATTCTGGCAGAGGAATTAGTGATGAGATGCTGAAAGGATAGAAGAGAATTGTTAACAATTGTTGAGGAATTTTGCTTAGATTTCTTCGCAGCAATTTGCAAATTTTCTTTTTTTTCAGGCTGCAATTGATGAGAAAAAATTTCAAAAATTTTACTGAGCTTTCTTTACTTTAATTTATAAATTTTTTTTTTTCAAAACTGTAACTCACGCGAGCAAAATTTTGGGGATTTTTTTTCGAAGCTGTAACTCACGTGAACCAAATTTTGGGTATTTTATTTAGTTTTCTTCGCTTCAAGCTCAATATTTTAAATGGTGCTGTCCAACGACAGAGGAAACGCGTGCTAATTGCCAGCTAATTGATTAATTAGAATCTCGACACGCACTCGCGTCAACGCTTGTTTCTATAATAACACGATTCATTCAATTCGAGGCAATTCAATGATTACAGCAGACATAATTGTCGCTGGTGTCGTGACTTAACTTGCTTAGTGCATTTCAAACAATTTAACGAGGAAATTTAATTAATTTCTCAGGTATATTTCGAATTTTTGCTCTATAAAAATGCATTTTCATATTTTTATTAATATTCTACAATTTTTTCACTAAATTTCTACGCAATTTTGATGTAAACACATTTTTTGATCTTGAGTAACTGCAATGGCGAGACATAGGGACTTAAGTCCATCAAAATACCGAAAAATATCTAAAATTAACTCACGATAGTCTCAAATAAAGCAAAATAATTAATTACCAACATTTATCACGATTTTTCAGCTTTGTAGAATTTTTTAAAAAATAACAAGTACTTGCAAGAACTGCAATGGCCATATATAGGGACTTAAGTCCATGAAAATACTGAAAAATATCTTAAATTGAGTCATGAAAGTCTCAAATAAAGCAAAATAATTAATTAATAAGAGGTTTGACGATTTTTCATCTGACTAGAATTTTCTAAAAACGAACGAGTGTTTGGAAAAATGCAAAGAAGAGTGAAATGCACTTTCGTGGAGAAGTTGGCAAGATGGCGACGGTTGGGACGAGGGTGTCGCCGCTTACTGAGAGCCAGGAGGACTAATTATGTGCGCCGTAAGTTAATTGAGCGGCGTGGTGGGAAGGAAAGATACGAGGGAA
Source organism: Xylocopa sonorina (assembly GCF_050948175.1). Lineage (NCBI taxonomy): Eukaryota > Metazoa > Arthropoda > Insecta > Hymenoptera > Apidae > Xylocopa > Xylocopa sonorina. Next base: position 2,903,091 of record NW_027490090.1, read on the forward strand.
ACGTTAAACTGTGTAAACATCGGGCTAATTACTTGGAGACTTTATCGCGCGCACAGCCACTCCGCGATCGCGCCAAGATTCTGCTCCAATAATATTCTTGGGAAATAGCGTAAACGTCGCCATGTAAATGGTGGATCGAAAATTACCTGCGATCGTCCAACGAAAATCGAACAAATTCTCATTAAACTTCGATTTTCTTCAATTAAAAAAATTTTTTATATAAAATTTGTAAGCTCTAGAATTATTTTTATATACATGGTGGTCCTCTCCTTCATTTATTTCCAAAAATTTGCAAAAATCCTGCATGGTTAATTAATAATATTAAATTTTCTTCTCTAGTAAGCAAAATTGCCTAAAATGCACTTCTCCAAGAAAAAAACCAAAGTAAATTCTAAAATCTCAAAATGTCCAACACACCCATATCCTCCTAAAAAAATTCAAAAACATCAACGAATCACTCAAAAGATTCCTCAACTCCAAAATTCCCAAATCACACACACAGCAATTTTAAAAAAGCAAAAGCAAAAATTGACGAGCTTCAATTTTTAACTTCAACCCACAAATACACACAAATCGCATAATTTTCAAGAGAAAACAGAGGAGCTTTCACTTATCTGCTCGCCAAGCGAAAACGAGGAAATCGGCTCAGCGAGCGGAAATTGAACGGGGACAAAGGAGCGCCACGATGACGTGTCGCGATTTAATGAACGGCGTTTCGAGCGGCGCTCTTAACCCGACGCCACGTCTAATCTGACGTTCTTCTTTCGTTTTCCTTTTTTTTTCGCCAGTTCCCTCCGCAATCGCGCGCGATAAATCCCGTCGAACGTCACTCGCCTGGCCACGGGGTCGCGACCGTGCTCGCATTGAGAAATTTCAATTCATAAACTCTCAGCTGCCCATTGATCTGCTCTCGACTCGCTTCCGCGGTTACGTATTGTCTTCTGAAGGGGGGAGATAGAGGCTATCGACTTCCGCTCGGCTAATCGGCTGCTAGACGAACCTACTTACGAAATACGCGACGTTGCTCCTCTTATTTTACTGACACTATGCTCTACAGTTCCATTTACTGGATTGTAGAAGTGGGATCTTCGATTGTGGCGGGGAAAACCAGTGGACTTCCGGTTTGGAGTCACGTAAACACTCGTCAGACGTTAGATTTGGATGTGTGAAGGTTTATGGGGGCTTGGAATTAAAATTTGAAGCGTGGTGGGGGTGCTGTTGTTGGCAGTTGAGGGACAGTGACATTTGGTTTTAGTGCTCCACTGTTTTAATGTGGTAGATCACTTCTTAATGTAGCTCTAATGTCTCCAAATCTAGGTAATAGCATTCTATGGACCACAGAGAACTAATACACTTCATTTGATACTCCTAATTAATAATTAAGACCAAATACCTTAACTAGAAACTGTCCACTAAAGGGACAATGACACCTGGTTAGTGCTCTACTGTTTTAATGTAGTAAACCACTACTTAAACTGTCTCTAATGAGCTCATATTTGAGTACTAGCATGTTCAGGACCACAGAGAACTAATGTGCTTCATTTGGTGCTTCTAATTAATAATAAACTTCGAATACCTTAACTAGAAACTTTCCATTAGAGGGACAGTAACACCTGTTTAGTGCTCCACTGTTTCAATATAGTAGACACCAACTTATTCTCTCTCTAACCTCGCCAAACCTCAATATTATAATTCTCTGGACCAATGAGAAGCAACACCCTCAATTTTGCAATTCCAATCAATAAAATTCCACTACTTTTGCCACAAATTGCAAATCCATCTACATCTACATTACGTACAATTAAATATTACAGTTTGCAATCCTCCACGAGGCTCCATCCCCCAATCAGAAGCTTCGAAACCACCTCAAAAACCTTGCGCCACCTCTCCCGGAAGTGGAGGATCCCGATAAGCATCTCGCAGCTCGCTCAGCGAGTCTAATTGCCCGCAATTGCTCGCGCGAGGCGTTCGCTCGCGGACGGCCATGCCAGAAGCGGAAAAATGGGGTGGCTGGTGAAAGGGAGAGACGCGAAAGATGGCTGCTCCCGCGATCCTCGCCATCCCCCTCGTCTTCCGCCCGGTCCCGTCGCGGTTTTCCAACTCGTTCCTCCTTCACGATCGACCGATATTCCGGTCACGCGTCGGCGGTTAGTTCTGATTAGCGACAGGGCGAATGACGTACCACTCGGCTCCGCTGCTTCGTGGCTCGCATACGGGAGCAGCGCGCGCGCGCGCGCAACCTGGCTAGCCCAATAATGTTGCTTTATGGGAATTTATTTGGGGGAACAGACGCGACTGCGAGAACAGCGGCTCTTCGTACGAGATGCGAGTTTTCTTAGGTGCAATCGTTGCGAGTGTGGACTCTATTAAGGGCTCGTACTTACTGGCTATCTTGTAGAACCCTTCAAGGTTTTAAAAATGTAATTCTTCGTAGTTGATACGCGTTTTCTTGGTTGCAATCGTTGCTGTGCTGAGTTAATGGCAACTGTTGGGTTTTAATAAAATATTGCTTGAGCCTCCTGTGAACTGTATTAAGGGTTCGTATTTACTGGCTACCTTGTAGAACCTTTCAACGTTTTAGAAATGTAGTTCTTGGTAGTCGATACGCATGTACTTGGTTGGAATCGTTGTTGTGCTTTTCTTGGCTGCAATTGTTGCTGTGCTGAGTTAATGCCACAACTGTTGGGTTTTAATAAAAAATTGCTTGAGCCTCCTGTGAACTGTATTAAGGGTTCGTATTTTCTGGCTACCATGTAGAACCTTCCACGGTACTAAAAATATAGAGAAAGGGTATTGAAAGTGCCTGTAATTAATTTAAAAATTATTATTAAGAGTTTACATTTTTATTGTGGAAGTAGAATAAGGTTTGGGGTGTGTTTTTGGAGAAATGAGTTTGTAATTAGATTATATGACTTTTGAAAAAGGTGAATAATAGTTTCCCAAGTAAATTGAGCCCCTTTTTGACCAATAAAAAGCTTCAGAACACCAATTATCGTAAGTGGAACGTTACTCAACAGTGAAACACTGAAGTTTCCAGTTCCAACGTCGATCTCAGTAATTAAATTAATTAACCAGCGTGTATTCATCGCGAGACATTAAAACGTATCTTTTACACGGTATATTCCAATTAAATATCGCCACGTGTCGATACAAATGATCGAGTTTAACGCGGATCTGTGGCGAGCGATAACTAACGATCAGCTGGCGAGCTAGTAAAAGCGCCGTGTGTACAAATGATTTTATTTTTCATTGAATAATACGCGAACAGAGCTCCATGGAGCGACTCAGCGATTTATCGTCTTCGTATCTTCCAATTTCGAGTCGAAAAGCATCAATTTCAAAGGAATGGACTGGCAATTTTGCTCTCGAAGTGCACTTTTCACGCCCAAAAACACAATTTTTAATTAAAGAAACTCTCAAATATTCGCTATTTTCGAAGCTGAACCTTAAAAATAATAATATTGGTTTTTGAAATTTATTTGGATTATTTATGACTTGAAAACAAGATCATTAAGTCCAGTCGTGCTTTTAAGAAGAGGTGCAAATCGACGAAATAGTGCTGCAAGGTTCGAAATTTGACCAATGAGAAGCCTCCATCGCGTTCAGAGCGTGATTAGCATTATTTACGACCTATTAGCCCATAAATCAAGAGCCAGCTGGCGTGTTGGTGCGTGTTTGCTTCCTCCACAGCTCGAGTTCGAGGAAAATAGCATCGCAGATCGCTGGAACGATAACAGACTGAGGTTAGATCGGGGTGGAAAAAGAGCTGGCCATCTTCTTCGTGATTTACGTGGACTGGGTTACCCCCCCTCTTGTCTTCGCTCGATCTTTCGCGCGAGTTTCGAACGGATTACGCGAATCAGCCTCGAGTTAGTATCTCACGAACTCTATCGCAGTTTTGTGAACTCAAACTGGGGTGCTTTTGCTCGATTTTGGGTCTGAGAAGTGTTGCTTCAAAAAATCAAGCGCTATGTTGAAGTAATCACAATATTTGAATTTGAATTTCGCGGGTGAACAAAGTTGAGATTTGAAAATTGCGAATGTTTGAGAGTTGTTTAATTAAAGATCGCGTTTTTGGCGTGAAAAGTGCACTTTGAAAGCAAAAAATAGTCTTCAAATTGTCCCAAATAAATATTGCAGCTCTCGAAAATAATTTTAGAGCAACAATTTTGCCAAATTAGACGTCTTTTTGAAAGCTCGAGTGGACTTAATCTTCTTTTTAAGTTCATAACATTCTTCTGGCGCGAAATTTAAATATTTAAAATTCTTTTTGGAACTTTTTAGACACAACGATGGTTCTTGAAGGTTCTCATTGATTTTTTGATTAAATTTATGGGAAATTTCACGCAGTAAAATCGTTTGCAATCGACCAGATCGAATTTTCCAGCAGTTCTGCTCGAGTTCGAGCGTTCTTTTTTCGAGGGCGACCCCAAGGACGATGAAACGAGGGTTTTCGGGGTGGAAATCACCGAGTCAGCACGTTGTTCGCAAGGAACACGTCTGGTCAAATAAAATGTATCGGCTATCTCGCTGGAAGTCCTCGTATTGGTCGAGCAATACGCAAGACACTGCTCTCGACCATTTTATTTCGCACACAGCATTCAATATTCTTCGCATCGACCAAAAAACTTGCTCTGCCAACTCTTAGAAACTGCTCAAAACAATTTTTAAGCGAAAATGTCACAAAAGATTAAAACAATTTGAAATAAGAAATAAGAAAGTGCAGTGCAATGTGTCTCGAGCCTTAAAACAGCAATATCTGTCCGCCATTTTAACACAGAACATGAATTTTAATTTTGAATGCAGAATAAAGCACGTAGCCTTCGAAATAAACGTAAACCAGCTGTTTTTTTAGATTCTGGTCCATCTGGAATGCAAATTAAATTACCCAGAACCGCGTACGAGTCGCATTCCACTTTGCATCGCAGCGCATGTCAACAAATCTGCAAAATCTATCAAGCTGTACGAGGAATTAGCATAATTTGACACTCTCGCAGAATGGTGAGGGCATTGCAGCCTCTCTCGTGGTCTGTCGGGGCCCCAACAAGTCCACCTCGACTCGCATCTCCAGGAACAACGTCGTTCCATCGAGCAGATTGACCACCTTCGATGGTAATGGGTGGCTGATTACAAAGCACGCTCCAGCTCGGGCCAGCCCCCTGTTTATATCAATATCTCTGTCCAGCGTGCTCGCACACAGGCCCAGGGAGCACGTGAGGCCCTCTGGTGCCCTCTCAAACCACGAACACTCGTCTGCGACTCGACAAATGCACTCCAATAAGCTAAAAACTGTCTTATACAACTGGTTTCTGACTATAGTTCGCCATTTTGGACTTGTTTATTGACGAGACATTTCTCAGGGCCCCTCATAGGACCCATAGGTCCTTCGGTGCACTGTAGAACCACAATTACTCGTCTATGAATCGTAAAACCGACTCCAATAAGCTAAAAACTGTCTCACGTAAGTGCTTTTTGGTTAAACTTTGCAATTTTGAGTCTGTCTATCAAGTTTTCCACGCGAGACATTTCTCAGGGCCCTCTATAGGACCCAGAGGCCCTCTAGTGCCCTCTCAAACCACAATTACTCATCTATCACTCGTCTAACCCACTGCAATACGCTAAAAACAGTCTTACACAACTGCTTTTTGGTCAAACTTTGCTATTTTGAGTCTGTCTATCAACTTTTCCGTGCAAGACATTTCCCAAGGCCCTCAATAGGACCCATAGCACCGCTCAACCAAGATTACCCATCGTCGTCCGCGTTTCCAAGAACCCAACAAGAGAAGAGGGTCGCCTTAAATTCTGTAGAATTTTCAATATGTGGCATAATGCTGGGTACGAGGCAGAAATAAAGGGCCGCAGAGGGGCCCAGCAATTGCCATCCTCGATAAGATGGCTCCCTCGATCGCCGCGGCTACGCCAATGGCCGATGATGAAGTTATCCAGCGATAATGGCTCCATTACGTTGCCCAGTCTCTGATAGGGCCCCGTGTGGACCCCGTGCGATTCCACGATCGCATGGTTCAGCCTCTACGAGCGACGAAGAGGCTCGATTATGCTCGAGAAGAGGACGAAGAGGCTCGATTGTGCTCGAGAAGAGGACGCAGAGGGTATCGTCGCAACGTATACTTACCAGGGCGATTGTTTATGTTGGCTGATGGCCACTTATGCTGCACACACATCGCATTACTGGGCCCGTTCTCGAGGCTCGCGAGCCGTTACTTAGCCCGTGGCTAAGGCGTCGTAGAGTAATGGCGAACACGTTACGGGTAAAATGTATACTTAGTGGGCTCGAACGATGCCACAGACGAGATTACGCCTAGTCGATGCTCGTCTTCCTCTGAGAAGCCACCGTGGCCACCCTTATGGGCCCCCCTCGCCCCCCTCCTTGCTCGTTCTGGCTTGGTTCGAGGAAGTGTGCATTGAGGGGACGAATAGGTGACCAGGGTGCTTGGGTGAGGGGCATCTTTTGGTGCTGATGGGAGTTGAGGGGAAGTTGTGGAGGTGTTTTTGAGGATTTGAGAGGGTTTTTGGAGCTTGTATTTTTTTTTATTATTTTTTGCAAGATTTAGTGTGCTTTTGGGATCGTGTTTGGTAGATCAGGCATTTTTCTGAGCCTCCAAAATTATTTTTGAGGTAATGCAATATTTATTTGGGATCATATTTAACGGCTCAGAGGCTTTGGTCTTCTTTTTGAGTATCTGAAAATTATTTTCACAATCTTTAATATCAGTTTACAATCACATTTAACAACTCAGACCCACACCCAATGCATCACAGAAAAACTACCCCTCAACCAACCAAATACCCCATCCAGATATACCCAGTGACCAATCTGTAACTCGTATTAGCCAAGACCAACCGGAAATCACCTACGAATTTGTTCAGAATCCGTATTACAATGAACTGATGACGAAAAAACGTAGAAAAAGCGAGGTTGAGAGGTTAAATACCGCGTTAGCGATACCCCATCGAGTTGCTAACCTCGAACTAATCAGCTGATTGCGCAACCAGCGAAAGTAGAATTCCGTGAAGAGGAGAAGAACAGTCGGTTTTAATCGATCCACGTCGATTACAGCGACTCATCGTCCATAAACAGTCGCCCACGCGACTTCCTTGGGCAACTTCCACCCGCTGGCCCCCACCTCGACCCGCCATTTTGCTTTTATTGCCCTGAGATAAAGGCGGGATTCAATAGTTATTCATTAAACGCGAATTCAGTCGAGCAGGATGCCCGGGTCACCAGCAACGCTGACCTTGCGGCTACGTTCAAACGTTTTATCTGCACGAGAGACTCTCTCGTGCTCTCTTTCTCAGAGAATTCTTTATTTCTCTCGTCGAGCTTTCGATTTGCGCGCTCGACACGCTCTCGAGACCCCCTTTTCTGGTCCACCACGCTTCCTGCCTCGTCGTTTCCGGTTTACTCGACTTCTGACGCGAGAAGTCGATGGTTGCCTCGTTTCAGAGAATTTTTGGGTTTTTTTTTTGAATATGGAAGATTTTGAATATTGTTTTAGGGACTTGGAAGGGGAGTAGAGTCATTGAGGGCGACAAATGGATGTTGAAGGTAGTAGAAATTATTTTTGGGGGTGTGAGAAATTTTTTAGGAAGAGATCAGAGCCTCTGAGCTGTTGAATATGGTCCCAAATAAATATTAAAGCTGTAGAAAATAATTTTAGGGACTCTGAAGAAAACCAAAGTCTCTGAGTTACTAAAAATGGTCCCAGATAAATATTACATTATCTCAAAAATCATTTTTGAGCCCCAAAAGAAGATTAAAGTCCACGATCTACCAAATATTCAAACTTAAATCGCCAAAATATTAAATTTCATGAAAAATTGAGTTGCGAGAAATAAGAGTGCGTTAAAGTAGAAATGATTGCATGAAACAATGCGAGAAAATTGTAGAAAGTCCCAGAAATGGGACTCAGCCATCTTGCAAAGCAACCGCGTCGAATCTTGGGCACACACGATTAAATCCAGCTCGTTTCTACGAGCTGGTCATGGGAACGCGCCCTGATTCCGATCGCCGTGAAAAATCGCTCGGGAAAAAGGGTGTTCCCGATCAGCCACGGCTAATTAAAACAGTATTTAGAAACGAGCCGCCTAACAGCTCATTTAACGCTCTGGGACGCTGGTCTATGAGAAAACTGACCCTCGTTCCAGGTCTTGCTTTCGTAAAGTCACTGAAAATTCACTTGACGGAAATATTTAAGTGCAGAATTCATTTTTTTCGTTGAATCGAAGCTTCGAGGCTCCAAAATTACATATTAAGTTCGCAAAATCACTGAAAATTAACGTTCAAAAAATTCTCAGCCCTACTTCTTCCTTTTTAAGAACAAAAAACAGCCAAACACTCAACACATTACAAAGGATTTCCACGTAACAAAGCCCCAGACGAAATTCTAGACCCCAAAATTATATATTGCGTTCGCAAAGCTACTAAAAATTAACACAACAATTTAAAAAAAATTCTCAGCTTTCCTTCTTCTCATCCAAGAACAAAAAACAGTCAAAAACTCGACGCATAGCGAAGAATTCGCTCTCAACAAAGTCCCAGCCGAAATCTCGCGATCCTGTGGGATCGTTCGCGCAGCAAAAAGCGGCGATCAGATAGTCCCTGGCAGCCGCGATCTTCCCCGCCCGCGCCTCCTTGAAAAGAGCAACAAATCCAGTGGCATTATCGCCCATCGCCGTTGGTAATCCTATAGGTGCTTAGCGTGAAATCCCATAATCGATAGTTTGCTGAACGCGGGGTCTGAGGCACGTGGCGCCACGCGCGTCCCTCCATTAGGCCATCCGAAAGTACACGGGACAACGGTGGCCTCGTAACACCGTATCTCTATGTTAATATGGGAATGCGCGTCGACTGTGGCCCATGGGGGAATCCGACACGCCTCGCGCGACACATCTGCCCCCTTCCAGTCGAGCACTGCCACGATTTTCCTATCGCAGGTACGCCAAAAGATCCCACAGTGTAGCTGTGCGGCTGGCAATTATCGAAATTAGATGCGATCACGCGTTATCTTGGCGAAATGCGATGCCAGTGCGATTTGCAGGGGCGCTGAGGTGGCTCCAACTAGCGTCGAACCTCCTAAAAGAAGCTCAGAGCAGCTGATGCAGTAAGTGCAAATGGTTCAAAGTGTCTGGTAAGAGCACTGCCACGATTTTCCTGTCGCAGGTACGCCAAAAGATCCCACAGTGTGGCTGTATGGCTTGCAATTATCGAAATTAGATGCGATCACGCGTTATCTTGGCAAATGCGATGCCAGTGCGATTTGCAGGGGCGCTGAGGTGGCTCCAACTAGTGTCGAACCTGTTATATTGCCCTACAATGCTTACTTACGCGTGAAACTGCATGACATCTTAGGGAAATGCTCTGATTTGGCAAGTCTTCGCTTCTCTTTCGATGTAATTGGTCAGTGAGAGTCAATATCAGAGGTTTCCACTCAATTTTGCCAAAGTAATTCATTGCATATTGCATTCTACCCTTAAAAGAAGCTCAGTGCAGCTGATGCAGTAAATGCAAATGCTTCAAAGTGTCTGGTGCAGAGGTTTCTACCTAATTTTGCCAAAATAATTAATTGCATGTTGCATTCTAACCCTAAAAGAAGCTCAGAAGAGCTGATGCAGTAAGTGCAAATGCTCCAAAGTGTCTGATGCAGAGGTTACAGTGTAATTTTGCTATTGTCAGTGCTGCACTGCTACTTTTCATTGAGTTAAAACACAATTGACGCTTAAAGGAGTGCACAAAAGTGGCCCAAAGTTGACTTAGCAGCTACAAATGTCTAATTAGAGAGGCTTATCGAGTTGGCCATTCATAAATCGAGCGTTCTCGCGATGTCAGAGCAGGCTGGGTGGATCCGTTACCAAATAATCGTCGCCAGATTACGATGGAAACGGTTCGACGCGATAACCCTTTCGAAGAGGAGCGTGGAATAAGTAACTGGGCCAATTATATCATGGTCCAGTCGAGATTTATGGAAGATTCCCGCTGCTGGCGGCGTCAACCTCAAACAGGCCGACCGATTATCGTTGTTTTGAACACGAAAATTGATGTAGCCGTGGATCCACAATCGTGGAAAGGCTGTCCCACGCCAGGCGGGCCATTAACCATCCCAGGGGTCGACCTCACTTCCTTTGATAGCGGCGTCTAAAAGTCTACCACGGTCGAAACAGCTGCAACAGTCCTCCCCCCCCCCCCCCCCCCCTCTCTGGTTCTCTCTGACTCTCTCTGACCCTCTCTGGCTCTCTCTGACTCTCTCTCTCTCTCTGACCCTCTCTCTCCGCTCGACGATCATCACGCGTTCCGCTTCGTATGGGATATTAATTATGCTGCGTTGATAATGGCGCTGGTGCAACGAATCCATTAATTGGCCGCGCAGATACGTCCACCCTGTTAGGGGAGTCGATAACTACAGAAATAGCGTTCGTAAATCCGTCAAGACGGGGCCATTGATTCCGTGAAGCGTTCAACGGGTCATCGTCTCGTTCATTCAACGCCTTCGTGCTCATTCAGCTCTCTGCTGCTCGCTAATTGCGGTTTTTGGGCAGCTATTGTTATTGGGGTGCGGGTTTTCTTATTTGCAGACTTCTGGGTTTATGTTTGGATCGAGGTTTTCGTTAAATAAGGGGTGTCTATGCTTTCGAAAACTCTGAAAGTCGTGTTACTTTGTTTTATGCAAACATTAGGGTAAATGGTGGAATTTAAGGGACAGTAATTGTTATTGGGGTGGGGGTTTTCTTCTTTGGAGACTTCTGGTTTTAAGTTTAGCGAGAGTTTTCTATTGCACAAGGTTTAGAAACCTCTGAAAATGGTATTACTTAATTATATGCAAAAATTCTCGTTAACTGTTTGCACAATTGCATTTGAGGGACACCAACAGTTATTGGGGTGAGGGTTTCCTTGTTCCACGACTTCTGCTTTCAAATTTGCCTCGAATTTTCCATTGAACAAGCACTGTCAATGCTTCAGAAAACCCTCAAAACCACAATACTCCACAAAAAACAAAAACCTCGTATACAGTGTGCCCAATAATCCATCCTCCCTCGCAGACACTGCATCTCAACGCACCGAAGCATCGATCAACCAACGACTCAGACGACTTTCTTCAGCCCAGCAGAGCTTCTGTAATTAACCACTCGCTGGACACCGACTACTGGGCTTAATACAATAATAAGGCGATGGTAGCAGCCGCGAATAAATTAGCAGCGGAGGGTTCTATGGCTCCCACGTGCGTTGTATTTACGTGGCGCGAATGCACGTCGGGGACGGCCGCTAATTACGAGGATGAACGAGCCGCGAATGGATGTCGTTCATCTTACTGAAAACGCAGCTTCCTCTTCCGGGGGCGGCGCGAATCTCGCCCCAACCGCCCCCACCCCAAACTCCCGCGACTTAAGCCCAATTTGCATCTGTCGCGCGACTCGCTACAGACGCAATTAGATCGGAATTATCGCCGTCCGTTTGCCAGCGAATAATTGCTGTTAATCGTTATTGCCACGCGGAGACGGCCGCTTCGTTCAACTGCCGCTGCGATCGTCCCTCGACCCATGAATTTCGCCTCTGTGGGCCACCTCCGATTATTTAGAACGAAAAATATATTTTTTTTTAGGACTAATGAGATCATTTGAAACCTTGAATATTTTTTTTAAGGACTAATGAGATTACTTGGAAGCTCGAATATTTTTTTTTAGTGACTAATAAGATTATTTAGAACCTCAAATATTTTTTTTTAAGACTAACGAGATTATTTGGAAGCTCGAAAAATTTTTTTAACACTGATCAGATTATTTAGAAACTCGAAAATATTTTTTGAAGACTGCTGGAATTATTTTGAAGCTCGAAAATATTTTTTAAAAATAAATGAGACCTTCTAATGTACATCTCGAGCGCAATGAAGGGAATAAAGTATATTTCTCTAAGCATAGACACTCTTTACAGATTAAAAAAAAATATTTGAAGGCGTTGAAGAGCTCCTTCTACACTGCACTATCTTTTTTTTTCTTTTTTTTTCTGTAAAAGGGGTTGTAAAATTTCTGGTTGACACACAGGTAGAATCTTCTTATCGCTGTCTTTTAGATGGACGATGTCGTATGCATTTTTAAGCTCAGCTAAATATTACAGCTGCGAGGAGCTTTGACCACTTTGAGGCTTTAAATATTCATCGATGGCCCCGTGGAAAAATGCAGCCACTGCTTTCAGCTCGAGCGGAATATAAAGTCCCGGAAAACTGCTCGTTCCTTTCTCAGCTCGCGTAAACATATTCACAGCCAATCCCAGCAACTTTTAAAAATCACACGAGCAACAATTAACCCACTAAAAAAATTCAAAAAAATATTTGTAAAATATGTAGACTCACTTTTAGCAACTTTGAGTGAAATAATAAGTTGTTATGGGAAAAATGCAGGATTTTTCAGGTGGTTCGAAGCAAGAGGGGTTGGTTCAGATGGTTTTTGGGGTTTGGAGAAATCAGAAATGGTCGCAGAAACGCTCTGGCGGTGATTTAAAATGACAAGCGCTCGAGGCTGGGGTTATCCCAAGAGTGCTGTGTCTCACAGCTGACTGCCTCTGCCAGACGACGCGATTAAAAAACTTCCACCCCCAGTGCTGTGGATCTCGCGAATTTATTAGTTCCGCCCTCTTCGTGCACTGTGGGTGATTTTGAGGACGCTAACTGAGCAGCCATTGCTCTCAGATTTTTCTTCAATTTTTGAGGATAATTTTTGGTTTTAATAGAAAATGTTTGATAATGAATTTTGTTGATTTTTAAGGGTGGTGATTGTGAGCCTTTGATTTCGGATTTGGAAAATTTTTAAGGGTGGCAATTCTGAGCTCTTGATTTGGAATTTTAAAAATTTCTAAGCATAGCAATTTTATGATTTCAATTTGGAATTTTTCAATATTTCTATGCATAGCAATTCTAAGCTTTTGATTTGGGATTTTTCAATATTTCTAAGCATAGCAATTCTAAGCTTTAAATTGGGAATTTTTCACTACTTTTAAGCAAAGAAATTCTGAGATTCCAATTTGGAATTTTTAAATTTCTGAGTGTTCAATTTCGTATTTTCCATATTTCTAGGCGTAGCAATTCTGAGCCTTTGACTTGAAATTTTCCAGATTTCTAGGCATAGCAATTCTGAGCCTTTGACTCGAAAGGCTCAAGATTTCTAGGCGTAGCAATTCTACCAGAAATTATCCAATATTTCTAAGCATAGCAATTCTCAGTCTTCAATTTGGAATTTTTCAAATTTCTGAGCGTGGCAATTCTGAGCCTTCGACTTGAAATTTTCCTATACTTCTAAGCATAGCAATTCAAAGCTACAACAATTTCATAAAAAAAACCCATTTAACACAGTAAAAGACAGAAATACCAAACCAATTAATAAACCAGCAGCAGTCGCAGTGAAAATAAGCCACGTTGCAAATAAAACATTCAGTCTTTTCTCCTATTCCTTCTTTTTTTTTTCTCTCTCTCTCGCAGCGAATAAAGTAGCAGCGGATCAGAAACAAATTGAAACGGTCGACGAATTTCCCTGAGAATATTGGTTTAACGTCCACTCGAGGCAGCGCAAAGCCTCGCGAATTTATTAGCTCTGGGATTGGTGGTAGCTGCACGTTTCCTCTTCCACGGGGCCGCCGTTCAACCGCTAATGGATGTCCTGCTGGTATCTTCCAACCACGGTTCTTGAATGAGCTTGTAATGCAGCGCGCAGAGCCGAGCCTTTGTCCGGCTGCGTTGGATGGCGAATTTCTTGCCACTGAAATGGAACGTTTCTTCGCCACTTTCTGCCTTTCTGCCGTGGAATTAACCAGCCGACTGATAACAGCCTCAGTGAATAATAAACCAGAGAAATGGCGGATTGGCTGATGTAATTGTATCCTTGTTTAAATTGTACACCGCAGAGAGAATATGTTGAGGATTGGGGTTTTGGAGATCGTGAAAATGGGGTTTTCGAGGTTTTGGGGGAAGAATTGTTGAAATATGGCTGGTAAATAAATATGGTAGTTTGTTGAGATAATTTTGAAGGCTTAAGAGAGGTCTTAAGCACACATACATCTGAAAAAAAATTCAAAAATAAAAGTATTGAAGCTTACAAAAATTAATTTTGAAGTTTCAGAGGAAGAATTATTGTAATATGGCTGACAAGAAAATATATTATAGTAGTGTGTTAAGATAATTTTAAAGGGTCGAGAGAGACCTTAAGCACACATATCTCTAAAAAAAATTTCAAAAATACATGTACTGAAGCTTACAAAAATTAATTTTGAAGCTTTAGAGGAAGAACTATTAAAATATCGCTAAAATAATTTTAAAAAAACCCTGAATATCATAACTTAAGCCTCAAAAAACCAGTTCAAATCAAATAATTATTACACAATTTACTCAAAAATAACTTTCAACTTAAAAAAAAACAAATACAACAACTCTAACTCTCCTGAAATCGGCCAAATCTCGCGTAATAACAATTCTAGCCCTGAAAGAACCGATCGATCACGTGGAACGCTCGAAGGGGTGGGGGTTGGCGAGTGGGTTACGCAACAGAAGAAAGGGCGCGCGTTCGTTTAAATCGTCGAACGGATGCCTCGTTCATCTACCAGCACGTGGCTACGTGAACGTTTTGACAGCGTTTAGCAGGCTGAAACGTTTAGTCCTGGCAGGATTCTTGGCGGCCCTTTAAAGGGATGATGGATTCCCTCGACACGCGACCAACACGCCCACCAGCTCCGCTCGCCACGATCCTCTGCGACAATTTATCCATCGAACGGCTATTAACAACGATATCAAACAATTCATATATCTCCTGCGCGACGTTCTGAGAATAATAGGGAAATGAATTCGCGCGAATGATGGAAATCGGGACTTTCGAGGGGCTGGCGGCAGGTTCGAGTCATCAGTCATCAGAGGGCATCAACGCCTCGCTAAATGGATTTACCAAGCCAGATTTCTTTCTTCTGTTTGCGATTAAAAGGTGGCTGTAAATTAGTGCAGTTGGAGCTGATTCATTGAGCATTGATGTTGACTGGGTTTTTTTTTTTAATTATTTTAGTGGTGTCTTAATATGTCTATTGGGTTTTTTAAAAATTATTTTAGTGGTGTTTTAATATGTCTACTGGGGTTTTTTTTTAATTTAACAGGTCTTCTTCTGAAAATTGCTTGAATTTTGTATTAATTATTTGGATCTGATTGACTGGGGAGAATTGTTTCATTTGGAGTTGGAAGAATTTATATTTTTGGGTGGATGTTGTGGAATGATTGAGATTTTTTAATTGCTGACGATTTTTGGAGTTCAGAATTATTTTATAAATAATTATTCTTGCATAGATATCGTAAAATAATCAAAGTTCTTAAATTACTATGAATTTTTTAAGTCCACAATTATTCCACAAAAATGACTAAAATAATTTTTCAACTCAAAGAAATAATAATTACATCTACACGAGTATAAAAAAAAGGGAAAAAACGAAGTTCTAGATTCCTCGACGACTTTCCATACGCAAACTTCGCCACATTCCCTGAGCCTGGAACAGAACGAGGTATAAATCATGCGCTCGCAGCCAGGTGAACGTAAATGATGCGAGAGCCGATGCAAATGACTCGAAATAAATGGCAAAGCGAATTAAATACAGAAGACATGATTAGAACCAGCGCTGGAGGACGTTGCGCAACCATGATTAATGGCATCAGATGTGTTGCTCGAAATTTAAAAACTGAGACGCCTAATTAGCTTCGACTTGCTAATCAAAAATCGTGGGTGGAGCAAGAATTAATTTAAAAAATAAATAAACATTCTGTGCTATATTTTTCCGTGTCTAATTAGCTTCGAATTGCTAATAAAAAATCGTGGGTGAAGCAAAAATTAATGTAAAAAATAAATAAATAAATATTTTGTGCGAAATTTAAAAACTGAGACGTCTAATTAGCTTCGACTTGCTAATCAAAAATCGTGGCTGGAGCAAGAATTAATTACAAAAATAAATAAATTTTCTACGCTACATTTTTTCGTGTAAATTGAAACACGATAGTCAAACTATTTCGCTGTTCTTCGCTTTCTCGAGTTACATAATTGTAGAGGGTCTTGTATTCTGGGTCTTGTATGAGTAATTAAAATTCGAAAATTAGATTTATACGATCGTTGAATAGAGAAGGTGATTTTAGTGTAAGAAATTGATTTATGGTTTTGAGAAATATGTGGAGAAAACCTTTAGAATTATTATTAAAAGTTGAAGAAGAATTCTTTTGGGTTCTATGTAATATACTAAATTAATTAATTTAGTTCTTAGCAATTCTAATTTTTTTATAGCACTGTACAAATTAATCCATTCACTGTCAAGTAAATTTAGAGCATTTCACATTGTGTAAAAGAATTTTCTTTTGTAATTTTGCAAGGTACATATATGTTTTTAGCAATTCTAATATTTTATGGCACTGTACAAATTAATTAATTTATTACTAATTTTTATTAGTTACGAATTTTTTTAAATAATTTTACATGGTAAAATAGAATTCTGTTAAATTTTATTCTATTAAATAAAATTCTATTAAATTTTATTTTCATGGTCCTTACACATTTACATGGTTGACACTATCGAGTGAGTTAACAAAAGGATTGACAACCAATGAAAACCACCCTCTTAACCCAATAAACCCACCAACAACTCCACTCTGAAACCATAGAATGCAACACAGCAGAGTCGAAGGATCGTCGACTTGGCGTTAACTTGGGGTGGCGCAAGGGTTGTTTGCGGTGGGCAAACACAGGGGCTGAGGACCAGCAGCAACGGAATGGTGGCTTCGTTCCATACATTCCGGATGACTCGAACGCCCCAACTCGACGGGGGTCGCTCGCCCCTTCGACAAGAATTATATTTGGATTACAAGCATTATCGCGAGGGAATGAAGTTGACTTTTATGGCGGCGGAATTGCTCGGGGCTCGCGTTTATTCATCCCCACCAGGGGTCAGAAATTAGGCCAGCTATCGCTTCTCACCCTCGCGACACTGGTTTCCCTTAAACTCGACGCTGAGAGACTTCGAGAAATTTTATTCGTGCTGTGTAAGTTTGCTACAAAGCTTCAGAGATGTACTTTAGAATTTTTTTTAAGAACTGTGCTTCAAATAAAAAATTTTGAAGGGTGGAATTTCAAAATAGTAGCTTCAAATTTTATTTAATCGTCACTGGTAATCACAAAAATTTAATTGGTGCAGTGTAAATTTACTGCAAAGCTTCTGAGATGTGCTTACAAATTTTTTTTAAGAACTGTACCACAAATAGAAAATTTTAAACAGTAGAATTTCAAAATGCAGAGGGTTCTAAACAATGAAAATGATCGAAATAGCCTGATTTTGCAAGGTTTTCAGTCAAATAACGGTCCATGGCGATGATTTAAGTCCGTTTCGACTGCACCAAACACAAATATGCCACTCGAATCGCTTAAAAGAAGACGCTGAAGCAGTCTACGCCACTGGTGGACGTCTGGCGGCGTGGCTGACAGCCAAATAAAGGACAAATAAATTAAGTTAATGCTCTCGAGCGCTCTCTGAACGCGATCTCCCACCAAGAGTGAGCCATCGACGCCTTCCAAGCCTATTGTTCGCTGGAATTTCTAATTTAGATTGATACCAACCTTTCGTCGGCTTCGTTTGCCACGGAAAAATCTTGCTGTTCACCAAAACCAGCCACTGACGTTACTTTGTCATGTCATTTTCAACAGTAATGACAGATTACACCTTTATTTTCATTAAATATTGAAAATATTAATGTATGGTTCGTGTATTCTTATGTAATGACCAATTAGAAGACCCCAATAGTAGGTTCTGATTGATGTAAAGTCGCTGTGGACCAAAAGCAGTAACTGACATTACTTTGTCAAGTCATTTTCAGGATTAATAAACTATTACACCGTCATTTTATTAAATACTAAAGATTTAGAACGTATTCTTATGTAATGAAGGTTAGAATACACTTACAGTAGTCTCTGATTGACGTAACTGTCGTTGGTGGGGGTAACCAGCCACTGCAGTTACGTAATCGAAGCATTTTCACCAATAATGACCAATTACACCTTCATTTCACTAAATATTAAGAATACAAACCATGTCACGTGTATTTTTATGCAATCACTAATTAGAATACACCAATAGTAGTCTCTGATTGGCATAAAATGGGTCAGAAAAGGATCGACGAAGGCACAAAGGGCAGTAATGAATTTCAATTGCGAGAAGCGGAGCAAAACAACGAGTCGAAGCCTCGCATAATTTTTTCTCTCGACATTTACGAATCACAGTTCGCGAATATCGCGGCAGAGGTTCCGCTCTGCTGTCTCGTTTGTTCTTTTTTCCTTTTTCTTCCAACGCCAGTTTCGCACCTTGCCGCTACTTTCCCCGCGATGCTTGAAAAGTGGCGGCCATAAATCAGCGCGTTGAGTGAAATTCAGAGCAGAAGTTTGAATTAGAACCGTAATTACCCGCCTGGCGGCCTGGCACCCGCGAATATAAAGCTTTCACGGTGCACTCGTGCCCATTTCCGTGGAAAATGGCCGCTCTCGAATTCTGCATCGACGCGCGTTTAATTGAACGGCTCTCGAAACCTCCACTCGCGGACTTTTACGCCACTTTTTTTACTCGAAAATTTATAATTCGAGCGGAATAAATATGTGCTCCCTCTGTGCTTTGAAAATAAACGCGTACAATTTTTATTTTTTCATTTGAAAAATTCCAACTTGCAAAATAAGTGAAATTTCTAGGTTTTCGTTTCGTTAATTGAAGCATTTTTTTTAATTGAGACACGAATTTGAAGAGCAATCACGTTGATTCAGTGTCTTTTTAAGGGATGAAAAAAATAACCTCGTTCGAAAAATTCCAACTTGTAAAACAAACGAGATATTCGAAATTTTCTAGTTTTTGGTTTCGTTAATTAATGTATTTTTTAGTTCATTCACCCAAATTCGATAAAAAAACTCACATTAACTCACTGTTTATTTAAACAGCAGCGTGTTTTCAAGAGAACTCGATTCTAACCGCGGATAAGTAATGACTCAATCAGCTCGAGGAATTATCTCGCCTGTACTGAACGAGAACTGCGCTCTTAGCAGTTTCTTCGTTTGCTACCTGCTTGTTGCTTGTCACATTTACACCCGTGCGATGTCTCACGGCTGAACAGGATAATATTCTTTCCTCGTTCAAATTTAATCGCCAGCATCCCCTTCATTTACATTCTCGAACGCGTATTAGCGTTCGAGCTCGAATAATCACGTCAACTAATCACTAACTTGTTACATTTTAGTATCGAATTATTTGCTTGATCGTTGCTGAAAGTTCGTCAAAAATGGAATTCTTTATTTTGTTTTTTTTTTGTGTTTTGGTGCTTTAAATTTTCTGTGCGAATTTTGCTTTTTCTGGTCTTGATTGAAGGTGAGATTAATTTTGAGTATTGATTTGGTTTCGTTTAATGAGTTCTCAACTTCATTTGGAATTTTTCAAATTTCTAAGCGTGGAAATTCTGAGCCTTCAACTTTGAATTCTTCAAATTTCTAAGCATATCAATTCTGAGCTTTCAATTTGGAATTTTCCAAATTTCTAAGCACAGCAATTCTGAACTATCAATTTGAAAGTTTCCTAGATTTCAAAGCGCATCAATTCTAAGCCTCTAATCTGGAATTTTTCAAATTTCCAGGCGTAGCAATTCTAAGCTTTCAATTTGAAATTTTCCAAACTTCTAAGTTTGCTTAAAAATTAAGAAAATTCCAAATTGAAGGCTCAAAACTGCCACACCCAAAGCCCACAAATAAAACCAGCATCCCCTGAATCACCTCTACTTCCAAACAACCACTCGAAACCTTACCACTTTTTGCATAATTACAGAAAATCCAGTAATCCTAATCGAATAAGTAACGCTGGCGCGTCGTTCCGGTCGAACAGCTGATTAATGGCCGCGCGCTCGCAGCGTCAGCTGTTCTGAGAGGAGGGGGGGGATAAGGAAACGCGTCTGTCGGCGCGAGAAAAAGTGTCTTCGCCGCTATAAAACCACACTCGCTGGAATAAACCAACAATAATTAATGAGCGTAATTTATTGAAGTATAATTAGAAGAATGATTTATAGAAACTCTAATTTGCTGGAGGCAGTCGACGATAATTTGCGCCGGTGGAAACGCGCGTAGCCGGTTTGAATGTTTAACAAAACGAGAAAGAAAGGGGAAAAAAGGGGAGGGATGAGAGGGACGAGCAGTCGAGCGAGGGAAAAATAAATGTTCCACTTAATTTCGCGTGTTTGCAGGCATGCCTTCAGCTTAATATTCATCGCGCAACGGGTTACGACTCTATCATCTAAACGTGCTAATTACTCATTGTCCCGCTGTGTTTTTGCTTATTTAAACGACGAATGCGAAGCATTCATTTGTTAACGAAAAGATGGGAAAGTGAAAAAAGAGGGATGCGTTTTGTTGCGATTTTGCTGAGCGTTTGTTGGTCAGCTGATGTGGTTTGGATGTGACGTGACTGCAGAAAATTTGGATTTAATGATTAGAATTGATATGCTTGGAAATTTGGAGAAAATGTGTGTTAAGTTTTTTGAATTTGCATGCCTGGAAATTTGGAAAATTTCAAATTGATAATTTAGAGTTGATGTGCTTGGAAAATTGGAAAATTCTAAATTGATAATTTGGAGTTGATATGCTTGGAAATTTGGGGAAATTTGTATTGAATTTTTTGAATTTGCATGCTTGGAAATTTGGAGAATTTTTAAATTAAGAGCTCAGGATTGCTACGCTTGGAAATTTGGAAGTTTTCGAAATTTCTAAACGTAGAAATTCTCAGCCTTCGATTTGGAATTTTCCAACTTTCTAAGCATAGCAATTATAAGCTTTAAAATTGGAATTTTCCAACTTTCTAAGCATAGCAATTCTAAGCTTTAAATTTGGAATCTTACAAATTTTCAAGTGTATCAATTCTGAGCTTTCAATTTGGAAGTTTTCCAACTTTCTAGGCTTTCAAATTGGAATTTTCCACATTTTTAAGCGTAGCAATTCTGAGCCTCCGATTTGAAATTTTCCAAATTTCCAAGCGTATCAATTCTGAGCTTACAAACTAAAATTTTTCAAATTTCCAAGCGTAGAAATTCTAAGCTTCCAATTTGAAATTTTTAAAATTTTCAGATGTGTCAATTCTGAACATTCACCACAGATTTCCTCCAAATTTCCATTTACTAATCGCAAATATGAAAAATAAATTAGTAATTGGAATGGCAGAGTGCAAATCAGTTTCTGATCGTCGACGAAGCTGTTTCGCCGTTTTCAATCTCGAAAGGTAATGAATGGAGGGTGGGTCGATTCCTTGGCTCGATAATGGCGGCTCTGGGAGACCGAGAATTAGTCGAGCCGAAGGGGCAGCCTGAAAATGGTAAGAGGAATGCCGAAAGTCGGAGGGTTGGTTCTAGTTAGCCACTACTATCAGTTACACTATTATCTCGAGCTGCTCTGAGGGGAATCCTTGATTGTATTCCTTGCGTTTATCACGTACAAGGTGGTCCGCAAGTATTCGATCCTCTGAATGGCACCAAACAAATTTCAAATACCTGCAGTCACTCAAACTAAAACTATTTGCAATGAAAAATTATTTTATAAAATACTGTTCTCTATTGGTTGAAGAAAATGGCATTTTATGGTGGTCCAATAATCACTGAAACTAAAATAATTTACAATAAAATTATTTTGTAAGGCATTATTCTTTGTTGGTTGAAGAAAATGGCATTTTCTGGTGGTCCTTCGGTATTCGATCCTCTAAATGGCCCAAAACAAATGTCAATAACCCCATAATCGCTGAAACTAAAATTACTTTACAAGGCATTATTCTTAATTAATTGAAAAAAAATGGCATTTTGCAGTGGTCTCGAAAGAAAATTATTTGCAATAAAATAATTCTCTATTGGTCAAAGGAAATGTGATTTTCTGGTGGTCCACAGACGGGACAACGACTCGCAGTGGGTCCAGAACGGAAATCGTGTCCTGGAATGCGGCTGGAATTCGTACAGGTCGCCATATTTCAGTTAAAGCGCGCGGGGGTGGCGTTCAATGCCTCCGCTTCCCGTTGCCATGGCAATTAATTACCTTCATCCCTTCCAGCGGCATAGGTACGCCTATAACGGGTGTACTGATCGCGTTCGAAAGATATCCGAATCTGTCTCGGCTCGAGAGGGTGAGGGCCACCCTGCAAATACGTTAATTACTCTGCTGCGCTTCTACGGCCGCTCGCTAATGAGATTTTCGCCTCCACTAAGAAATCTCGTTATTCGTCGATGAATTTAGAGGTTGCCTCCAGCCATTTTTATTGTTGGTCACTGTTGGTGCATCGCTTCCTGTTTAGTTCGTTGATTTTTTGGGAAATTGTTGATTTAGAGGCTGGTTTCATGGTTTTTTAATTTTTTTTCATTTTCAGAAGGATGATTTTGGGTTTTGTTCGATCGTTTTTCGCAAAATTGTTGATGTAAAGGGTGGTTTCTATTTTTTCTCAATTTGTTTTTTAATTTTTAGGAGACTAAGAGGAACATTTGCACTTCCAGTTCCTGCAAATCTATTATTTTTATTGTAATTCATTATTAGAGGATGACTTTCGGTTCAGATTGACGATTTTCCACTGAATTCTAATGAATTGTGTATGAATTCAATGAATTTGTAACAATTTGTATCTTTAAAAGTTTGCAAAATTAGTTAATCAATGGACTTAATTTTTCCAGAGGTTTTTGCATCTCGAAAATCACAAATTAAAATCCCCAAAAGCTTTGAAAAACTCATGAAAAAATTCTTCGCAATTCCACAACACAAATATTATCCTTATTTCTATTGTATACAATTTTTCATGAACTCAACCACTTATTTCTAATAAACGCAAAGAGAAATGAATTTTCCAGCGACCCAAACTCCCAAACTCAACCACTAACACTAACATTCCATTTACAACAAACCGAAAAATAAATATTTACCATTATTTGAGTCGATTTAAACAATTACAGATTAGCGAAATAAGTGAATCAGTGGACTCGCATCGAGTTGAATGAAAAAAAGGATCGATTGAAGCACGTGGAGATCAGAGTTTCCGGTCGATCCTCCTCGTGAACCGCCATTACAGTGCCCTCTGCATCTGCTGGCTGGCCCCAGCAAGAGACACTCAGTGGTTTCGAGCGTGTAAAAGAAAACGAAGGACGAAACACGCCTCCTCTACCCTTTTTTTCTCTCCTTTTACGACTCTTTCTGCCCACTCGTCCCACTCGTTCTCTCTCTCTCTCTCCTCTCGTTCGTACGCGCTGGTGAACGCAAAGTGGACGCGCTCGCGCGTACACGCTCGGTGCGGTGGAAATAACAAGGATGCTGGCCGTAATGAAGACCTCAAGGCGCCGCGCCACGGCGATAATTACAGGCCAACCTTACAACCTTCTAAAGGCTTAAATGTTAAACGTTATACGTCCCGACACGGTAGCTTATACGGCTCGTTCGCCGCTCTGTTCCCGGTTACACCCCTCCCTGCTCGTGTTCATCCCTCGCTGGACGATCCAGGAAACTGCTCTCTTCATGGTGTGACTTTGGGTTGATGGAAAATTTATTTGTCGTTGCGTTTATTGTAAATAAATGGTTGAGTCTGTGATGAGTCTTTGGGATTTTAATTTGTGATTTTCAAGGTGCAAAATCCAAGATTGTGCAAAATTGAGGGCAATATTTATGTTGTGGAATTGTGAAGAGCTTTTTAGAGTCTTTGGGATTTTAATTTGTGATTTTCAAGGTGCAATATTGAGGGCTATATTTATGTTGTGGAATTGTGAAGAGTTTTTTAGAGTCTTTGGGATTTTAATTTGTGATTTTTAAGATACAGAAACCTCTGAAAAATGTAAGTCCCCTGATTCACTAATTTTACAAACATTTACAGTTAAAAATCGTTCGAAATCCATTGCAATCATAGCAAACGGTATTAAAAGGAAAGTTTGTTTATCAGAAATGACTAAAACCACAATCCAAACTGCTTCGCATATGCGACAGCACCCATGAAAACAACAAAACACCCAATAAACCCTGTCACAAATACCCATAACGCCTTGAAACAGTACCACTCGACAAGCCTGCGTCGCGAGCGGTCATCCTTGTCGGTGGAAAGGGTTTAAATGGCGCGATAAAATTCGCAGAGCCCGTCAGAGGGAAGAGAAGCCTTTCTCGCCGCCGTTTATTTTAATTTCGCGCGATTCTTTGTTCTTACCGCGCTGCCACGTCCCTTCTCCTCCTCCTCGACCGCGTTGCCACGACTCTTCGTCCTTTTTCCACGGGTTCAGCACACTCGAGCACAACAGTCGCTCTGGCAGATGTTATTTTAAGAACACGCGCGATCATTCATTGGCCAATTCGCGGCAATTGCCTCGACTGGCCAAAATGGCCGCCGTGGAAGAGGATTCTTCGATAGTTTGGCGATTAACGTCCGCAAAGTTGGTCCACGATGAATTTTTATTATTTAATGTCACGTTTTGAGCAATTGCAACTAAATTAGCAGCATGAGAGAAGATTTAATGGTCAGTTTCAGTCACTGAAGCTTCGCTTGATAATAATTAACCTCCATAAGTTACTTAGTAGTACCACAAAATTGGTCCACGTCAAGTGTTTTACTACAAAGTCAAATTTCTCTAACTTAATCCC
Organism: Xylocopa sonorina; assembly: GCF_050948175.1. Lineage (NCBI taxonomy): Eukaryota > Metazoa > Arthropoda > Insecta > Hymenoptera > Apidae > Xylocopa > Xylocopa sonorina. The sequence continues at coordinate 2,927,760 of NW_027490090.1, forward strand.
ACATTTTGAGTAATTACAACAAAATTAGCAACACAATAGAAGGTTGAATGACCAGTTCCAGTGACTGAAAGTTATCTCGATAATAACCTCCCCACGGAGGACAGATTCTATTCTCGAAGAAGGGGGTAGCTCACGCTGTAAATTCGGTCGTTGGTCTTTTTTCGAGGTTAAGGAAGATTCACTGGCGGGAACGAGCCGAGAGAGCCAGCGTGGAGCCTTGGAGGGGGGGTTCAAGGGTGGAATGAAAGGATGCTCGTAACAAATGGTCGTTTCCTCGAGGGGTGCCATGCTCGACTCGTCTAACAAGGTGTCGGACGCCCCGGGACGCTGTGCTTTCATCTCTCCCGACCTGGAATCGACTTTATCTTCATCTCGATGCCAGGAATCACGCGGTGAGCCCCGAGTCGCGTACACCAATTGATATTACCGCCGGATTTCGTCTTCTTTGTCGCGTCAGGTGTCCACCAGACGCTAAATAACGTCCTGCTCGTCGTGAATAACCTGATTTATTCCCTGGATTAACTCCTTAATACTGCCACGGGATCTGGTAAACACTTTTCAGGCGTTGGTCATTAGTGCTTTTCAAGTTGGGACCAAATAGCGAGGATGTAGTAAGTTTATTTCATTGGGTTTCGTTTCCAGCTGCTAAATAATATCGTTCTCGATGATTCCTCCCAGTTTATCCCGTGGATTAACTGCTTAATATTGTCACCAACTCTTGTAAACACTTCTGAAACCTTGGTCATTAATACTTTTCAAGTTTTGACCAAGATATCGACAATACAGTAAGTCCTGCTTATTGGGTTTTGCTTCCAGCTGCTAAATAACATCTTTCTCGATCATTTAACCTAATTTATTCCATGAATTAACTCCTTACCACTGCCGCAAACTCTTGTAAACACTTTTGAAGCGTTGCTTGTTAATACTTTTCAAGTTGTGACCAAATATCAACGATGCAAGTCTCGCTCATTGTGGTTGCTGTTCAGGCTAGCAGTTTGGGCCACTGCAAAGGGGCATTCTACAGGGTAGCACGACTGTTTCGAGGGTAGACGTCGGCTCAAACGGAGCAGCGGCACGCTGGTAAGTAACCTCGAGTAAATCAGTACCCAAGGCGGCTGTAAATCTGCTCCCCGTTCAGAAAGCAGGAACGCAACGCGTATTACTCGCAGCCCCATGCGAGAGTCCCATAACGGCCGGCGGACAAGTGTTATGGTATGGCTTATAAGTGAATGCCACCCTCTAATCGGGAAATACGAGCTCGATTGTCGCGCGAGGGTGGAAACTCTTCTCGCTGTCTGCTCGAGCGCGTTGTGGCTCCTGATTTTTTTTTAACCGTCTCCATTACGATCCTCTGCCCCGTCCCCCCCACTTTCTGCGCCCCACTCTTTCTCTATGGTGCCTGTGGAGGGGTCTGAGACCCACTCCTGCTCGTTTCTTTTCTAAACCGCGCGCGTGACCCATCCGCTTCGACGCTGCGCTCCTTTTATGGTCGAATTTGTTACTTTAAATTGCTGCCCTCGCGCGCACCGCTCAGAAGGTTTCCGCACCGTGAAATTTCGTGGCTTCTTTGCTTTTTTTCCTTTTCTCTGCTGCTTGATTTACTGGATCGCAGCGGAGTCACTCTCGAACGCTGCGATTTTTCGTCGATTTATGGCTCGACCGCTTGATGACCTCCAGGGTTATTAATACGAGGCCCATGGGGTGGTTTATGGGGTTTCTCTTTTTTTTTTTTGGAGCGTCTGGTTATGTTTTTTACAAGATCAGGGGGAATAGGATGGATTTAAGTGGGGGATGTGGATTTGTTTGAGAAGTGCGAGTTTTGGGGGTTTTTTGAGGTGATAGGGGTGGGTTTTGGGGAGAAGATACATTGATGTAATTGTTTTGCGATTTTTTTATGGTTATTTGAAAGCATTCTGACTATAATACAGACTTTTGGAATAATAAAACTTGCAACAGCAAAGCTTCCAATTTTTTTTTAAATTACAATAGTTGAATCTTAAGAGAAAAAAAGTTTGTAGGGGTTGAGAATTTGAAAGCAGCAGTGCATCCACCCTCAATATAGACTTCTACAGTAACAAAGCTTGCAACAGCAAAGCTTCTGATTTTTTTCTGCTGCTTTCAAGTTCAAAATTTTCAAATTCAACCCCTCCAATTTAGAAAATATTGCAAGCTTTGCCACTGCAAGCTTAATTACTCGAAAATTCTATATTAAGGTGAAAATGCATTGCTGCTTCCAAATTACCATTTTTAAGGCCCTCATAAATTCAAAAACTCACCTCTTTCAATGAAAAAAAAAGTAGAAAAGTCCCTTTTCTCAGACAAATTCATAAGCACACAATTTGATCATCTTGAAAATAACTGAATAAACAAAATATTGTTAAAATATTCCTTGTAAACAGTGTTTTAAGACAGTTGACTCTACTTTATAAGTGACTCTCGACTCAGCATAATGCGATACAATGGCCATCCTCGTCGAATGGTGACTTTTGGTGGCGCTGATCCGCGTGTAATTCGTCGCGTATCGCCCAGGGGTTGCCGTTGTGGTTGTTCAAGGGTGTTACAGGCGTCTGCCAGGGCTTGAACGCCGCCATCTATCCTTCTATTTGTTAGCGGGCTTAGCAAATCATCCCAACGAGCTTACCGTCGCCTCGAACGAGGGTGCTAAGCCGTGCCTTTTGCGGTTCGTTTGCGACACCCTCGACTCTCCTTCGACGAGACCCGCGATTATTTCGACTCCAGCCGCTGATCTCGATCACGCGTTCCTGATCGACTTGATTGGTGTTGTAATTTCTGATTTGTGCGCGTTTTTACGTGCGATCTCGTCCTTTTTCATTAAGGGTAGGGTGTGCTGATGCTTTCAAATTTTAATCTCTGAGTTTACTGTGACTTCTTTTTTTTTATCATTAAGGGTTGACTGCATCGTTGGTTTCAAATTTAAAATTTCATTACTTTTAATTTACTAATTTTCTAATTTAGTTTCACTACTTTTAATTTATTATTTTTAATTTAGAAACAATTGGAAGCTTTGCTATGGCAAGCTTTGTTACTGAAAAAGTCTACATTCAGGGTGGGGGGATGCATTGTTGCTTTCAAGTTAAAAATATTCAGATTCAAGCCCTTCAATTTAAAAAATATATTAAGAAATTTTGTAGAGAAATTTTTTTGTAATTGATTTTAAGTTCGAATTTTTTTCATTAAATACAGACACTATTTAACCAATCAGAAGCAACTAATCTAGTTCAGACTAAATATCTTCCCAAAATATCGCCAGAGAAATTAATGACGACACGATCCGTGTCCAGTGGCAATTAGCGATAGAATTAATTAACCAGTTATCTGGTAACAAGATGGAGTCGAGGGGGCGACAGTGTTCCTCTTAGATTACCAAGAAATATTTGTCGACCCCAATTTTTTTCCAGCGATAAGCTCATGAAAATACGATTCGTTCGTCGATCTTTCTCGTTTTTTCTGGCGACTCAAAAAAATGATATCTCGACAAAGTGATAAGGATGGACACACTGAACTTATTTACTATCGTTACGATAACCAATAAAAATATTTGAACCATTTATTTTAAAAATAGTGCAAGTCGATTTTATTTTATTTCGAGAAAGTTGATCTGAAAAAAATATTAAAAAATTTGGGCTGATTATGCGAAGTCTCAGAACGTTTCTATTAATTTATTAATATGTAATTTGATTATATAATTTTTTTAAGCGAGTTTAACTAAAATAATTTACTTACACCACTTCCAAAATAAAAAAAAAAGCCCATACATGTGTATTTCTTCACGTGGAGAGTTTGTAGTGGCCATTTTGTAAGTTTTCTTTGATTATAAAATATTTCTAAGCTTCCTCGATTTTCTTACATAGGGTGATTCAGTTAAAAAAGGTACATCGTACCTCATTTTTATTTTTTTTAAAGCACTTACACCACTTTTAGAATAAAAATCGATTTAATTCTCAGCGTGGCTTGGAATGATTGAATTGTGAGCCCAAAAAATCGAGGTTAAGAAAGCAATATGGCGAAGATTTGCAGATCGAAGTGTTCTATTTTCATGGAGAGAGAGAAAAAAATAGGAACGCGATTATGGTTAAGTTTCGACACGCCCAGGGCATGCCGACCAAGCGAATTCAACTTGTGGAAATCCCAACAGATTGCCACGGGGTTTGTCGCCTGGCGGCTGGTCCCTTTTCATGGTGGTTTCCTCATAAATAAAAATAACCATCGCAACCCCCGAGGGATACGTATACGCGATATCGCTTTCGTGTCTCCTCACCCTGCTGCGAGGGATCAGCAAGAATCGTCGCGGATTCCTTTTCTCCCACTCTGATGCTTTGTACTAGGAAATTCTAGTCATTTTTGGGGCTCTTTTTAGTCGAAATTGATTATTGATGAAGTCTGTTTAATTATTAGTAAAAAAGAAAAGAATTTTATTCAGGAAGATTGCCCCAGTCATGTTGGTTTCGATAACTATTTACACAAACACAATAACAGCAAAATAATTTAATTTAGCAGAAATTGAATATTGATGAAGTCTGTCTAATTATTAACAAAAGGAAAAGAATTTTATTCTAAAAAAAATTGTCCCACTAACTCTTCACAGAGCCACAAAATTAAAACCCAAGGAACACCATCGAACCTTTATTAAAAATAAAGATTCCCCAGTCCTGTCAATTTCAATAACACTTTGCACTGCAAAAATGTACTCCAACCATAAGCTCACAAAATTCAAAAAAGCTCTCTCAAGCATCTGAAAAAAATTCTAATAATTCCTCCACTCGTATCACCTCCAACAAAAAACAAAAAACTCCAAATGAGGACCCACAGAAGACAAAAAGACTCGATCAATTTTTACTCTTCCATCAACTAAAATTATGTCAAACAACATTCCACTCATATCACCTCCACCAAAAAACGAAAAAACAGAAACCCCCCCCAAAATCGTTTAAAAAACCGCTCTCAGCCCTGCACGCAGGGGTCGTCTTTAACGCGTATGCACTTGTCCATATGGTCCCGTGGCTCGCACGCGATAACAGCGAAGGGGCAGTGGTTATTCCCGTGTCAGGAGGGTGGAGACGCCCCGTTATGGCACCCACGGGAGTTCAGCCGCGGGCTACGACCCAGGACCCTCTCCACGGCGATGTAGATACACGTATTACCAGCTTTCGCGTCCTGATCCTGCACGTGGACTGCTCTCCATCGTCCCCCACTCCAGGGGACGATCTTTCGTTGGCGAAACTGTCCGTCTCGCTGCATCTCACGGCCTTTTTCTTCGAATCCGCTCGAAACGCGTTCGCTCGCGGGTCGAAACCCAGTCGAGGACCGCGAGGATGGCGTCCCTTGGGATGCGAGGGCCTGGCGAGGGGGCTGGCAGCGGTCAGCCGCTGATACCGCACGCGAAAAGCCGGGGAATTTGCCAACCCGGCGGAAATGTATTTGGGATCGCGTTGCAATCTCTGGACACGAGCTTCCACGCTGCTTTACGAGTCGATTGATCGAACCGTTTTCCGCTGCTCGAGCTGACCTCGCTTTTCTTGGATGCCTGGACGATATTGGGTTGCTCCTGAAGGTTTGCTGCGCGTTTGCTGGGCAGTTTTTCGGGGTATTATTCAGCGACATCGCTTTTCTTGGCTTCCTCGATGATTTTGGAGTGTTTGAGAAGGTTTGCAGGGGAGTTTTAATGGTAATTATTCATTAACATTGCTTTTCTTGGCTCCTAGACGATCTTGGGTTGCTCCAGAAGGTTTGCAGGGCGTTTGCAGGGCATTTTTAGGGGGAATTATTCACTGATATCGCTTTTCTTGACTTCCTCGATGATTTTGGAGTGTTTGAGAAGGTTTGCAGGCGATTTTTAGTGAGAATTATTCACTGACATTGCTTTTCTTGGCTCCTGGACGATATTGGGTTGTTCCAAATGGTTTGCAGGGCGTTTGCAGGGCACTTTTAGGGGGAATTATTCACTGACATCGCTTTTTTTGGCTTCCTGGATGATTTTGGGTTGTTTGAAAAAGTTTGCAGGCGATTTTTAGTGGGAATTGTTCACTGACATCGCTTTTCTTGGCTTTCTGGATGATCTTGGAATGCTTGAGAAGGTTTGCAGGGCATTTTTAGTGGGAATTATTCACGTGGATTCGTTGATTCGCGTGGATTAAGTGGTCGACATGGAACTGCAGAGGCATCTCGATGGCGCTGGCGGCGGGGAGCGTAGGCGAGGCAATTTAAAAGGCTAATTTCCTGACGGAAGCCCATGGGAACCTCCTCCGCGCTCCCTTTTGTCGCCCTTCTTCGTTTACGGAGGAAACTCGAGGCCAGACGGCGGGCTACGCTCAAAAGTAAACCAATTTCGTGGCTTGTTTAAAGCCAGGGATAGAGCGAGGGGCAACGGTCCCCCGAGTTATTTCGCGTAGGTAACGCGCCGTGAAATTACGATGATACGCGAATCAATGCCCTTGCCGCCCTTTTCCTGCGCGTGAGAATGCCTCTGCGCTGTGCCACGATGATCGATAGATGGATGTGGACACACATTTCTTGGTTTGCTGGGTTCTAATGTACGATATGAAGCTTTTTACCATTTTTTGCCACGTTGTTGCACGTTTAGAAGTGGTCAGTATTGAGGACAATTGTCAATTAAGGATGTGCAATGCCTCTGCAAGTCTCAATGGTCGATATGAAGATGCACAACCAAAATTGGACAGTGTGAGTATCCTTAAAAATTTGTTTGCACGTTGCTGCACCTTTAGAAGTGGCTGAAAATGGTGCCCAATAGTCAATTAAGGACCTATAATGCCTCTGCAATTCTCCACTACTCTTAGAAAATTAGTTGTCACGTTGTCGCGCGTTCAGAAGTGGTCGACAACGGCGTCGAATGGTCACAAAGGATGTGTGCTTGATAATGCAGGAAATTGTGGATAGGATAGGAGCAATTTCTGTTCAGAACGGAGGGTCGAGAGTGGCACTCGACTTTTCCATTTCCTCGACAAACGAGAGGAGCTGTCAGGGACGCGGCCCACTTTCGACGGCCACGCGCCGCCGGAAGTCGAGGCTAATGTGTTTGATCAGGACGACCCGCAGGAACCGGCGGCCTCGTTAGCGGGAACTCGATATCCGCTTAGCCACGCGGTTTCTCGCGTTCAGAGAGCGTTTATTATCAGGCGAACAGCTGATCGATAACAGTCGCTTTGTTGTGGAACTGCTCGATGACTGAGAGTCCTCTGGTGGTTTGGTGTGGCTAATTGCTTTGACTTTTAATTTTGAGCTTCCAGAAGATTTTTTTGAAGCTTTTTAGAGTTGCTTTGGTACAATTGGTTGCATTGGTCAATATGGTTACATTGCTTTATAGTGGAGTAGTTCAATAGCAGAGAGCATCTGGTAATTGTAAATGAAGGTTTTTGTGGTTTGGTGTGGGTAATTGCTTTGACATTTAATTCTGTGCTGCCAGAAGATTTTTTGAAGCTTTTTAGAGTTGCTCTGGTAACATTCAATATGATTTTGTTGCTTTATAGTGCTTTATAGAAGAACAACTTACAATCCTAACCAATTTTGGTCCAAAAAGCAGCCACCTTGTAGCGCCAAAAAATCCCTGAAAAGGGTGAAAGAAGCACTCTATGCTTACACAAAAAATTTAATTAGTAGAACAACCTACAATTCCAACCAATTTTGGCCCAAAAGCCATCCACCCAGAAGCCTTAAGAAAAAAAAGAAAAATCTGGATCGCCCTCAACCATACCCGGTGACTCCTTATATTTATCCCCGTCTAAAATCTCATTCCGCGTGAAATATCCGGGCTGTACCGTGCGGTACGCGCATTCGCCGTATGATTTTTCATTAAAGTGTCTCTCGCAGCTGAGAAATGGCCGGCACATTGAATGTGGCTTGGCGCGAGCGAGAGGGCGCCGCGCGCGAGGGAAAACGACGTGGTGGGACGCGCGCAGGGGGTGCTTGGGTTCACGTTTTGCACAATATTGCGCGTGATCTACGAGCAGCGGCGTTCCCACGAGTGCGATAAAGATGGTGGGGCCATGCAAAGTTATGCACCGCGAAGAGGAATGGTCGAATTGCTCGCGGATTTTCTTGCGGGATTCGTTTCGCCATTGCTGCTCGCCTCTGGTTTCGTTACTTTTGCTGCGCTTCGACAGCTGATGGGTCAGTCGCCTTCCTCTTTGCGAAGAGAGTCTGGTTCGATTGTGCAGCAGTTGATTTTTATTGCACCAGGGGTTTTTATTGGTTTTGAACTCAGGTTTTGGGGGGTTGGTTTTAAAGCAGTGAGTTTTATTGGTATTGAATTTGGTTTTTGGGGAGGGTTGGTTGGGTTGGTTGTTGGGTGGGCTGGCACTATGCTGAGGAATGTAATTGGTTTACAAGATTGTGGGTCAGAGGACTCTTAAAGCAGTATTAGTTCAGTAGTGGCAGTTCTAGTGACTCTTGAGGCTGTTTCTTGCAGTTACCATCAAAAATAGTGCTCCAAAAGACTCTATCGTCAGTTATACAGTTCTAGTGACTCTTGGCACAGTCTCTTCCAAATTTCCTCGACTTAACATCCACCAAACCGAAAGATTGCCCGCTAACATCAACTCCAACAACTCCTCGACAGATTACAATCGTCATTACCGCAACATCGACATGGTCCACGAGTTTTCTAGGCCCAGCAAGCAAAAATTAGCCTATCGCGGACGATAATCCGTGTTCCCACGGGACCCTGGGCGTGCGCCTCGCGGATTAGGGAACATATTTCGATGGATAGAGAGCAAAGCCTCGGCTAACCCCATCGTGGGGTGCGCAGCACGAATTATTATCAAGCAAGATATCCTCGCGTACCAAACTGACGCATCGCTTCGCACGGGACTTAAGGCTTAATGGCCCACCACCCCTCCTTTGCACGCCTTCCCCCTCCCTCTTTCTCCTGCGTCTGAGGAGAAAAACGGACGGGACGCGTGAAATGCGTGAAATCGTGGTAATTCCGCGGCCAACAGGGCACTCGTGGACCTGACGTCGGGGTTGGTAACGAGATTTCTGGCTGACGTGATTGTGTTGTGGGCTTTTTTTGGTGGATGATGGCTTTAGAAGTCTTGTGGGATACTATTGAGAAGGGAGAAAGTCAAATTCTTCTTTATTGGACTTATTCTTTCTTATTTTTCTTCTTTTTCTTGAGAAAAAGTTTGGTGCAATTGTTGCTTGTGGACCATTGGTCACTTGATTGTCCACTTAAGAAAGTTCTTGAACTTAACAAACTTCTTTTGAAAGGCACATAAAAATATCAAAGCGTTAACAAAGTTCTTCAGAGAAGTCCATAAAAATGTCGAGGCATTTTCTTTCGCGTGCGTCTGAAGGAATTCGAAAGAGAAGCAATTAGCTCGAGGGTTAAACACTAACCCCCTTTAGCCTGGCGCAGGTTCACGGTGAGATAGATTAGACTCGTAATAAAGTGATGGGGGTGTAGTCAGGTTGGAAACGGTCCACGGGGGAGCCACTAAGGCACCGCTCGTTGGGAACTGCTCTGAAACAGATTTAAACTCGTTTCCTCGGGGCTGCCGCGGAACTTTCTCGCGCGTTTTAATTAGCGGACGGCTGCGAGCCAGAGTTCAACGCCGCGCGGAAGTGTTTTGCCATCTCTGATCTTCCACAACTATTTAATCAGCCGCGATTCTTCACAACTCTCGTCGATATTCGACGATTCTATCCTCCAGGTATTTTAATCAGCCATCATCTTCCAGAATTTCCTTTCATTAGTGTCAGCTGCCAATCTTGAAAAGATGAAGAAATAGAATAATTACAGAGGATGGCAATTTTGAAGGAATAAGAAGGAATTTTGAAAAGAAGAAGAAATGGAATAATGAATTCCTTCAGAACTTTCCTTCAGAACTCTCATCGATATTCGATTATTCTATTCTCCAGGTATTTTAATCGTCCACCATCTTAAGTGGTGAACAAATTTTGCCTAATTCAACACAATTCACCAAAGACTAAAAAAAAAAATACCACTAACATATCTCAATTCTCAAGTAAATTGATCTTGAAAAGCAATCTATTTCAAAAAATCCAAATAAATCTATTCACAAAAATCTACATGAATCAATCCTTAAAAAATTTTGCCAAATTTGTTCGAAAGCAATTTTTTTTCTCTGCATTTAATTCGAGTTAGACGTCGAAGAGGCACTCGAGGCTTCGAACCAGCAATGGCATTCGAGGCATAGAAGGAGAAACGTTCGAAAGAGAGAGAGAGAGAGAGAGAGTTTGGTGTGATCGAAGGGGTCCAGCGTGGAGGAACAGGAAGCCCAGGGAATATTTATGACGGCTCCATATGCCGCCACCGAAAACGGGTCCGTTCGACCCCATCTGGCCGAAGTGGCGATCGTAATGTCCCGTCGGTTATCTACCTATAATTTGAGGTAATATATTACCTGTTAATTCGTTGCTCATTGGTGTAAGATGCAATTACGCGGAGCGTAACCGTGGAACACGTCCGCCACATGTTCCGCAGCCCCCACCCCACGGCTATTCTCGATCCGATCTAACCGCCCGCCATCTTACTTCACTCGTAAGGCCAGCTGAACTTAAACTGAGCCTCCTTTTCTGCGATCCTCTCTATTCAATTGCAAATTTCGAGGCGATTCGCGATTTCATTTATCGTCTTCTGGGTTTTAGGATGGATTTTGAATTTTATATGCGGTTGGAGGGGTTGTTTGGTATATTATTGATGCATCGAATTGCCTGATACTTTAATTTTTAGTGCCAATGGTAAGGCTGAAAGTTGTGTTAATACTTTGTAGTTGGTCATTTTCAGAATTAGAAGATTTTTATTTTAATTGATGGCATTGCTTTCTCGAAAAATTGCTGTAGAGTAAGCTTAGAGTACAATAATCGATAATTAATTCGTTTAGAGGGGTAGTAATTTTTTTTTATTGTCACTCGCACTTAACTTTTGCAAAATATTGCAATTGGCAAGACGATTCCTTTGATTAATCGTTTTATACGTTTTCCTATGGATTTTAAATTCAAAATGGGGTTGGAGGGGTAGTTGAGGAGTGCTGCGAGGGCCTTTTGGTCATATTCTTGATGTATTGATTGATAGTTTTCTGATATTTTAATTGTAAATGCTAGTGGAAAGGCTGAAAGTTGTGTTAACTCCTTGAAGTTGGTGATTTTCGGAAATAGAAGATTTTCTATTTTAATTAATAGCATTTGATTCTCGAAAAATTGCTACAGAGTAAGTTTAGACTACAACAACCACTAATTAATTTCTTAATCATCCCCAGCACTGAACTTTAGCAAACCCAACAAATCAGGCGAAAAATGAAAAAGCAAGAGAGCAGGAAAAATAAGAATGCTGAGCACTAGAAAAGGCTGAAAAACGATCGAATAGCTCTGCAGTTATTAATCCTGGCGCTAGTCGAAGGAATCCACGAGCGAGGGCTTAATTAACGAAATTTTTTAAACGCGACGGCAATTTCAATCCAGCCAGGCTAACTTCAGCTCGGTGGGTAATTCTATTAGGCAGTGGCGTAGCATCGTAAAGGGTTGAGAGGTGGTATAGAGTCAGAGAGAGAGGGTGGGAGCAGCTGACGGTGGTTCGAGGATGAAACGACGCGGTGGCAGGGGTGTACTGCCCCCTGGGGCACCCTCACGCTAACTGGCTGCGACTGTGCCGCGGACCCTTTACGATTCAGACTTAATTTATGTATCATCCGAGAGTTAAGTAATTTCTCCTCACGAATTACCTTCGTCCCGCTGACTGAACGAATTTCTTCTTCGTTCTCTGCTCTTCTTGCTCCCTGCACCCACCCTTACGCTTCTGACAATTGCTAGAATTCCTCTGCTCTCAATGTTTATAGTTGACTAGTTTTAATGGTGGTCTACTGTTGTACAATTATTTTGGTTTTCTTCTTCGTTCTCTACTCTTCTTGGTCCATACACCCACCCTTACACTTTGTATTTTCTTCTGACAATTGCTAGAATACTTCTGGTTTCACTGTTTGTGGTTGAGTGACTTTTAGGAAGTAATTTCTGTCTTGGAATTTTGTTTTTCTACTGTTGTGCAATTATATTGGGTTGCACAAGTGGTTTTCTTCTCTTTCTGTCAATGGCTAGAATATTTTTTATTTCAATGTTCGTAGTTCAGGATTTTGGAAACTAATTGCAATCTCGGATTTTTGTTCAGTATACTCTTGATGCACCCCCTCTGCATTCTATTGGGTTTTCTTTTTCTTCTGATAATGTCTAGAATTTTTCTGTTTTCAGTGTTTGCGATTGAGTAACTTTTAGCACCAATAATACTAATGAAAACCCAAAACTTGCCATTTCTATTTACCACAAAACAATACCAACCCTTCCACAAACTCAGCCAGCAAATCTCCACAAACTCCATCAGAACACTTAACCAGATTAATCCCAAGCTGACAGAAACAGAAACAGAAACACACACACCACAAGCAGGTGGACAACTATCGCATCCTCCATAAACCAGAGCGTCGAATCACGAAACGAGGTAGCCACGCGAGGGGTGAGAAGCGAGGGGTTGGACGCGATGCAGAGGGTAAACGGCGCCAGGGTAGAAAGTGTTGCTGCTGGTGCCCGTACAGGCGCCACCAGGGTGCCGTTACTTTGCCGCGCGTAGCGCCGGAAAATTGTTTACTGGATTGTTTAAACGAAATTTACTAAAGCTTACTGATTTTATATCACGGCTACGCAGCCCCGGGGAGCCACCCCGGATTATACATTAACGAAGTTCGCGAATGGCGGACGTAGGAGGCCCTGCACCGCACAGTCTGCCCTGGAAAATTAGCCACCAGCTGTAATCGGTCTGCGAGGCAAGTCGTGGTGCACCCTGCGATTCTCTATTCGCTGTTGTGACTAATTTGTGTGCTGCAATTATTTTATTTTATTTAATTGGTGAAATGGTATTTGCTTTTTTTTTGGTGATGTTGGACACTGTTTTCAGATTAACTTTGCTGCTTTTCTGATTTAGTGGCAAGGGTGCAGCACACTGAATTTTGGGAACAAAATACAATGATCATTTTTCAATAGTCCTCTGCGATATTTGGAATAATTCTTAAGATTACAATTTCTTTTCTTACTCAGCAAAATTGCTCGAATTGAAAATCCAAAATCACTGAATTTTGGTAAAAAATTGCAATAATAATTCCCCAATCTTCTAAATCGCGAATTTTCTTTTCCTGTTCATCAAAATTTCTGCATTTGCGACGCACGATCCACCCTCGCGTGGGGGAATCGACGCGGTCGACAGTCCTTCCGCGGTATTTCCGTGAAATTTCCGGTAAAATATCGGCGCGTCATCGATAGTTGGGGCCAGGCAACCCAGATACAACTCGCTGATGCATTTTCGTCATAAATAACGAGCGGCAGGGCGAATAAATAAATGGCTGGCCCCGCGTGATCACCGTAACTCACAATTATGTGCACGCCGGCCCGGTTTGAAACGGGGTACCCGTTATATATGCAACCGGTGCACCGCGCAATACGTGCCGTTCGCCCGTCACTTTTAATTTCGCGGCCAGCCCGTTTGACACGTTTTGATTTGCGATTTATGACCGCGTTCGATATCGCCCAGCGAGAGACCAGCGTCCAACCACCCCTCAAACCACCCCTCCACCTCCATCGATGATTTGTGCGCGCCTCTTTCTACCTGGAATTTTTTTTTTTTATCTATAGATACTTTTATTACCAACTGCGGTCAGCTATGCTCGATGCTGCTTCGCGAAAAGTGCGCTATGGATGGATGGTTTTTCGTCATTTGGAGGGTTTTAAGGGGTGGTTTTGTTTTTGAGGATGTTTAAGGGACTGCCATGGGTGGATGGTCATTCTGCAAGTTTTTAGGGTTGGTTTTTTAGTCTGACGCTACTGGTTGCGCTACTTGGCCGTGGTTTTTGGTTTTTAGGAAGTTTAAAGGACTACCATAGATGGATGGAAGTTCTGCGAGTTTTGAGGGTTGGTTTTTGCTCACGTTGTGTTTGGTCGAGCTTTGCGTTTTTTTGAGGGTGTTTAAGGGACTCCCATGAATGGATGATAATTCTGGGAGCTTTAAGGGTTGGTTTTTGGTTTGACACTGTGTTTGGTCACGTTCTTCGGACGAGATTTTGGTCCTTTGAGAAAGTTTAAGGGACTGCAATGGATGGATGATAATTCTGGCAGTTTTAAGGGTTGGTTTTTGGTTTGACACTGTGTTTGGTCACGTTCTTTGGTCGAGGTTTTTGGTCTTTGCAGGAAGTTTAAAGGACTGCATGCTATGGATGGATGGTAATTTAGGGAGTTTTGAGGGGTGGTTTTTGGTTTGACACTGTGTTTGGTCGCGTTCTTAATCGAAATTTTTGGTGTTTTGCGATCATTGAGAAAGTTCGAGGAACTGTAAGTCTTGTTGAATGGATCTTTCAGTGGAATTTGAGAAGGTAGATTTAGAATTGATGAACCAGAATAAACCAGAATATTTATCTCCGGTTTAAAGTAATTTTTTCCACGTTTCCGCGATTATTAATGTTGCTTGCATATAATTTTTTTCCCTTTTGCAACCAGCAACTTCAGAGACGTGTACTGATGGCCTCGTGCAAAATAAATAGCCCACCTTTGGCTCTCGAAATGAAATATCTCTGTTTTAGCCGGACTTTTTGCAAGTGTTTAAAGCAAATGTGCAAATTTGAACGCTGGACGTTCGAATTATTCGAAAATGGAATCAACTCGCTCTGGAATGAACTCTGCAGCCATACATGCAGTCTCGATTGCGTTCGATTTTTTTTTCTCTTCTGATTATGTTAAAAATTATTAGCAAAAAAAATTATCTCTCATTTTAAAATTACAGACTCCATAAATTATATTGAAAAATTTCCGTCAATCCCAAAATCGACTCTCCAGTCAAACAACCAACAGCAATATTGAAAAACCCAATCTTTCATCAAATCAACCCTTAAAACAACCACCCAACTAATTTATTTCAAAAAAGAGCTTTCCAAAAAAAATTCTATCAACCCCAATAGCCTCATAAACCAAACTCCCACCAAAAATAATTCCAAAGGCATCAACAAACCACCCCTTAAGACACTTCTGATAGATCCATCGACTTCCAAAAGCGATGATTATCAAAAGCAGTCCACGAAAAACCATTAAACTGAAAGAAACTTGCTAAAGAAACGCATTTCCATAGCTCGTATCAGTTCGAAAGAGGAGTTGGCGGGGGCAGCACTCGAACGCAGCCGCCATGACAGTTCTAATTTAACGCTAGCTAACGACGAAAAAGGGGGAAGGTGTTAGCTGCGTCCCTCGAACGATGCACTGTCCCGGGACGAGGGATAAACAAAAAACAGCGATTCTCCATCAACTTGATTGGCAGCGTGTCGGTGGATTTACGAGCGAGCTCGATTTTTCCGCGAGCGAAAAACCTGGAACGCTTTCAATGGGTTGGCGAACGCGAGCGAGCGAGTGGGCGAGCGCGTTTAGGACGCTGAAATAATTTAAATTAGCCAGTGGAAATTGTAATTAGCAACACGGCAGGCGTAATCGGGCGTGCAGAAAATTGCGAGCCGGAAGGAACGTTAATTATGCGGCCACTGACGCGTAATGGCCGCGCACAGGAAATGAGAGACGCGTGGCGTCTCTGTGCCTCTGCCTGCGATTGTTTTTTAAACGATCCTACATTTCGTCTGATTTATGTGGCGTTTGGTTAAGCCAAATTTGGACGAATTACAGAAGTTCTGGTATTTTTTTATTTTTTTTATTCTTTAGAGTGCAATGATTTTTTTTTAATAATTGTTGATTAACTTTGAGAATTTTTCGAAGGAATTCAGAGCGGAATATTATAACTAGCAATTTTAAATCTCTTGAGAGTAGATATAAGGGTGGAAGTGGTGATTTTCTTTTAAGTACAGAGGAATTTTTAATAACAAATGATTTAGTAGTGTAATTATGTGATAAAATATCTTTATGATGTTTTCTTGTAGCAAACACAGTAATAACTACTTGATACCTCCAATATTGGGGGTTGATTTCACCCCTTAGACTTCAGTTGCCAAGTTCTAAAGTATAATTAGTTCTGAAATATAAAAATGACTTCAACATTAAATACAATAACAATTTCTTGATATTTCCAACATTGGGGGTTGGTTTCATCCCTTAAATTTCACTTATTACTAAAAATTCCTGTAGTATTTAAAAAAATCGCAATCTCTGCGTCACTTTCACTTCATTTACTCTTTCAAGAGCTTTTTTTCTACTTTCAAAGCCACAGAATTCCTTCTTAAAGGCTTCCATAGCAATCAACCCCCAAAATTCCACTTCTTCTCTCTCTCTCGCATCAAAAAAAATTCTATGAGCCTCGAACCTTCTTGAAAAAATTATGCTAATTATTAATGCTCTGAAATATAAAATTCCAGAGATTTTTTTCGACTTTCAAAGCCACAAAATTCCTTCTTAAAAGCCTTCATAGCAATCAACCCCCAAAAATTCCACTTCTTCTCTCTCTCTCGCATGAAAAAAAATTCTATGGGTCTTAAACCTTCTTAACAAAATTATGCTAATTATTAAAGCTCTGAAATATAAAATTCCAGAGATGTTTTTCTACTTTCAAAGCCACAGAATTCCTTCTTAAAGGCTTCCATAGCAATCAACCCCCAAAATCCACTTCCTTCTCTCTCTCTCTTGCTTGAAAAAAATTCCACAAGCCTCGAACGTTCGCCCAAAAATGTCCACTTGTAAATTTCACGAACTACACCCATATCGCGAGATGCCCCCCTCGTTCCTCTGGCAATAAAATCGGTTGATTGCTCGCGTAGCACAGCCGCGATCGAAGGGTGCGCTCTCTTCCTCCTCTGCAAAAGGGATTCAGGGCGATTGTAAACGGCGACGAATGGCGTGCGCGGGCCTGCGGATAATCGAGCGTGAAATTTGAAAATTTTCATTACTCTCGTACGCGCGCGCTGGCTGAAATGGAATTTCGAATCTTGTATAATGCGCTCGTGAAGAGGTGGTTAATGTCGACGTCCACGCGTCGCCGCGTTCTGCTCGTTACTCGATGATGGACCGCTGTTATTGGTTCGCGATACTGTCAGCAGATTCGACATTAAGCCTCCTCGTTTCGTTTCGAACATCTGTGCAAATTAATATCTCTGCAATTAATAGAACAATTCTAATAAAAAAATATAGAGACTGTGATGGGTACGATAAGTATTGTCAATTTTTTTTTTATTTAAGAAATAACGCAAGAATTGTCTTTTCAAGTATGCAGACTAAGTAAATGCTTATCTAGAATGTGAACAAATAATTCATGCATCTGTATACGTTATTAAACGACCCTAATCCACTTAGAAGCACCATGCATGGAACCCAAATCGCACGAGACACAAATGAAGCGAGCGCCATTTCTGAATTCCTTCTTGAAAATTCTCCATTGCACCAGCTTCCATCTGCAACATTAATAAATTTTATTTCCCCTCTGTAACGCATGAAAAAGTCCCTTTTTACAATTTGAAACAGTTTAAACCCTCCTAATCCATTTAGAAACGCCGCACGTGGTACCCAAATCACACTAGACGATCCTCAACACGTGAGAAAGCTAGAGACACCTCTAAATTCCTTCTAAAAATTCTTCATTGCACCAACTTCCATCTACAACCCTAAAAAATTCCCTTCTCTCCTCTGTAACTCTTGAAAAAAATCCCTTTCTACATTCTTAAGTGCTTTAACCCACCCCAAGCCACCTAGAACCGCCTAAACTAAAACCAAAGCACCAAGCATCAACCCTGAACCATCAACTCTCACTTATGTTCCACCTGATCGTCCACCTTGAAAACGAATCTCTCTCTGAAAACAAACTGCTCTTCAAACTCTTCGACCAGAATCAGCCACTGGTGCGTTGTACAGAAAGATGGCATCCACGACACCCCCTGTAGTAGTGCATTGTGGCCTAAAAGACTACGCAAAAGCTACTCTTCGACCAGAATCAGCCACAAACCACGAAATCTCGCGTTATACTTGAATAATCGATAATACGATTCAGTTTGGTACGTCTTAAATTCGCTAAAGCCACTATAGTGGCGCGTCGTACAGAAAGATTGCACCCACGAAAGCCACTGTAGTGACGCACAGTGCCTGAAAGGCTACGCAAAAAGTACTCTTCGACCAGAATCAGCCACGAACCACGAAATCTCGCGTTATCCTCGCAAGTGCATCACCCAGTTGAACGCATCCTCGACCAATGGACAGATGGTGCGAGTGTCTCGAGCCTATATGACAGGTTGGCACCCGCGCGGCATTTCGTGGTTCATTTGCGGCACCCAAGGGTGCCATCTATTATCGAGGGGTCAGCGACGCCACTGAAAGTCGCTCTGGCAAACCTCTCTCTCTCTCTCTCACTCTCTCACTCTCTCACTCTCTCTCTCACACACTCTCTCACACACTCTCTCTCTCTCTCAGTCGTTATATCCCCCTTTTCGAAAATCTATACGCGCTCAGCTCGGTTGTTTACACGGTGGGGAAAGGCGACTCGATTTAATTCGGTGATGATTTTTTAACGAGCTCTATCGCGCTCCGCCTGTGACGGCACTCTAGATTGCCTTTCTGCTCCGCTGTCCCCGGGCTTTTTTTCCATTTGCACGCGGAACGAGCCAGCTCGTTCATTGAAGACCGGAATTGCTTTTGGAAAAGCATCAACCCGAAACAATCAACGTCGAATATGAACGCTGTTGGGTTTTCCCTTTTTTTTTTTTTATTCTGTGTCTCTCTATCTTTCTAGCTGGGTTGGGGACGTTTTTAATTGGATTCGTGTTGGTCACGTTTGTGTTGGTTAACTTAGAAATATTATAAATTCTGATACTTTTTTTTCTTTTTTTTTGAATTGTTGGTATATAACTGGGCATAATGAAAGATGGAAGAATTGCTCTTCTCTCTCTCTCTTTCTGTTTGTGAAATTTTTTATTGGATTCGCTGTTGACGTTTGAGTTGCTTGGCTTAGAAATATTATAAAATAATATTATAAAAAAACCAACTTAAGAAAGAGACAGGCTTGAAACCAGCACGATCCTTCGACCATGATAAGCAAGTGCTAATTAAAAACGAGTAAATTAGACTAACCAGTCGCAGAAACTGGCTACGCAATAATTCCTTCACTGTCTCTGTCTCTGCCTCTGTCTCTCTCTCTCTCTCTCTCACTCACTCACTCTCTCATTCACTCACTTACTCACTCACTCACTCTTTCACTCACTCACTCACTCATTCTCTCTCTCACTCACTCACTTACTCACTCACTCACTCACTCTCTCACTCTCTCACTCACTCACTCACTCTCTCACTCACTCACTCACTCACTCACTCACTCACTCACTCACTCACTCTTTCATTTACTCACTTACTCACTCACTCACTGACTTACTCACTCACTCACTCACTCACTCACTCTCTCTCTCACTCACTCACTCACTCTCCCACTCACTCATTCTCTCTCTCTCTCTCTCACTCACACAGTTCCTCGACGGTCGCGTTTCAGAGCGCGCGTTCCTTTCGAGCTCGCCGCCGCCTACGGGCGTTTCATTAATCTCGCGTTTCTCAATTTATTTCCTACGTCTTGTTAGGTGCCCGACCGGTTACGTCTCACTCAAAAGAGAAGAGAGAGAGAGAGAGAGAGAGAAGGAGCACTCGTGCTGGGGTGATAATGAAAAGCTGGACGCCTGCCTGGACAGGAGGAAGTCCTCGCGGAGAGAAAGGAGACCACGAGGCGGCGTGGAGAACAGAAAAAAGAGAGAAAAGAGAGAGAGAGAGAGAGAGAGAGGGTTCGCGAGAAGCGTTCGAGCACGATCTTCCAGCTCGCCAGGGCTGGTGAGTCATGGATTCGTTCGAATCAGGCTGACGCTCGTCTAAATTATCGTGTCTGCCTTCTTTTCGCGTTAGAAATCGCCGATGATTACCAGAGAGGCCGCCATTCTGTGTGGTGCGCCTGGTTTTTCTGTGGATCGCGATTTTTCGCACGCCATTCGTGATTTATGATTTCTGTGGAGAAGGTTTGGAGCTCTGTTGCTTGGGATGTATTGGTTTTTGGTGCTTTGGGTGCTGCATTGGGTGCTTTAACGTTTTGATGCATTTTTCATTTAGAATGCTTTGGTTTTGGATGCTTTGGGTGCTGCATTGGGTGCTGCTTTGGGTCCTGCATTGGGTGCTTTAACGTTTTCATGCATTTTTCATTTAGAATGCTTTGGTTTTGGATGCTTTGGGTGCTGCATTGGGTGCTGCTTTGGGTGCTACTTTGGATGCTGAAGATAAACAAGGTTTGTGTGAGCAATAAATGATGGTTTTGGGTGCTGTGGGTGCTGCATTGGGTGCTTTAGAGTTTTGTGTCGACTGTGATAACTTTTTCTTTTTTTAGAATGTGTTGATTTTTAAAAGTTCTGAAAAATTAAAATCGAGGGACGAGACGCGCTCGCAAAACTCAAAAAAAAACAGAAAAAACAATATTAACGATTAGAAAATGGCGTGCTCCTCGGGAAATCTCGATGGACGCGATTAAAATCGAGGAACAACGCGTGGGCCACGCGCGCGCGCGCGCGCGCGAAGTTCTCGCGCGGCTCGAGGAGGAAACACACGGCTGTGTCTATTCCGCGGCGGGTCCCTTGGCAGCAGGAAAATTAGGTACGGATTCCTCTAGTCCCGATCGGAGATGCCCGTCACGAATTAGCATTTATATCACCGCGGTAGCGTGCAACGAGCTGGAAATGGAATATCCCAGGAACCAGTGATAGAGCCCGCCCAACCCGCCGCGAATTAATACGTCTCTGACTCCCACTACTGAGGGGGGAGGGGGGGGGCATCGATCGTCTTGTAAAGAAGGTTAATTAACGGCCACCTTTTAAATACTTCGTCCACGTTTGATTCGCGTGGATTGTCAACTCTTGCCTTCTTGCTTTTTCATGGAGCAATCTGAGACCAATATGGCAGTCTCCAGAGTTATTGGGTTCTATTAATTTTAGTAGAACTTGAGAATTAGTTGGAATTTTTGTTCTTTTCTTGTTGTTTGAGGGTTATTGGCTGTGTAACTAAATATAAAACACAATTTTTTTTTTTTTAATGGTATTTGAGGATCCTTGGGGCGTATAATGGACTTTTGGCCAATGGTGCGCTTTTAATTAACAACGTACAATTTTTTAAATTATTCTTCGACATACAAAACACTTTTAAAACAAACGAAAAATAAGTTTGTAGGCATTTAAAGAACCCCAGACAACTTCTATTCGCTGTTTTTCAAAAATAATACACTTTTTTTTATGATAAATCGATTGGATTCGATCGTTGACGAGGTTCGCAAAGGCGACTGGCTAATTTCGAGGAGTCAGCTGATCGCTCAGAAACTCGCTCGAACCACGAAAACACGCTCGCGGAGAGTAAAAAGCGATCGATTTCGCGTATCATTCCCAAGGGAACTCAGGGAATCGAGTAACGCCTCGTCTGTTGCAACAGACAGCCAAGCAAGAAAAATGAATCGCTAATTACGCGCATCAGAGTACTTACGTAAAAACACAAGGTGCTAGGGAATTTGCGTAACCATGATTAATGGATTCAGCGTACGTCTAATTGACGTACGCAAATCACTCTTTTCTATACTTATTACAAACACTGCTTCCATTGATCTACAAAAATCGATTATTCCTTAATAAATTTCGCGAAATTTCAGCAAAAGTCACATCCCAATAGCCTCAACCAGGCTTAGAACTCTCTCAGAGCACGCCAGAGCCCTCTGTCCGCCATGTTGGTCCCCTCAGCGCGATCTAACGCGACTCTAAGTGACTCCAGCTCGATTATCTCCCACTTTTTCGATTATTCCTTAATAAATTTCGCAAAATTTCAGCAAAAGTCACATCCAAATAGCCTCAACCAGGCTTAGAACTCTCTCAGAGCACGCCAGAGCCCTCTGTCCGCCATGTTGGTCCCCTCAGCACGATCTAACGCGACTCTAAGTGACTCCAGCCCGATTATCTCCCACTTTTTCGATTATTCCTTAATAAATTTCGCAAAATTTCAGCAAAAGTCACATCCCAATAGCCTCAACCAGGCTTAGAACTCTCTCAGAGCACGCCAGAGCCCTCTGTCCGCCATGTTGGTCCCCTCAGCGCGTTCTAACGCGACTCTAAGTGACTCCAGCTCGATTATCTCCCACTTTTTCGATTATTCCTTAATAAATTTCGCAAAATTTCAGCAAAAGTCACATCCCAATAGCCTCAACCAGGCTTAGAACTCTCTCAGAGCACGCCAGAGCCCTCTGTCCGCCATGTTGGTCCCCTCAGCGCGTTCTAACGCGACTCTAAGTGACTCCAGCTCGATTATCTCCCACTTTTTCGATTATTCATCGCGTAAACACGAGACAAGGCAGTCGACAAGGCAATGATTCCGCAGTGTGCCAGCCTGGAACGTCCCTGCGGTGGCTCGTCAAAGCAGGACACGTCAGCAGAGTCCCCTTTCGAGGTCCTGTGGGACGCACGCGGTGAAGAGATCGATGGGGACGATAAGGAGAACGTTTTTGATCGCACGCCATGTCGCGTTAAGAGATGATCACGATGATCAGACACGTTAATTACGCGAGTCCACCCTCGACAGGGACTGACGGACCTTCTGGACCTTTGTTCCCCGTGATTTCTCGGGAATCTCGTCTGTAAATAAGGAACAGGGTCCAGAAACGCGAGTACGCTCGTCGTTCGTCGTCCAGCAATTTTTTTGGATCAGTTTGACATTTTTTTCGATGAGTTTGACATTTTTTTCAGGTGAAATTCCTTTATGCGTCTGATGATTTTTGATTTGTGGTCACGTGTTTGGTATTTTTGGAGTTTGGAGGTTATGATATGCTGGATGATGTGCTCTCGAGCAGTCCAGTTCGCGTTTAAGTCTTATTGACCTTATTGGTCCCCCATTTTTCTTCAATTACACCACTCCAATAGCCTTCTACTTCAAAATTCTTCTTTCTATCCTTTAAAACAATCGAAATGAGCAGTCCAGTTCGAGTTTGAGTCTTAATGGACTTATTGTTCCCCCTTTTTTCTTCAATTACACCACCCCAATAACCTCCCACGCCTCAAATTTCCTTTCTATCCTCTAAAACAATCAAATTCCATTGCTCAAATCCCCAGAAACCCTCGTTAAAAGTCCTTCAAAGCACTTCTCAAGGAACTTTTCTTCTCTAACTCTTATTATCCTCATTGGTCCCCCATTTTTCCTCAAGTGCACAACTCCGATAACCTCTCACGCCTCAAATTTCCCTTTCTACACCCCAAAACAATCAAATTTCATTGCTCAAATCGCAAAAACCCTCCTTAAGAGTCCCTCAAAGTGCTTCAAAGTGCTTCTCGAGGAATTTGAAGAAACTCGACAGTCCCTTCGTCCCTTTTTAATCGCGTTTCACCAGCTAGTGTCTTCTCGCGCATCCACGACGCCATCGTTCACGAGTGCTGCGATAGGATGGCGCGATTAACACGCGCATGTGCCCAGTAGGCATATATCGACATTTATTGCCCTGCTCGTTGGTCGATAGCGCGACATACGACGCTGGTTTATCCGCTGCGTTCGAGGCTAATAATCGCCACGGTTAATCGCTCGCTCGAATTGAAAGGCTCTGCGAGTGGTCGCTTTCTGCCCAGTTCGCGCTCTGAACTTCGTGTGTGTGTGTGGAGTTCTTGTTCAATGAGAACTTGAGAATGTCTGAAGGCTGTTTTCAGGAGAGTTGCAGCTTTTTTCAGAATTGCAAAAAATTATTTTCATTGTTTGCTGATAAAAAAAATGGTAAGAATTTTTAAGTTGAAAGTAAGACGCTCAATTAATTTCTATGCGATTGTTTGCAATTATTCTCAAAAATAAGAGAGAGAACGAGATGTATCTTCTTTCAAAGTTGCAATAAACAATCTTCATACGTGTCTAATAAAAAAAGGTAAAAATTTTCGAGTTGAAAGTAAGAAGCTTAATTAATTTCCATGAATAAGTTCGAAGCATTCGAGCAGAGAATTCCTCGCGAGACGATCCTGATGTATATATTCCTCCTCCAGAGTTCCATCTGTCTTCGTTCCACCTCTGCCCACGTGTTTTCGATTCGTCGAAACTGAATAGCTCTCGTGTGATTCTTTTCGAACACCCTTTGCATCAAAAATAACAAATATATTTTGCTTTATGTACTATAATATGGATATTGACTGGTTTCTTTTTTAACACCCAGTATATTAATAAATGAACATTGCTGGAGACAATGATTAATGAGAATTGTTCAATTAAACATAAAATATTTATATAAAATGCATCAATTAATATGTTAATATATTATTGTGATCCAAATTGTGATTTTAGGAACCATTGGTGTTCCTGAAAGCATCACTAAACGTTCTAAAAAATTATGAAAGTGACAGAACACTATTTGGTTTATTAAAAAATTAATTTAATGTTTCTAATTACATATATAAAATACAATAATTAATTAGTATACTTCATAGTGACCTAAACTGTGATTTAGAAAATATTGGTGTTCCTCAAACGATCACTAAGTGTTCAAAAAAAATTCTGAAAGCAACAAAACACTGTTTGCTTTATTAAAAAATAAATCTAATGTATCTAACATTACATAAAAAATAAATTAATTAATTACTATATATTATAGTGACCTAAATTATGATATAAAAAATATTGGTGTTCCTCAACCGATCATGATGTGCTCAAAAAAAATTCTGTAATTTCAAAAATGTGTGTGAAACTCAGTTGACTGCTTAAAACAGCAATGTTTAAAGTGAAAAATGTGTGTGAACCTCAGTTAACTGATTAAACCAGCAGTAATCAGAGTGCAAACAGATCTTAGTATCGTCCAACAAGCTTCTTACAGTGCCAAACGAGAGCAAACTCGCAAGACTCGGTGTCTTGTCGACAGAAAAATGAAGAAAGCCCCGTGGTCGCGCGCCCAGCAGTCTCTGGTGGGGATAATAACGTGAAATTAGGAGCTAATGCGGATCGATGTGCCCCGCTGACGTCGTGGCTCGACTGTTTTAAGAGCGATAATAAAAACGAGACGCTCTCGCGGCGCTCAGAAGCCTGTGCGTGAGGAGAAAGAGGCGTAGCCAATGAGCGAGCGCGTTTCTTCTGCGTTCAACGGTCGCCCCGCCCACGCAGCCGCGTTGAACCGCTGCTGCCCCCACCACTGGTGAACGAGGCGAGCGTTGGGGAGTGGGGGTGAACCCCCCACGCGCTGTTCGATCGCCAAGCGACGCGTTCGCCTGGCGCAAGTTGCCATGGCAACCGACGAAAAGCGTCGCGAGGGATTGTTCGAAACAATTAGATCGCTGCTCAATTCTGCTCGCGTTGGGTTCGACGGATTCTCTGGTGATTTCTTGCTCTCTCTTTTCGTTTGTTGCTCTCTATCGCTCTTTTGCTTGCTCTCTCGCGCCTCTTTCTTGCTTTCTTCCTATTTCTATCGTGCTTTCTTGCTATCTCTCTCGTGTTTTCTCGCTCTCTCTTGCTTTCTTGCTATCTCTCTCGTGCTTTCTCACGCCTTTCTCGTGCTTTCTTGCTTTCTCTCTTGCTTTCTGTCATTCTCTTCAGTTCAATCAGAAATGGAAGAAAATTCGAAGACAGCTTTAACTATTTTTTTTTTAATTATTTCAGTTGCAAAAGATTGATCTTCCACCCTTGAATACTCGAAACAACCCCTAAAATATCGAAAACCTTTAACTTGTTCACAAGAATGAAGCTGATTTATTTTCAAAGCAGAAATTGCACAAACTTTTGCTATTTCAAGCAGAAAAATAGAAGAAAATTCCAAGACAATTTCAATTATTTTTTTTAATATTTCCAGTGCAAGAGATCAATCTTTAACTTGTTCATGAAAATCAAGGAACTGCAATGTTCAGCCAGAGTGCCAAAGAAGTTAAAGAAAATTCGAAGAGAATTGCAGACGAATTGCAGACGAATTGCAGAAGTATTGCAGAAGTATTGCAGAAGAATTGCAGACGAATTGCAGGCGAATTGCAGACGAATTGCAGAAGAATTGCAGAATTGCAGAATTGCAGAATTGCAATTATTATTTTTTTTAAATGATTGCAGTGCGAGAAATCGATCTTCCACCCTTGAATTCTCGAGGCAACCCCTCGAAGTAAGCGTCTCGCGAACGTTCGCCGGAAGTTGCTCGAACAGTGGCCACGTATTCCGCTTAAACTGAAGAGGAGCGAGAGAAGTTGCGTGGTTAAAGGTACGCGTGGATTCGAGCAAATATGTTTCACGCTCCGCTAACCGACGGCTCGATCGAGCATCGCCAAGACGTACCACCACGCTATCACTGCCTTCTGCGAATATAAAATCGAGTCGAATGAAACATTCTGTACACTCGCGACTAAGAAATTTGCGAAGAAAGATCGACAATTTTTTTTTTTTTTTTTATTGTTTTTTGATGATTTTTCATTCTTATTTTCTTTTTGTAAGATTCTGTACACTCGTGACGAAGAAATTTGCGAAGATTGTTTGACAATTTTTCTTTTTTTATTGTTTTATGATAATTTTCCATTGATAATTTTCAATATTACTTTGAAAAAATCTCCAAATCTCTAAAATTCTACAATGACCAAGTCTTCAGTCTTCAGTCTTACAATTTTAATTCGCAAAACTTGAATATAATTTTTTAAGTTCCATAAATTTTGCAATAACCAAGTTCTCAGTCTTCAGTCCTCAAAAAGCTTGAATATAATTTAAATAAAAAATTTTTGACACAACTGTGGACACAATTCTGAGAAAAATGACCAGCAAAATAACAATATTTCAAAAATCGAAGGCAATAAAGTTCCAGAAATTCTGTAAGGACCAAGTTTTCAGTCTTCAGTCTTCAGTTTCACAATTTTAATTCACGAAACTTGAATACAATTTTTTAAAAAAATTTTGACTCAATTGTGGACACAATTCTGAGAAAAATGTCCAGCAAAATAACAATATTTCAAAAATCGAAGGCAATAAAGTTCCAAAAATTCTGTAATGACCAAGTTTTCAGTCTTCAGTCTTCAGTTTCACAATTTTAATTCACAAAACTTGAATACAATTTTTTTAAAAAATTTTGACTCAATTGTGGACACAATTCTGAGAAAAATGACCAGCAAAATAACAATATTTCAAAAATCGAAGGCAATAAAGTTCCAGAAATTCTGTAATGACCAGGTTTTCAGTCTTCAGTCTTCAGTTTCACAATTTTAATTCACAAAACTTGAATACAATTTTTTTAAAAAATTTTGACTCAATTGTGGACACAATTCTGAGAAAAATGTCCAGCAAAATAAGGAGATTTCGAAAATCGAAGGCGATAGCACGCGAAGCGACGGCCAGCGACTTTCCACGTTGACTGTATACGAGAGTCCCTCGTTATTTTCGCGTTTTCGCATCACGTCTCGGCTATTCGCCTCGGTTCACCTGGAAATAAATACGTTTCCTTTATCGTCCCCACTGCTCGATCAAGAAAACACCCTTTTCTCTCAGGCGACGAATGGAACTGCGAAAAACTCTTATTGGAAACCCTAACTGAATGTTCAAAAACAACTCTTCAATTCAACATTTTATTTGTAAACAACAAAACTCTTCTTTCATCATGTTGACACTTTTTTTTAGTGAACAATTCATAATTGTTTTTAAAAAAAATTAATTGGAGCAGATTTCAACTCTTCTTCATCATTTCTTATTTTTTATAATAATTAAGAAGGTCATTTCATTCGTTCATATTTTTTTTTTAATGAATAAGTCATAATTGTTTTTAGAAAAATAAATTGAACCAAATTTCAACCTTGTTGTTCTTCATATATTTTTTTTTAAATAATTAAGGAAGTCTTGTTTCACCACATTGAAATTTTTTTTAGTGAATAATTCATAATTGTTTTTAGAAAAAAAAATTGGAGCAAATTTCAACTGTTTTTTTATGTATATTTTTTTTTTCTAATAATTGAGAAACTCGAGTGAATGTTGTGAATGTTATTTCGTTCTTCTCTTCGTCGAGGTTGGTTAACGATTCAAGGAAAAGATCGATCACGAGGAGAGATTGCATCGTTATTAATTACACATCTTCTCGTTTGTCTCAATTAATGTTCATTCAGATAAATACTGTTAGTCAGGAATTCTGATTCGAGGAGACGTCGAACATCCATCAATCTTTTGTTTTTTTTTTACAAAGGGCAGAAGTAGTTTAGTGGCCTTAGTAGTTCTTCAAATATGATAAATCTATTAATTAAACTTTATTAAGAAACAGAAAATAATTGTTAAATGTTCAAAATGCTATGTTCATAAGAAACTCTAAAAAAACAATCTTAAAATCCTGTCTCTTCTTTAAAAAAAATGTACCACCATGTATTACATTAAAAAAAAAAAATAATAATGTTGTTTTACACTTAAAAAGTTAGTAAATGAACTGATACACACGTGGTTGACAGTGATTAGATCAAAGTCTGGCTACTTTGCATCAGTTGTAAGAGACATTGATGACCAAGTGTGCAGAGAATTGACTGAAATTATGTTGGATAGGTAAAAAATGGAAAAAATAATCGAGAGTAAATTTTAAGTAATTCTAAAACTCTTCTTTCCACACATCTATTGCAAAAAATCCCCAAAAAATTCCACCAGAAGTATTACAAATTTTTAAAAACCCATAACCCATAAACATAGCATTTCTTAACTTCTCAAAATCGTCTAAAGTTATCCTGAGCAGGTAAAAAGTAGAAAACTAGTCGACAGTAAATTCTAAATAATTCTAAAACTCTTCTTTGCATACATCACTTGCAAAAAATTCCTCAAAAAAGTCCACCAGAAGTATCAGAAATTTTTAAAAACCCATAACCCACAAACATAGCATTTCTTAACCTCTCCAAATTACCACAAAGCAAAAGTACTTTAAAAGAAACCTAACACATCATAATAAGACAGACACATTCAAACAGCAGCAACAGCACCTAAAAAAAAAAAGAAGAAAAGTAACACACCATAAGACAGCAACATTCAAACAGCACCTAAAAAAAAAAGAAGAAAGGTAACGCATCATAAAACAGCAACTAAAAAAAAAAGCAAAAGAACTTAAAAATAAACGTGACACATCATAATAAGACAGCCACATTCAAACAGCAACTAAAAAAAAAAAAGCAAAAGAACTTTAAAACAAAACCTAACACATCATAATAAGACAGCCACATTCAAACAGCAACTAAAAAAAAAAAGAAAAAGTACTTTAAAAGAAATCTAACACATCATAATAAGACAGACACATTCAAACAGCAACTAAAAAAAAAAAGCAAAAGAACTTTAAAATAAACGTGACACATCATAATAAGACAGACACATTCAAACAGCAGCAACAGCACCTAAAAAAAAAAGAAGAAAAGTAACGCATCATAAGACAGCCACATTCAAACAGCAACCAAAAAAAAGAAGAAAAGTAACGCATCATAAGACAGCCACATTGAAACAGCAACCAAAAAAAAAAAAGAAGAAAAGGAAGAGGAACAGTGAAGCGTGGAACAAGCCAGGAAGGGTTAACGGTAATTCCTGTGGATGATTCAGGTGGATGATTCAGACGTGGCAAAGCGGTACCGTTCGAGGCATCGCATCAATAACGTCTAATCACCCTGAGCGTTGGTCCCGCGGTGCAATTCCGTCCTCTAAGCGTCCCGCCACAAATCACACGCCGCCACGTTTCGGTGCTGCCCCGCACGGGCATTTAAACTCGACTCTCGCTAGGATTATGCGCCGCGCAGCCTCTCTCTCTCTCTCTCTCTCGAGATAATTAATAGCCCCGCGATCTGTTTTACGATCGCCTCCAATCACGACCTGCTCGTTTCAAAGTGTTTCGAGAGGCTGCGCCCTGCTACGTGGCGGCATCTTTCGACGATTCTTGGTTTGCAACGGTTTGAAGCGGTTTGAATTTGTTTTCAGAGCGGTTTGATATCGATAGTGGCGGTTTTTGGGTTGATATTTGAGGGTCGAGGATGGATTTTGACGGCATCTTTCGACGATTGTTGGTTTGGAGCGGTTTGAAGCGGTTTGAATTTGTTTTTGGAGCGATTTGGATTTGTTTTTGGACGAGTTTTGAGTTGAAATTGCAGGGTGGAGGATGGAGAAGATGGTCAGTGTTGGGATTACATTTTTGTTTTGTCCTTTGGCGGCATCTTTCGACGATTGTTGGTTTGAAGTGGTTTGGAGCGGTTTGAATTTGTTTTTGGAGCGATTTGGATTTGTTTTTGGGACAGTTTTGAGTTGAAATTGCAGGGTGGAGGATGGAGAAGATGGTCAGTGTTGGAATTACATTTTTGTTTTGGGATTTTGGCGGCATCTTTGGACGATTGTTGGTTTGGAGCTGTTTGGAGCGGTTTGAATTTGTTTTTGGAGCGATTTGGATTTGTTTTTGGGAGAGTTTTGGGTTGATATTAGAGGGTGGAGGATGGAAAAGGTGGTTATTGTTGGAATTACATTTTTGTTTTGGGATTTTGGCGGCCTCTTTCGACAATTGTTGGTTTGGAGCGGTTTGGATTTGTTTTTGAGAGAGTTTGCTTTTGATGATGGTGGGTTTTGGGTTCATATTTAAGGATGGAGGGTGAGGAAGGAGTTTGTGGTGAGATTTCATTCTGTTTTGGGGTTTTAGCGTGAATTTTCCAGGTTTCTTCTTTTTTAACTTTACTTTTGTCGATGGCGATTCTGTACTATTTTATATTTCTTAAAATCCAAAACTGAAGGTTGAAGAAGACCCTTCAATCGAGATTTAATTTTTATTCTATTATTCAATCCTGCATCCTTAAAATTTCTTCTTCTCCAATTTTACCGCTATCGATAGCAATTCTCCATTAATTTCTTCAAATCCAAGTAGTAAGATCACGGGATGAGAACTTCCAATCAACAAATTAATCATTATTTGCTCAACAAAATTTTACTATTAAATTTATATTTATTTCACTATTAAATTTCTTTCACCTTCTACTTCTTCTCTTTCAAAGTCTATTCCCATAAAGCACAACTTTTCACCAGAAAATCCACCAACGAATCTCAGCCAACACTCGAACAAATTTCCCTTTTTATTTATTTCATATTTTGGATTAAATCCATCGAGTTAAAGAGAGAAACAGCGAACGAGGACCCTCGATCTCCGTTCGAAATCCATTGCCAGCAGCGGCAGTTCGATCCTCGAGAGCAGCTCTCGGATTCCGCGGCGGCCATTAGTAACCGAATTAATTAGGCAAATCGGTAGCCACGGCGCAGTTACAATTAATCTGCAGAGGCGATACTCCCGGTTTGTTCCGCGGCGTGTAATTGCCGGATGGTCCCGCGACCATCGACCAGCTCGATAACAAAACAGCAGCCGAACTTCCGCCTCGTTCAGGCGCGCGCGTTGTTTTTGTTAATTACGGCCGACGGGGGTAATCGAGATACGTCCCGAAAATCCGCTTGGACCCTCTGTGTATATCTCGTGGAGCCACCGTTTGCGAGCTACTGCTTTATCGAGCCTCGAACCGCGTTCTTTTTATTTTTTTTTCTTTTTTTTTTAACTCTTTTCGAGCATCCACAATCGCGTTCTTCTTTTTTTTCTGTTTTGGCTTCTTTTCGAGCATCGAACCGCGTTCTTCTTTTTTTTTAGACTGTTTTTGAGCATCGAATCGTGTTCTTCTTTTTTTTTTAGACTCTTTTCGAGCATCGAACCGCGGCCTTTTTTTCTTCTTTTTTTTTGCTTCATTTTCGAGCTTTGTACCGCGTTCTTCTTTTCTTCTTGGCTTCCTTTCAAGCCTCGAACTGTGTTCTTCTTCTTTTTCTTTTTTTTTTTGGCCTCCTTTCAAGCCTCGAACTGTGTTCTCCTTCTTTTTCTTCTTTTTTTGGCTTCCTTTCAAACCTCGAACTGCGTTTTTCTTGGACCCTGTGTATATCTTGTGGAGCAACCGTTTGCTTGCTACTGCTTTACTTTATCGAGCCTCGAACCGCGATCTTCCCTTTTTTTAGACTGTTTTCGAGCCTCGAATCGTGTTCTTCTTTTTTCTTCTTTTTTGGCTTCTTTTCTTGTTTTAACCAGCTCCTCTGATGGAGACGAGGCTGCGATGAGCGAACTCTCAGCCCTGTCCATCGAGTTCTGTGGACAGGAAAAAGGAAGAAGAAATACTTTGGTTCCTTTTTATTTATTTGTTTATTTGGGAATTTTTCCTTTTTTTTTAGAGTGGATACGTGTGTGTCCATAGAATTTTGTGAGCAGTATTTTAGTACAATTTCTGATGATTATTTTTGAGAATTTTTAAAATTTGTAGATTTGTACAAGGATATTAGAATTTTGTTGATTAAATTAAGAGAAATTTTTTTTTTTTTTTTGAGAGGGAGGATGTGGGTCTACGGAATTTTGGTTGCAATATTTTAATACAATCTCTGTGTTTTTGCAGATAATTATTTTGAGAATTTTTAAAATTTGTAGATTTGTAGAAGAAATATTAGAATTTTGCTGATTAAATTAAGAGAAATGTAGAAGTTTATGATTGAGCGGGGTTAGATGGTTGGAGAGACGCGTAGGAATAAGAAAATGGCCACTGGCCAGTGTTAAACGAACGCATTAAGCGGATATTAATCTCGCGTTACCGTGGACGTCGTTTCCGTCGTTATTTCATCGTTATTTCCGGCACACGGTTAAACCAGAATTATTGCCATCGTTCCTGGTATCGGACCAGCGACGTCACCCTCCTCTCCATTCGCGTGCCATCGAAATTAACACGATTAACCACGTGTCTTCTCTTTCTTTACAAATATTCCAAATTCTATGCCATCTTTTTTGCTTTTGCTTGGCAATTTTAAGAAATTTCAATGATGTTTTGAGAAAGCTCTCTAATTTCAAAATTTAATGATCACTGAGCTACCATTTTTTCTGCTTTTGCTTTGCAATTTCAAGAAATTTCAATATTGCCTTGAGAAAGTTCTCAAATTTCGAAATTCAGCTTTGAAAAATTCGTGAATCTAAAGAATTTAAATAAGAAAGGTTTAAAATTTCAAACTTTCAAAGTTTAACAACCACTGATCCGCCATAATGGTCCCATAACAATTCCAATAATCCCAATTTCACAAAATCTGAACATCACTCATAAAAAACTCTGCAAATCTCAATATTGAAACTTTCAAAATTAATAAAAACCAAATCAAACATTCTCAAAAGACCCAGAGAAACATTTGAACACTCCATGGACCCCCACAAAAGATTTTCCCCCTCAAAAACCCAACCCCAACAACCGTCAACTTGTTTGCCCAGCGGAGAAGCAACGAAGACGTGACTAAAACGACTGAATCAGGTGAAAAAAACTTGGAACGCTAACAATCGAGGCCTGTCTGGCTTGGTATCGACAACGACTAAGCCCAGAAGCCACGATGAGGCATCAGATAGGACCCTTTTTCTCCTCTCGATTGGACCCACGATTTCACGTGACGAACGCTCGAGGCTCGACTCATCCTCGCGAAACAATTGCAAACCACGATGGTGAAAGCTATCCATTTTCAATGTCTCGTCGTGGTCCAAGGCCCAATCGATTCGTTCTGAACCGCGTTGCCACTGTGGTTCTCCATAATGGCCGCTGCGTCGCGTTTTGAACGTCTTAAAAGTCAGCTGACTCGAATTGCAAATAATTCTATGCTCAGATATAAAAGTTTGACGGCTAGACATTAAAAGAGACGATTTTTTATGCTTTGTGGAGGCAATTTTCGTTGTTACCACCTACCTTATCGACGATAGCGTCTACTGAAGAATCAGCTGACTCGAATTGTAAATAATTCTATGCTCAGATATGAAAGTTTGAGGGCTAGAAATTGAAAGAGACGACTTTTTATGCTTTGTGGAGGCAATTTTTGTTGTTACCACCTACCTTATCGACCACAGCGTCTACTGAAGAATCAGCTGACTCGAATTGTAAATAATTCTATGCTCAAATATAAAAGATTGAGGGCTAGAAATTGAAAGAGACGACTTTTTATGCTTTGTGGAGGCAATTTTTGTTGTTACCACCTACCTTATCGACCACAGCGTCTACTGAAGAATCAGCTGACTCAAATTGTAAATTTTTTCCACGCTTAAATACAAAAGTCTGAGGTCAGAAATTAAAATAGACAAATTGAAGGTTAAGAATACGAGGTTGGAAATTAAAAGAGACGACTCTCGACACCTCAGTAGGAATTTTCATTATCAGCTGACGCAAATTGCAACTAATTCCACGCTCAGACACAAAAGTCTGAGGGTTAGAAATTAAAAGAGACGACTCTCGACATGTCTTGGTGGAAATTTATCGTCGTTGATTTATCGTCCAGAGTTCCCACGGTCGAAAAAAAGAAAAAAAAAGGGAAAAAAAGTTCTCATCGTCGAAAAGAGAATCCGCTGTCCGTCGAACTTTCTTTATTCAAAGTTGTAATAACGTTCGCCGGATGTTGCTGATATAGTGGCCGCTTTATTCCGCGGAACTTTTATCGAGCCAATTTAAGTTGCCGTCCCCTTCCTCTTTTCTCGGCTGGCGAGGCTTTTCTTTTCGAGCTGCGAGTATTCATTGTCCCTGCCAGGCTGCGCGTTTCTTCGCGCGGATAGATTTCCGTCCGCCACGCGGAACTTTTGAATTAGTTCGACGAAGGGTGCGGAGTTCTTC
The DNA here is from genome assembly GCF_050948175.1 of Xylocopa sonorina. Lineage (NCBI taxonomy): Eukaryota > Metazoa > Arthropoda > Insecta > Hymenoptera > Apidae > Xylocopa > Xylocopa sonorina. The sequence goes on from NW_027490090.1 coordinate 2,962,361, forward strand.
CGTCGAGTTCTGCTGTCGAGCGTGCTGCTCGTTTCGACTGCGCTATTGGCTTCCACAATTTCCTCCTTTTCGCAAGATTAATTAAGGCGAACGTGTCGACACATGGTTGGTTGGTTATTGTTTTGCATTGGGTTAAAGGGATGAAGTGATTTTTGGTCAGATTTTTGTTTACATTAATACAGAATTTCATTTTGAAGCTATTGGGTTCCACAGTTTGCTCGTTTTCGCAAGATTAATTAAGGCAAACGTGTCGACACATGGTTGGTTGGTTATTGTTTTGCATTGGGTTAAAGGGATGAAGTGATTTTTGGTCAGATTTTTGTTTACATTAATACAGAATTTCATTTTGAAGCTATTGGGTTCCACAGTTTGCTCGTTTTCGCAAGATTAATTAAGGCGAACACAGGAACTGATGGTTGGTTGGTTATTGGTTTGCACTGGGTTAAAGGGATGGATTGATTTTTGTTTAAATCAGTGAAGAATTGGGATTAATTGGGTTTTCAGTGATTTGTGCTTGAGGAAAGGTCGCTTGATTTTTCGACAACGCTATTAGGTTCCACAGATTGCTTGTTTTTTTAAAGTTGATCAACGTGAACGTATGAACAGCTGATTGCACTGACTATCAACATTGAAACTTCGATATTCAACCAATTTTTTCCATTTCTTTTTTTTTCAAAATCTCGCATTCTATTTCGAGTAGTGGAATAATAGTTCGCGTAGAATAAAAATTGAAATTATGAGAAGCCAAAATTGAAATTGGGAGATCCTAAATTAAATCTGCAACCTTCAAATATTAAAATTGCAAAAATTTAAATTATTATGAAAATAAAAATTGCAAGAATTCAAAATAAAAATTGCAAGATTCCAAAATAAAAATTGCAACTATTAACATTAAAACCCCAAAATTCAAGATTAAAGTCGCAAAACGACAGAAAGCAACCAAATTTTTTCGTTTCTTTTCCCCCAAAATCTCGCATTCCATTTTGAACAGTGGAATAAAAATAATACCAGCGACGGATCGGTTATTAATTTGATGCACATCGAATACAGGTTGGCTGGTGGCGTAACAAGCGCGATATAAATTCCTGCACACGTATCGCTGGCAAACTGGCATCGATACGTAGGGCCAGGCTAATATACAGCGGCTTAAACCACCGATGGAACTTTATTTCAGCTCACGTGCGAATCGAATCCGGGCATGATTTTCCATTTGAAATCGAGCGTATATCAAAACTCGGCCCGCCTCATCCATATCAATCGGTGGTGGGATCTGGAAGGAAGGAGTATCGCCTCGCCTCGTCTTTCGCGGTCGTTGCTCGAGGAATTACAATAATTCTTTCGTTCGACGGAACGGATCGTCTTGCTTCGAGAAATTCGTCGACGAACATCCATTTCTGATCGAAAGAGAGAGAGAGAGAGACAGAGAGAGAGACAGAAAGACAGACAGGCAGACAGACACAGAGAGACAGAAAGAGAAAGACAGATATTGTATTAAAAGTAATTTGAATAATTGCAAAATTTCTGATAAAGTGGCAGACAGTGACAGACAGACAGACAGAGAGTGAGAGAGAGAGAGAGAGACAAAGATAGAGACAGATATTGTCTTAAAAGTGATTTAAAGCATTGAAAAGTTTCTAATAAGGTGAGAGAGAGAGAATGAGAGAGTGTGTGAGGGTGAGAGAGAGACAGACAGACAGTCAGAGAGAGACAGACAGACAGACAGACAGAGAGAGAGAGAGAGAGAGACAGAGAGAAGACTGAGAAACTTAGAGAAACAGAGAAAAAGTCAGATAGAGGGACAGATATTGTCTTAAAAGTAGTTTGAAGAATTGAACAATTTCTAATAAAGTGGGAGAGAGAGACAGACAGGCAGGCAGAAAGACAGACAGAGAGAGAGAGAGAGACAGACAGACAGACAGAGAGACAGACGGAGGGAGAGAGACAAATATTGCCTTAAAAGTGATTTAAACAATTGAAAAATTTCTAATAAGGTGAGAGAAAGAAAGAAAGAGAGTAAGAGAGTGTGTGAGAGTGAGAGAGAGAGAGAGAGAGAAAGAGAGAGAGAGAGAGGCAGACAGACAGACAGACAGATATTGTCTTAAAAGTGATTTAAACCATTGAAAAATTTCTAATAAGATGAGAAAGAGAAAGAGAGAGAGAGTGAGAGAGTGAGAGTGAGAGTGAGAATGAAAGAAAGAGAGACAGATCTTCTTAAAATTAATTAGAACAATTGGAAAATAATTTTTTCTTTAATTTTAATAAAGAATTTAAGTCCATCTTCGATGCTGAATTACTTTTCTTCTTTCAAAGAGAAATTCATTTCTTGTCAAGAGAGAGATTGAAAGAGAAAGAGAGAGAAAGAGAGAGAGAGATCTTCTTAAAAATTAAAAAATACTTTACCTTTTAATTTTCTAAAAAAATTTAATTCCACCTTGCCTTCTAAATTATCTTTTTTCTTCCTTCAAAGAGAAATTCATTTCTAATCGAGCTGTATAGCAATCGAGTCTTCTTAAAAGTAATTAATTGGAACAATTAGAAAATATAATTTCTCTCATAATTTTGCTAATCAATTTCGAATTTGATTCCATCTCGCCTTCCAAATTAATACTTTTCTTCGTTCAGAAAGAAATTCTCTTTCAATGAAGCTGTATAGCGATAGAGACTGTTAAAAAATAATTTAAAAAATTGCAAAATAACTTTCAATAATTGGTAATTAATGTACGAGAAAGTAGAGATTGAGAGAAACCGTGGTTCAGAGTAATTCGATGTCGTTTTATCGCAAATCGTTTATCCACGTGTGCAAATGTTTGCACGTCACTGATAAAACTGCTTGACGTGGCTTATCACCAAGGAAGTGTCCTCGAATTTACTCTGGTTAAATTATCTTCTGTTGATTTAATCGAATATCGCGCGATAAAGCAGAGAAAAAGTGCAAATGCTCGCAAATTTCGCAGAACAGTTGAGAATCTCAAATCAGAACGATGTTGCCATCCACTAATCGTTGTTGGAATCACATTTTATGCTGTGTTGGTAATGTAGATCACGATAATTCAGTGGTAAAACGTGTATCACACATTTGGGATCCAAATTGATAATTTATCTTGCAAAAAATTGCTTTCGTTTAAGAAAAAAAGACCAGAGGAGGCTTTGAACTTCACAAAAGTGTAAAAAATTGCTTGAAAATTGTAGATTTTTATTACAAATCCTTTTTGAAAATTTTAAATGAAGATTTAGATCAAATTGAAGAACTTATAAACTTTTTATGCGGTTTTTGTTCCCATTTTATTGCGAATTTCTTTCTTTTCCACAGTCAGTAACGAAATTTTCTTCTTTATCAGCAGTCAAAATGAAACTAAGGGTTGAAGATAATAAGAATTTCTACTATTTCGACTGTTGACTCAATCAAAATTATTATTATTAATAAGAATATTATTAAATTAATTTTATTTTAGATGCAGTTTTGCAGATATTATGAAAATTGTTTTTTTTTAAATAATAGAAAAAATGAAATACAAAGGTGAAATATATTTATTATAATAAAATGTAATTAATATATTTTTTTCGCAAGTGGAAAATTTCAACAAATGCCTCGTTTGAAAAATTATCAAAACTGTGAAGGTCTGAGTAAAAATCTGAAAAACATTACTCACAAACCAAAGTAAAATTGCCACAGATGTTCACATAAAAAATAACCAACCAAATCGAGAAAAGCAATATCAATAACTCCTTAAAAAAACATTTCAAAAATTAAACCAACAATGTAAACCACTCACCAAACTTCTCCACAAACCAAAACCCAAAAGCCCCCAAAACAATGCCCAACCCAACGAACCATTAAACCAGTGCCTCAAATCAGCTACTTTTCAAAAAAAAGGTAGAAAATGTCAGAAAAATGCCCATTCGTGGCCATTTTCACTGGCAATTTTCCCAATTGGGTAGCCTGAAACCGCCCTGAGGAGCACGTGGCAGCAGGAAAAGTGAAAATCGTCGTGGCCCGCGGGTCTCAGGTACAATGGCCGCCGATTAGATGACCTGTTTGTGTTGTCCCTTTCTCGAGGCACGTCTCTTGCACTCGTGCCACCAGGTAGACACGGTATGCAGCTGCCACGCACGATTACAGGCGTTCTCGATGGCAGAAACGAAGGGACAGTGGCATAGAACGTGGACGAGGACGTTGGAGAGGCGAAGAGAGGGCCCAGAAGCCACCTGTGACTCTCGTAACGGTACAGCCCCGCGTGCAGTGGCGCCACGTGTCTGAATGTCGAACTAAACGGGTCTTAGGCGAGGTCGAGTCGCATACCGCTCGCAGAAATCGCGAGGAGGACGCAGTCGGTGCTCGATCGCCCGGGAACGATCGAGAGACGCCCTTCGAGGGCCTTTTTGCGGTCCCAAATACCAAGTGACAGGCTCGAAACGTCGCGATTCTGCGTTTAAACCGTGTCTGCTTTCGTTTGGTGCGCAGTGGACGTCGAATGGGTCCTCGTGGGCCCTCTCGAGGGCTGTTGCAGTGAGAGAAACTGACGCTGGAGTCGCGTGTGGACCCAAAAGGACCCTCTGAAAGTGAGTACTCGCGTATGCGAGCGTATGGAGCGGTTTGCGAGCGTGTAGAGGCGTGTTTTGGGACTTCAGACGCGATTTACACGGTTTGAGGGCTGTTTTTTTTGTGTGGAGCGTGGCACTGTGAGGCAATGCAGCGCTCCTGGAGGCTGTGGGCCCTCGAATGCGATTGGACGAGGCGAATGTCGCATCCTTTCGCTGGAATAAACATGGACGCGATACGTGCGCCGCGTTATCGATCGAGTAGGACCAGTTCTGAGGCGCAGGGCACGATGGAATTCTCACGAGCGCGGTGGGACTGTTAAAACAGGGCCCTGTTGGGGGGGATGTGGCAACATGGAGGGAGGCAGGAGCGTTCTGGAGATTGTGCGGAGAGTTTTCAAGGATCTGTGGTTTGGAGTTGGCGTTTGAGGAGGATTTGATTGTTTGAGACGTGGTTTTAGGGAGATGTCGTTGCAGAAATGGCTTTGTGCCCTTGGAAAAATGTATTGGGATTTAGGTTTTTGGTGCTGAAAGGCAGAAATGTGGATTTTGTGGGGTTTTTCAGGCATTTTTATTATTCTTTCGATATTAAAAAAAAGCTATGACTGTTGTGGGACGTGGTATTAACTGGAATTCGTTGTAGTAATGGCTTTGTGCTCTTGGAAACATGTATTGGGATTCAGTTTTTTGTTGTTCAAAGGCACAAATGTGGATTTTATGATTGTTTTCAAGCATTTTTATTGTTCTTTCGATATTAAAAAAGCTCTGATTGTCGTGAGATATTGCTTTAGCGAGAATTTGATGTAGAAACGGCTAAATGCCTTTAGTCACGTATGTGGGTTTTGGTTTTTTGTTGCTCAGAGGAACAAATGTGAATTTTATGGATTTTTTTTAACACTGTCTTCATAACTTCTCGAATTTTCAATATTATTTTGTGGATTTTCAGAAATTAGTGTTAGAAATGATCAAAATAGGATTCTCTTTATTACGAGCCATACTTTTCACAGGACATAACTTAAAAAATTGTGGAAAAACCTCGCGAAATTCTATTTTAAAATTTTTTAATCTCGTTTTTCGAGCAGAATTCGAAGAACTTTTCGAATTTTCAATATCATTTCGTGAATTTTCAGGATTTTCATAGCTTTTACAGGACTTAACGTAAAAAAAATTCGCAAAAAATTGCCAAAACTCCACTTTTCCCAATTTTCCAAACTTTTGGTCTCGTTTTTCGAGCAGAATCGACGCTCTCCTGACAAGATCGAGATACAGTTCGATCCAGATGCCCGATTAGGCGAAAGTATTCAAGGACAGTGAATCGTGTGACCTCTCGCCGTCTCTGGAGAAAGATACCGTCCCGTTATTAACATTCATTCATGTCACGCGATCGTTCGAACGCGTCGGAGGAATATTAGCATCGAGCCAGTTAATGAACTGCTATTCGACGCGATAGAAATTCACTTTAAGCCCTCCTCTCTGTCTCGACGTCGTTCAACTTCCACTCTGAGCTGTCTATCGGACGCCATTATGGTCCCCACGCGCTTCGTTTAATTAAAAACCTAGCAGTCTCTTGGTAAATTTATTATTTAAGTATTGTCATTCGTTAAGTATTTTATTTCGAAGAATTTTAGTATTTTTTTTTTTTTTTATTTAATGGCAAGTTTTAGCCAGACAGCTCGGTTTATGTGGAAATTAACGTCGTACTTTCTTAATAAATTAATTATAAAGCATTTAGCAGTCGTAGAATTTTAGTATTTTTTTTTTTTTTTTTTATTTAATGACGAGTATTAGTTGGACATCTCAATTTATGTGACAATCAATGTTGTGGACTTCTAATAAATTAATTAAGGAAGAATTATAAGTTATAGGAGTTTTTTTTTGCAAAGTTGAAGGGTTTGATAATTTTCTTTTGCAAAGTTGAGGGATTTGAGAATTTTTTTTTTGCAAAGTTGAATGATTTGAGAATCCTTTTTTGCAAAGTTGAGGGATTTGAGAATTTTCTTTTGCAAAGTTGAATGATTTGAGAATCCTTTTTTGCAAAGTTGAAGGATTTGAGAATTTTCTTTTGCAAAGTTGAATGATTTGAGAATCCTTTTTTGCAAAGTTGAAGAATTTGAGAATTTTCTTTTGCAAAGTTGAAGGATTTGACAATTTTTTGCAAAGTTGAGGGATTTGAGAATTTTCTTTTGCAAAGTTGAGGGATTTGAGAATCTTTTTTTTGCAAAGTTGAAGGATTTGACAATTTTTTTCTTATGTAATTGCAAGTATTCGTCAGAAAGGTTGATTTTAAAGCTTCCACAAACGCGCAGACGCATTGATCAGCCTTTAGCAAGCACTTTCACCACGAATTTCAACTCTTCTCGCGTGTTTCGAACTTCGAACTTGTTTGGTAGAGTCAAATTTCCAACGAGCATCGTTTCAATTCATCCAACGGAACATCGATCTAATTGGGATCGTAATTTCATGGAAATCGTCAGGTGATCGTCGTTCTTTTTGTTACAAGCGATACTTTCTCGAGAGGTTCGCCAATCTAACTCCATTTTTTTCCCAAATTTAACACTTCTACCTGAACATTCTCCAAATTATCCAAAATCTCATTCAAAAAGGTTCAAATAATTGTTGAAAATTAATTATAACTCTGAATCCACCCTTTTAGGACTTAAAAACCAATTTACAACACCTTCTTGTAAATTTAAAACACTTGTATTCAAATATTTATGAAATTTTCAAAAATCTTGACACAACATTGCCATTATTTTTTCCAAATTAGAAACTTTTACATAAATATTCTTCAAATTATTCAAAATCTCATTCAGAAAGGTTCAAATATTTATTTAAAATTAATTCTAACTCTGAATCCACCCTTTTGGGACTTAAAAATCCGCCATCTTATAAATTGGACATTTCTATTCAAATATTTATGAAATTTTCAAAAATTTTGTTGAGAATATTCAGAAGAAAATTGTTGCTAGCAAATATTAAGTTGTAAACGAGAAAATAAATGCGAAAGAGTTCGCAAAAGAGTAAAAAATGGCGGTTCTCAGCTGAGACGGTCGATCACTCGCGTGCCTTTTGTTTCGATTAACCAGAGCCGCGAATTACATAAGATCCTTGTATCAACTACAGCCAAGCAGCTGCTTTCTCTGTCTGACCTCGATTCTCCTCGATGTTAGACTCAGTTTCGTCCCACAGTTTCAATAAAAGTCAGTTCATTCTCAAAAAAAAAAAAAAAGAGCAAAAGTCCCCACATTTGGTTCAATTTTTATTTCTCACAATTTTATGTCCTCCATATTTTGTATCCAAGTCTTATAAATTTAATTTTCACTCCAGTGACCAGTATTTCTAGTTTGCAGACTTGTACAATAAGGAAGTTGGGGTTTAGCTTTGACTCTGAAGCAGGAAGTGTCTTCTGAGTTATTAATTGTGCATTTAAGTTGACATTTTTTAAACTTTTTCAGAGTTATTAACGAAGCACTCAAAATTAAAATTTTTCAAGTTTCTTCAAAGTTATTAACAAAACATTCAAATTGAAATTTTCCAAATTTCTTCAAAGTTATTAACAAAGCATTTAAATTGAAATATTTTAAATTTCTCCAGAGTTATTAGCAAAGCATTTAAATTGAAATATTTTAAATTTCTTCAGAATTATTAATAAAGCATTAACAATTGAAATTTTCCAAATTTCTTCAAAGTTATTAGCAAAGCATTTAAATTGAATTATTCAAAGTTCCTCAGCATCAAAAATCGAAGAAGATTTTGCAATTTCTTTTCTATTTATTATTCTAAAAATTTGATTTCTTTTCTATTTCATAATTTTAATCAAGATGTGTTAAAAAAATTAATTAAAAATCGGATTTAAAGCAAGAAGGAGCAATTTCTCAATTACGAAATGGAAGCAACGAGGGATGATTAATTTAAAGTGGCAGAAAAGGGGTAATTAAGAATCGAGAACATATTTTATTCGAAAACAACACATTATTTGAACAATTTCTAAGTCTCAACTGACTTTATTGCTTTGTTAATAATTTTTAAGTAATTTAGAAATTTTTAATTTCAATGATTTGTTATTTAGTTTGAGGGGATTTGGAGATATCTTGATTTAAAAAATTTGCTGATCACTTTTGTACCGTTGAACGAATCGACAGCAGCGAATTATCAATTTCAACGAAGTGGAAGACAATTTATTCCGTGCCCCGGAAACTTATTTCACCGTGTCGTAGCCTGGAACGATTTGTCGCTGTAATTTCGTGGCATTTTGTCAGCCATTTTGTCAGCAACTCGCGAGGATAATAAATTTCGAACCAAAGAACAAAACGAAATTCGTGAACGATGGAAATATTCATTAATTATTCGAAATGGAACATTCTTGCTGCCAGTTTTTTAACTTTCAACATATTTGGAAGATTTTAGTTTAAATGGTTTTTTAATAACTTTGAAGATATTTGAAAAATTTTAATTTTAATGCTTTGCTAATAACTCTGAAGATATTTGGAAGATTACAACTTAAATGCTTTGTTAATAACTTTGAAGAAATTTAAAATATTTCAATTTTTAATGCTTTGTTAATAACTCTGAAGAAATTTAAAATATTTCAATTTTTAATGCTTTGTTAATAACTTTGAAGAAATTTGAAAAATTTTAATTTCAATGCTTTGTTAATAATTCTGAAGATATTTGGAAAATTTTAATTTAAATGCTTTGTTTCTAACTCTGAAGAAATTTGAAAAATTTTAATTTCAATGCTTTGTTAATAATTCTGAAGATATTTGGAAAATTTTAATTTAAATGCTTTGTTTCTAACTCTGAAGAAATTTGAAAAATTTCAATTTAAATGTTTTGCCAATAACTCTGAAAAAACTTCTAATATTTCAATTTAAATCCCCAAAGAAACAAATTTCCAATACCCATCTTCTCTAACTGATTCAAAAAAGCACCATTTCCATCACCATAAACCACAATAATCAATCTAAAAAATTATTTTTATCACAAATTAGAGATTTAAAAATATTATAAATAATATTAAAAAAAATAATTTGGAGTAAACTGAAAAGCTTAAAGATTAAAAATATGAAGAATATTGTAAATGATAATTTTAATTAAGAAAATTTAGTGTTGTTATTATGAGAATTTCGAGGAGATACAAGTTCATTTAACGTTCGAATCAGAGACAGATGTTGCTCTCGAATGCTTGCACAAAATATTTGTTTAACGATTAAGTGAAAGACAATAAACATGGAAGATAACGTGGCCTTGCGTTGGACCAAAATGGATGACATTATAGTTTTGCCATTTCTTCGATTCTTCTCTTTTATTCAGCTGATCTGGACAAATTATTATTATTATTTTTTCCTTTCAAATCTTGCTGAAATTATTAACAAATTAGTACATTAAGATTTTTCTGGATTTGGTTAAAATTGTTAGCAAATTTTTTAAATTCAAATAGTTCTAAATTTTGTTGGAGAAAATTTGTTATTAAGAAATCTTTTCAATTGAAAATTTTCCAATCGAAATGCCCAAAAAACCCAAAACCAATCATCCTCATCACAATGACATCACCTCAAAATCCAAACTCTAACTCATGAAGGCCCCACAGAACCAACTAAACCAGAAAGCAGTGAATTCATCGTTAATAACTCTAAAAATATTTTAAAAAATTGCAAATTAAATCAAACCAACTCGATCTGAATCGCCAAAAAAACCCCAAAACCCATCATAAATTATTAATAACTCTAAAAATAATAAAAAAATTGCAATTTAAACCAAATCGACTCCATCCAAATCTCAAAAAACCCAAAACCAATCGTCCTCATCGCCTAAAAATCCCAAATTCCAACTCGCGAAGTCTCTCAGAACCAACTCAACTCTCTGAACGAAACAGTAAAGGACGAATGATTCATCAGCGAGCACAAAGCAAGCTCGCACACGTTGGCAAAGCATCGATCACTCGATCATGCGAACAAATCGTCGAGTAAAAGTACAAAAGTCCCTCCTGGCGTCCTTCTGCGGTACTCGCGTTGGAATGCGTTTCGCAATCCTATGCTAATTCGGTTTAGTCACCCTGTGTGGCTGGCTCGAGCCTCGCGGGCACCTCGAGCAACAGGAAACGGAAGGAACAATGGCGACCAGCTGTAATTTGCCCTTTCGACGCCTATCGATTGTTCATTGTCCTCTGAAATACGACTTAAGAGGCTTTTAAAGAGCCGTTTACTGAAATTGGCTGAGCAAATTCTTCTAATTTTTTGAAATTTGAGTTTTCTGGGAGCTTGGGAATTTTTTTTAAGGTAATTTGTTGTTAATCCTCTGCTTTCTTCAAGAAATGAAAACCACGACGCTTTTAAAGAGGCATTTACTGAAAATATCTGATTAATTTGAGAAATTTTACATTTTTGAGAGCTCAGGAATTTTTCTTTGAGGATGTCTGACGAATTTGTGAAATTTCAGATTTCTCAGAGTTTGGGAATTTTTTTCAAGATAATTTGTTGTTAATTGTCCTCTGCTTTTTTTCAAGAAACGGCCTAAGAGGCTTTTAAAGAGGAATTTATTGGAAATTTCTGACTAATTTGAGAAATTTGAGATTTTTGTGAGCTTAGGAATTTTTTGAGGATAATTTGTTGTTAAAATATTGTCCACTTACTAGAAATGTCTGACTAATTTTTTAAATTTGATATTTTTGTGAACTTAGAAATTTTCTTTGAGAATATCTGAGTGATTTGAGAAATTTGAGATTTCTGAGAGCTTGGGAATTTTTTTCAGGATAATTTTTTGTTAATTATCCGCTGCTTTCTTCAAGAAACGACCCAAGAGACTTTTAAAGAGGCATTTACTGAAATTGGCTGAGTAATTTGGGAAATTTGAGATTTCTGGCAGCTTAGGAATTTTTTTTGAGGATACTTTGCTGTTAAAATGTTGTTTAACTTTGTTATTTCAATTAGAATTGCTTAATAATGACGTGAATAATTTTTAATAATTTTTTTTCAACCATTTCTTCTTCTTTCGTTCTATAAATTTAATTTACAGAAGAAGAGACCTACATCAGAAAAAAAATTAATTCCACTTGCAGAGGACTTTTAATTTGTAGGAGAGCAAGCTTCTTTCAGCAAAAAAAAAAAAAAATTAATTTGGCTTGCAAAAATGCAAGTTTAACTTGCAAAGGTCTAAATTTAATGTACAGAAGAGCAAGCTTGATTTACAGAAAGTTAAATTTAATTTACAGAAGAGCAAGCTTGATTTGCAAACAGCTAAGTTTAATTTATAAAAGAGCAAGCTTATTTTGGAAAAAAAATTAATTTCATTTGCAATAGAGCAAGTTTAACTTGCAAAAGGCAAAATTTAATTTACAAAAGAGCAAATTTCATTCGCAAAGAACTAAATTTAATTTACAGAAAAGCAAACTTAAATTTGCGAATAATTAATTTCATCGATTCCCAGTAAATCAATCAATAACGAGGAGCAATGAATCGCGCATTCTCCTCGTTTCTAACCGTTTCCAAAAGAATCGATCAGTTCTGATCGATAGAATACAGCTGAAGGTCGACATGACCAGACCACCGTGAAAAATCGCCTGAAAAACACGCTGTCGAACGATCAGCGAATCGTTTCAGACTCGCGTCACGTCTCAGAGTGGAAAGGCGCGAGCTGCGTGCGCGATCGATCGACTCATCGCATCTCGTCGCGAGAGTAGCAGTCGCGCTGTCATTGCTACCGGAAGTCGAATGGTAATCAGCGCGATGCACGGCGCTTCCGGTTCACGCGGCTCTTCTCAGCATTCTGAGCACGCATGCGCACGCACTCAGCTGATTTTTATGCGATTACTGTTTTAATCGATCGATTTTATGAGCCAAAGTGCAGGAATATGAAGTGCGATTGTCTTCTTTTGAAAATGGTATTTTTATTTTGGTAGATTTATGCGTAATTGCCATATAATTTTATTTATGTTAATTGTAGTTTTGTTCCTTTTTTTTAAATCAAATTAATTGTATTTTTGTTCTTTTTTTTTAAATCATATTAATTGTATTTTTTTTTTTTTTTAAATCAAATTCATAAAACAGCTATGCAACTCCAAAAAAATATTATAAATCCATCAAAGACAGTAACAAATTAATAATCGACGAATTCGAGGCAATTTTAGTATTAATTAAATCCCCCCACTTAAATTCCACTTCATACCCGCTTGATTTTAATTACCCACGCGTTATATGGTTGAGTGGGCGAAAAATTAAAGCGATTTCTTCCCTCGAACATAAATCTTGCCAATTAAATTTCCAATCCGGCTCGTTAATAATTGAAACAGATATTTCGTCGCGCTTTGGTTGCTCATTAATCGCGATTAATCATTTCTCGCGTTTCGCGAGTAGCGAAAAAAATCTCTCTTCTTTTTTTTTCTTTGAATTTCTTCATGAAATTTTTTGTTTACAGCGAACAGAGTCGAACGAGCTCGACAGTGCGTGCAAAATGAGGGCAGCTGGTTCATTTTCGACTGTTCATTAACGCTTTGAAGAGATGTACACCGAGTGGCAAAAGGTGAGTCAATATTGACAGAATTTTTTTGTTCGACCATACAAATTGCCAGAGAAAATTTTATCTAGTCGAAGAAGAATTAAAGAATGTAATGTGGTGTTGAGAATTATTTTTATGCTTGAGATTGGGTGGAAAAAAAATTATTTAAGGCACGAGGTTGTCGAGAATATTTAAAAAAAAATTGTTTAAGGCACAAGAACGTCGAGAATATTTTTAAAAAAATTATTTAAGGACAGGAGATCGTCGAGAATATTTTAAAAAAATTATTTAGGACATGAGATATGTGTTGGCAAGAAAGTAATTTGGGTTTGCCCTTTATATTTTTTTCTTCTTCTTCTGGTAATGTTAGAGTTTTCTTCTTTTCAGATATGGTAGTAGATACTTTTAAGTTGCTATAGAAAAAATTTCAATTTTGTTTGCAGTTTTCTTCCTATATTTTTGCCACCTCCAATCTGTACTCTATTAGATCGAAAGTAATTTGGGTTTGCTTTTATATTTTTTTTCTTCTTTTCCTGACAATGTTAGAATTTTGTTCTTTTCACAGTTAGTAGTAGACACCTTTGAGTTAATGTAGAAAAAATTTCAATGCAAAAATTAAATAAACGCCTGAGAAACAATAAGAAAAAGCAGAAACAAATTGCAAAGAGCATAGTCGTCGCATGGTTGCACAATGTTTACGTGTCCAAGCTAGAGTCTAAGCAGAAATAGTTGCGTGGTCGGAGTCAATGATCTGGGCACACGCAATTGCGTCGCCTTTGAAGCCAAACCAGCCACTTTCGAATGACTTCTCGACCCAATCACAGCTCTTCCACCACTGCCTTCAAACATTCCCCAAAAGGGTCCACAAAAATCGCGAAAAACCCAATAACCAACCATAAAACTGACGATTCTCGCGTAACCACAGCTTGCGCAACTCATAACTTTCAATTAGACGCCCATTGTTCAACGATTCTCGCGTCAGAGCAATTATTAGACTTCTCGACAGCCTTGCAGCAGTCGCAAGAGTCGACGAATCGCACGTGGCGCCACGGCGAGGCTGCGAAACGAGTCGCCAATTGGGCGCTGGCGAACCGCGCGTTTCTCAAAATCCAGTTTCGAAAGGTGGCATTAATTAGAAAGCCATTTTGGTGAAAGATCCATCAGAATGGCGATATTCAGCGAGCTGAAAAGGAAATGCGGCTGCATTAATTATCGAGGCTCGCTTGCATTACTCAATTTCCTATAGCGTCGGTTACGCCGCTCCAAGGCACTGTCTTCCTCAATTATCCACCTCGCCTCGTTTATTGGACACGCGTAATACCGGCTTCGGTAAAAGTGAGAACGAATTCTGACAGAAATTCCGCTCGATTCGGTCGGTTGTGGATCCTGCTGTCGAAGAGAAAGAATCTCCGGTGGTTTTGCATTTTTTGAGTTGAGGGTTTTGTTTTTTTCTTCTTTTGGATGGTTTTCTGTTGGTACACAGCTTTTTGACTGTTTTTCTTTGGATACTTTTGGTGTTCTTCTTATTGTATTATGTTGGGTTGGTGAGAAGGTTGTTTGGGTTTGATTTTTATTTTTTTATTCTTCTTCTGGTAATGTTAGAGTTTTGTTTTTTTCAGAGTTGGTAGTAGATACCTTTTAGTTAATGTAGAAAAAATTTCGATTTTGTTTGCAGCTTTCTTCCTACATTTTGCCCACATTGGGCTTTGACAAGAGAACAGAAATACAAAGACAAAATTGGTACGAGAAAAAAATATTCCACTTACAACAAATATCAATCAAAACCCTAACAAATATTATAAAAAAATTGCAACGCCTCAATCTATACCCAGTGACCAAGAAAACCAAATCAGAACATATCCTCCTCCCCCATAGTGCTCCCAAAAGAACAAAAAAGCAAGCACATAATTGCTGCAAGAGAAAAATGTGCTTCCAAAGAACGAAAAAAAGACAAAACAGACACAAAAAAAAACAAGAATCGCGCCAACAGATCGCGATCAGGTCGCACAGCACCAGGTCTCTCGCAATCCTCCTCCACCACAGTACCTTCTGCAACTCGCCACGGTGTCTAGTCAGCTCGCTTCCCGTTCTCGCAGGCTGTGTGCCCTGCACGCTTGCACGTACGCGTATTTAGCGCGTAATTTATATAAGAAGAAGAGGCACGCTTGGTTCCACCCGAAAGCGCTTCGATCCATTGGCGTCAGTGCAGTGGAAAGCGAGCAGCAGCAGCGTTCCACTGAAAACCTGCTATTGGATTTGCAAAAAGTGGCGGCATACGCCATTGAGACGAGCTCGAGCCTCAATTGTTGCGGAGGAGAGTCAGTAGAAGCCAGCAGTGCACCGTCGAGCATCCTCGCGATCGGATCTGGGCTGCACTCCTGCAGGAAGCACCCTTTTGCCACCCCTCTGCGCTCCCCAAACGCGCCAGCAGCGTCCACAGCGCTGGTAGCGCCTCATTTCCGGTGGTAGCCGCGTTTCCACGAGTGCTTCTCAGACGTGGGTGAAACCAGGTTGCGAAACTGGTCGAAGGACAGCCAGAACGATCAGTGAGACGCGTGTGAGTCAATGGCTGACAGTGATCGGCTAACTGTACTGCTTTTAGTGGGTCTTGGAGTGACACAGCCAGTGTAAACTAAATACGTGGTCGCGTTTTGGAAATGCCAGGTCGTTCACGCATTCTACGCGAGTAGCAGTGACCCAATGCGCCCAATAATGGCCGCCACGTTGGCCTGCTGACTCGTTTCCCGTCGAATTTCGAACCGCTGCGTGCCCAGACTGCCAATTGGGCTCGAGATAATCGAGCAATAGAGAGATTCCGTGGGTGATGGAGTGTCGCGGGTCGACCTTGGAGCTTCTCTGAGGCCCAACGGACCCGTGCCCTCGATTCGAAGCGAGATAATGGTCCCAGTGACCACACAGACTGCTGTAGGACAGTTGTAAAGTGGAAAGTGGGAGGGTTGGGCAAGAAAATGGCGGGCAGTAACGTCGCGAGGCACGAAGAAAGTCCCTGATGTCGATTAAAATCGAACGCTGACGGCGCGCGCAGCGATGGAGCCCGCGAGGAGGGCCCAGCAGAGGCCTGGTCGATCGTCGACCTCGAGGAGTCGGTTTCCGTCACGAGACACGCGCTCAGAGGCTTTCTACGCCGGCGCTGAACCGTTATCCGCTCGACGCGCGTTGCATAATTCCACTGGCCCAGACCCAGATACGAATTCCGCTCCAAATTCCAGCGGGTCGGCGGAACGCGCCAGGAGGCATCGCGCTTCCGGTCGCGTGGACCCAGCAGCGGCCCCTGCGAGGCTGCCTGGCCCTGCGCAAGGCCACAACACGGTCCCACGGGACGTTGCAGTGTCCAGACGCGAGATTCTGCGACGCTGCGTCCAAGAAACTGACTGCCAAGAGCAGAGACCGCGAACACTGCCCTCGATCGTGAGGAAAACGCAGAGGGACATCGTCAGGGTGGTCCAGGGTGCCAAGAAGGTCTCCAGACAGGACATACTGCGCAGAAGGACCAGCGTGGACGCTCTGGTCCCGCGCAGACGAGGCAAAGAGGAGAGGCTAGAAAGTTCAGAGGCGAAAGGTGGCACCGCGAGGCCCTCCACCACGAAGCAGAGGGGCCCCAGGTGGGGCAAGGAGGACGCTCGAGAGTCCAGGTCCGTCTGCGACTTCCTGGCAGTCACCAGCAAGCTGCAGGACATCACTCGAGGCCTTGTCCCAAGACCGTCGACCTTGCCAAAGATCGTGCACGTGGCGAGGATCAGCGAGGACTGGGCCAGCAGGCTGGCCAAGGATGCTGTGAGGAAGGAGCCGCCTGTTTATGGCAGAATTCGCAGACGAAAGAGCTCGTTGCCCTCGAATACAGCCACTCTGAGGGGTTCTTTTCTGTCTTTGGCCAAACCAGGCAGCCTTCGCGTCCGCGAGAGGGCAGTGGACGTTGAATTCAGGCCCAGCAGGCATCTGCGAGACCCTGTGCCAGACCCTGGGCCCTATTGCTCAGCCACTCTGCCCTTGATCGAGATGAGAACCAACCCTCAAAGGCCTGCGATCTACGCGAAGGTGTCGCGCAAGGCGTTGAAGACCGCGCAGAGGGCAGAATCGAAGGATGCAGCGTTGGAGGGCAGGACGATGTCGCGCAGGAGGATCATTGGGAACACGCAGGACCCAGAAACGGACCAGTCGAGACCCGAGGAAGACTCTGGCGAAATTCAGCGAGAATTTGCGTCAGAAAGTCAGACAAATCCGGGCAGAGAGGTGGAGCTGGTTGTCAGGAGAGGCTCGAGGGCGACTGGGTCCACTGTTGGGCCCAACGAGCCGACAAGATCGAAGTCCCAGGGCAGGTCGATGGAGAACTTTCGCTCGACGAGGCGGGAGATCGACGCTGCTGGCAGAATGGCGACCACTCTTCCGAGTTATGTGAAAAGTTCGAGAAAGTGCTCGACGGAAGGCTCGTCAGGGAAGTGCTCGTCGAAGCAGATCAAGGAGAGATCGAACCACGCACGGAAGTCGGCCAGTGGCCATGCCAGAGCTTACAGCGACGCGAACAGCGCCCGTTCCAATTCCCCTTTGACCACGTCCTCCATTTTTGGCTTCTGCACTGGCAAACGAAAGGTGCAGCCGTCGTGCGCCAATGCGGCGAGGTCTGAGCTGATTTCCAGCTGTCCCACGTGGAATTTGGAAACGGTTAGCAGCGCACACGATCCTCGAGACTGCCACCGCTCGTTTAAAACAGTTTTCACGTGGTTTTTCGCCTTATCTCACATATTACTTCTCTGTTTTCCAGGGAGAGCTGGTGTGGTTCGACCCAGGAGTGGGCCACGTGCTGCCAGGCGAGGTGTTGGAGTACCACAGAGCTGCGAACGTTCTCTCAGTGCAAGCAGTGATCGCTGGAAAGGTACAGACTTCATTTCTCTGGCTAACGACCATAATTAAGAGCAGAATGAGCTTCGAAAGCGCTGGTCAGCGTTGCTGCTCGACACTGCAACGCTGCCTACGCTGCTTGGACGCCTGACAGGGAACAATACGAGCGTCTACGTCGAGGCCAAGTGGCAACCGGTTATTCCACGTCTCCTTTAAAGCTAAACTCGACTCTGGACGCTCTTACAAAGTGTCCCATCGACTTTTTGGAGCGTCTATTAACGCGTTTATCTGGGTCGCGAGTCTCGAGAGATGCAGAGAGCATTGTCGATGCGGTTCTGCCAGTTTTAGCGGCTCGTTTGGTCGTGCAGATCGTTCAGACGTTTCCTGAAACGCGTGTAGAAAGTCGAAGGAGCTGACGAATGCCAGGCGTGCCTGAAGGAATTCCTCAGAATCGCTTCCGCGAAAGTGACCCGCGGAAAATCGAGCCAGGATCGCGAAAGTGCAGTTCGAGAACGGGCCACAACTTGCGACACCCTCTGCTGGCACTTTCAAGCGCCAAGGACACTGCCTTGCGCCCCCTGTCTTTCACTTTCGCGAATTAGGGCAGTCATTGAGCTGATGACAGCAGGGTATTGCTCTCTGTCGATCGAACAGTTTGTTATCGAGATCGATCGACTAATTTCTGGCACTAATTAAGGATTGATGAGAAAAGACATTTTTTTAGAGTAGTTTAAGTCAGTTTTCTGGGGTTTTTTTAGCTTTGGTTCGAGAATACACTTTTTGGAGTCATTTTTTGAGCATTTTTTTTAGTTTAGGTTCGAGAATAAGTTTTTGGAAAGAGTTTCAGTCATTTTTTTCATCTTAACTTCAAAAATAATTGTTTAAAAATAGTTTCACTCATTTCTCGTCTACTTTTTTTTAGATTAGGTCCGATTAATTGTCCTAAAAACTGAAAATTAGTGTTGTTTTGGTCCCAAGCGAGGTTTATGGGTAATAATTCATGTAATATCTGGTCGCGTGTCGCAGAGATGCCTCGAAAGCCGCGTTATGCGATGCGTTCACCGCAAAAAAGGTATAATGTCAGCGTAATTCGACGTGGCGAGTTAAACTGCGATTAGATTCGCTTGCAGTTTCGTTTCTGCGAGCAGAGATCGCGATCACTGGTTTTTTTCTGGTCAGTCGACGTTTTAATTCATCGCGATTGGAATTGTTTCGAGAAAATTTGGGATGCAGAGTTCTTTTGGCGATTTCAATTTTGGTTTTTGAGCTGAGCTTGTTATTTGGCATTTTTTAGAGCAATTATGAGGAAAAATTGGGTTTTACAGGAGAAGAAATGAAGAAATTGAAGGGCTGTGTTTTTGGTCTTGGAAAATTAAGTTCTTGCTTATATTTTGCTGAATATTTGCTCTATATTTGCAGCTGAACTTATAAATTAGAGCTATTATTTGTCATTTTAGATTAATGATGAATAAAAATTATAAAAATCTCTGAGCTTCAAATAGAACCCAAATTGAACTCTCTGAACTTCAAATGGAACAAGAAAATTGGTCTCTGAACTTCAAATAGAACCCAAATTGGTCTCGCAAATCACTGAAAAAGCCTCGAACACGCTTCCGCGAAGCTCGCGTGCAGACGTCAGATTCGAGAGTCGAGTTAAAAACCAGTAACGGGATCGATTTCTGTTTACTACGTAGACCATGTCAGCAGAACGTTGCTTCCTTTGGTTCCTCGAACCGTGGCATAGTAATCGTAACGCGTCTGCGCGATGCCAGCGCCGCGTAAAATGCTGTAAGCTGATTTAAAAAAAGAATGCTCGCTCGACTCTTCATCTAACATTTCAAATACAAAGTGTAATTTCGCGACGACTCTTAATGAGCAATTACTCGATCGACTTTTCATTTAATGCTTGAAATACAAAGTGTAATGTCGCGACGACTCTTAATGAGCAATTGTTCACTCGACTCTTCATTTAATATTTGAAATACAAAGTGTAATGTCGCGACGACTCTTAATGAGCAATAATTGCTAGCTCGTTTCTTTATTTAATGCTTGAAATATGAAGTTTAGCACAATATTAAGATTTTTTATATATATTATATGTTAATTAAGACTGAAGCCTGGACAATTCACAGGTCTCTTCACAATCTTATTTGTTGGGAATAAAGTATCAACAGCATGACTCTTAGTGTCAGTAAGGTGTTTACTCTAATTTTGTTGATTGAGAATATTTGTTGAGAATAAAGTGCTTGTTTGAAAGCATGTGCCTTGGAATGGCAAAGTTCCAAAGCGTCAACTTTGAAAGTGTGTGCTTTGGAGCCGCGAACATTCGAAGCACGAGCTTTCCACTGCAAGTTTTCAAAGCGTGTGCTTTGGAATCGCAAAGTTTCAAAGCATATGTCTTGGAATTGAGAACTTTCAGAGCATCAACTTTAAACGCGTGTGCTTTAGAGTCGCAAACTTTCAAAGCGTGTGCTTTGGATTCGCAAAGTTTCAAAGCATGTGCTTTGGAATCGCAAACTTTCGAAGCATCAAATTTCAAAGCATGTGCTTTGAAATCGCAAAGTTTCAAGGCGTCAACTTTCAAAGCGTGTGCTTTGGAATCACAAAGCTTCAAAGCATATGTCTTGGAATTGAGAACTTTCAGAGCATCAACTTTAAACGCGTGTGCTTTAGAGTCGCAAACTTTCAAAGCGTGTGCTTTGGATTCGCAAACTTTCAAAGCATTTGCATTGGAATCGCAAACTTTCGAAGCATCAAATTTCAAAGCATGCGCTTTGAAATCGCAAAGTTTCAAGGCGTCAACTTTCAAACCGTGTGCTTTAATATTTGTTGCGAATAAAGTGTCAACAAGATGACTCTTAGTGTCAGTAAGGTGACAACTCCTAATGCCAGTAAGGTGATGACTCTAGTCTTATTGATTGGCAATATTTCTTGGGAATAAAGTATCAACAGTAAGGTGTGACGCTAGTCTATTTGTTGAGAATGTATTTGACATCACAGCAGCGCGACTGGCGGGCTCAGAGGAGCATTGCCACATCCGGTTGCGTCTCACGCGAGCAGCTTTCGCGTCTTGCGTGAATTCGCGTCGATCTTCCTTTTCTGTCGAGAGATCTGAGAGAAAAAGCTGGTTCTAAGTGGCAGACGATGCTGGGAGCTTTTAATGTCCATCGAGATTTCTTAACGTTCTTTCTTTTCATTTTTTTAATTGTCAGAGAGCGAGATGTTTGGCTTGAAAGTCGAGAAAAAATTAAATTCTTATTAAATAAGCTTTAAAAGAATTATTATTGCTTCTCAAATTTTTTTTTCTATTTTTATATTTAATCTAAAGGAAAATCAAAATTTTTATTAAGCAATCTTTTAACAATTTTTTGCTTTTCCAAGTCGAGGAAGACCATTTTTTAAATAATCAAGGTTGCTCGGTTCTGTGTTGCTTTTTTATTTATGAATAATATTGTTAGAATTGAATGAGTTACATTGAAAATTTTGAGGACAATTTTTGCTGGAGAAATGTAGTTTATTTTAATTTTTTTAACTCAATTGTTTAAATTGAAGTTTGACTTGTGTTTGGGAACATTACAGCCCCAAATCTTCACCCTGACCAACCTGAGTGGAGTGAAACCAAGGCAGGATCTTGGACAAAATGGAGTGGAAGACATGATTCAATTAACGTGAGTTCTAAAATTAAGAAATTAAAATTTGATTCTTAATATTAAAATTATATATTCTCAAAAATTGGTTAAAATTTCAGAGACTTGAACGAAGCCTCCCTATTATGGAACCTGAAGATTCGATACGACAAGGAATTGATATACGTAAGCCCTCCAAATTTTTATAAATACCAAAGAACATTTTTTTTTTTTTTAATTTTCTCAAACAAATTTCATTTATTTCTAACAAAATAAATATTGAAAGTTATTAATTAAAAATGACTAGCATTGTCTTCTGGAGTTACCAGACCAAGCTTAAACTGTCTCTATAAATCACTGGCCAAAGATCTAATTTATTGCCAATTTTGAATAGCATCAATCAGAAGTTCTCAAATACTCAAGGGCTTCAGAATTTCCTCAAATAACTCAGATAACAAACAGTTTCTTTGCTCAAATAATGCAATAAATATTTTTAATTAACAGACTTACACTGGGAGCATCCTGGTCGCAGTGAACCCCTACAAAATGTTCGACATTTATGGCCTGGACCAGGTGAAGCTGTACGAGGGTCGAATACTTGGTACACTGCCTCCGTGAGTACCAAAATATCTTCAATTGTTCCATGTGCTTTGGAATCGCAAGGTTACAAAGCGCCAACTTCGAAAGCATGATCTTTGAAAGCGTGTGCTTTGGAATTTCAAAGCTCTAAAGCGTATGCTTTGGAATGGCAAACTTTCAAACCGTCAGCTTTCAAAACGTGTGCTTTGGAGGCGCAAACTTTCAAGACATGAGCTTTCAAAGCGTCTGCTTTGGAATCTCAAAGCTTTAAAGCGTATGCTTTGGAGTCACAAACTTTAAAAGCGTGTGCTTTGGAACCGCAAAGTTTCAAAGCGTGTGCTTTGGAATTGCAAAGTTTCAAAGCATCAACTTTGAATGCGTGTGCTTTGGAATTGCAAAGTTTCAAAGCATAAGCAACCTCATTGCGATCTTCCAAACCATGTGCTTCCAAATCACAAACTTCCAACGCGTCAATTTTCAAAGCACAACCTTCTCCATCGCAAACTTCCAAACCAAATGCATCTCCAATCTTTCTACTATTCCTCTATAATTTAATCACCAATAATTCCATCACTAATTGCTCTAAAAATTCGAATTGCAGTCACCTGTTCGCGGTGGGTTCCTCAGCGTACAGCCAAGTGACAGCAGCGAACAACGCCAGCGCGAATCAGGTGGTGGTCATATCCGGTGAATCTGGTTCAGGAAAAACGGAATCGACCAAACTGGTGATGCAATATCTCGCAGCAGTGAATCGAGCCCCAAATAACCTTGTCACAGAACAAATTCTCGAGGCAACGCCATTGCTCGAAAGCTTTGGCAATGCGAAGACGCCAAGGAACGACAACAGCAGCAGATTTGGCAAATACTTGGAGGTTTTCTTTAGAGAGTAAGTAAAGAACAGAGAAGATTCTGTGCTGGTTAGAAGCATCAGCTTTCAAAACGTGTGCTTTGGAGTCGCAAACTCTCAAAGCGTCAACTTTCAAAGTAATCACAATCACAACTTCCCCAACAAAAGCACTTAATCGACCAATAATTTCCAGTGGAGTGATCGTAGGAGGAAGAATAACTCAATACCTGCTGGAAAAAAGCAGAATAGTAACCCAAGCCTCAGAAGAACGAAATTACCACGTCTTCTACGAGCTTTTGGCAGGCCTGGACCAACAACTCAGAGACAAATATGGCCTTCTGACACCAGACAAATACTTTTATCTGAACCAGGTACTTAGAACCACTCAATTACCTCAACTCCACCCTAAATATAAAAAAATACAACTCCAAAAACCAACTTTTATTAAGAATTTTCATATTCCTTAAATTAGAGTCCTCTAAAACGCGTCAAAGTAATTAAAAATCAACTGTTTAGGGTGGAAACTGCAAGATAAACTCATCAAATTAATTAAAAGTCAATTGATGAGGCTGGCAACTGCCAAATGAACGCATAATGTTAATTAAAAATGAATTGTTTAGGGTGGCAACTGCGAGATCGATGGAAAAAGCGACACACAGGACTTCAAAGCGCTGCTGTCCGCCATGCAAGTCTTGGGTTTCACGTCAGAGGAGCAGGACACGATATTCAAGATCCTTGCGAGTGTTTTGCACCTTGGCAATGTCTATTTTCATCGAAAACAGATGAGACACGGCCAAGAAGGCGTGGAAGTCGGTTCTGACGCTGAGATCCGCTGGGCTGCTCATCTTCTGCAGGTCAACTCTGACGGCATCATCAGAGCACTCACCACTAAGACCACTGTACGTGAAATCTCGAAAATACCTGCCTTAACTAGCCTAGCACACCTAATTTTCAACTTAAGTAACTCGAAAATTCGACTGTTCTGCTTAAAAAACCCAAAAACAGCTGATTTTTGCCACTAACGAGCTGCTCTTGCCTGCTCTGTGCTGCAAACTCTTAGAAACAGCTGATTTCCATCGATTAATTTGAATGTAACTTGAACTTTTCAACGTAAGGAACTCAAAAACAGCAGATTTTCATCAACTAATGCAATTGTCTGCTCGCAGGAGGCGAGAAACGAGAAAGTCTTCACTGCACTGAACATTGACCAAGCACTGGACGCCAGAGACGCGTTCGCAAAGGCACTGTACAACTCCCTGTTCTCCTGGCTGGTGGCACGCGTCAACCACATCGTCTACAAAGGCACCAAACAGACAGCAGCCATTTCTATCCTCGACATATTCGGATTCGAGAACTTCGCTGAGAACAGCCTCGAGCAATTGTGCATCAACTATGCCAACGAGAACCTGCATTTCTACTTCAACAAGCACATATTCAAGTTGGAGCAACAAGAATACGCTAAAGAGAAGATCGACTGGACCACGATTAATTACACCGTAAGTGATCAGTCGTTTTGGTGCTCTGCCTTTGGTTTGTCCTGCAAAAAGTCTGTTTTTGCCTGCAGGACAACCTGCCAGTGATTCATCTGATCGCCAAGAAGCCAGTTGGGATTCTTCATCTTCTCGATGACGAGAGTAATTTTCCAAAAGCCACGGATCTTTCGTTTCTGGAGAAGTGCCACTACAATCATGCTTTGAGCGAGCTGTATTCGAGGCCAAGGATGAATTCTGCTGAGTTTGCGATCAAACACTATGCTGGGCAGGTTTGGTACAACGTTGAAGGGTTTTTGGATAAGAACAGGGACACTTTGAGACCTGATGTGGTGGAATTGCTGATAAGCAGCAAAATATCTGTGAGTTTTTGTAAGATTGTGAGTGCAAATGCTGCTATTGGGTTTGCTGATTGTTGTTGGTTTGCTTGCAGATGGTCAGCAAGATGTTTCAGCACGTGAGGACAACCCACGAAGCCAACAAGACGATGAACAAGCCCAATGGAAGATTTGTAACTATGAAGCCAAGGACTCCAACTGTGTCTGCCAGATTTCACGACAGTCTGCAGTTGCTACTTGATTCCATGTCTCAGTGAGTGTTGCCTGTGTTAAACGCAAATTCTACTGATTATTTTAGTTGCAAACTTTGGTGGCAAAGTTCATGACAGTTTGAAGCTTCCAAAGTATTTAAATTTCTGTGGTTTTGCTCGAAAATGCCAGAGCAATAAGCACCAATTCCATTTGCAATTTCAGATGCAATCCATGGTTCGTACGATGCATAAAGCCAAACACAGAGAAAGCACCAATGAAATTCGACATGCCTTGTGTGCTCGAGCAATTACGCTACACAGGAATGCTCGAAACCATTCGCATTCGAAAGACAGGCTACCCAGTGCGCCTTTTGTTTGGGCACTTCGTGGACAGGTACAGATACCTGGTATCGACACATCTGCCCAGAGGAGCGCCCAACAAGGAATTAGCTCGCATAATTTTGGACAAAGCAGCTCCAAAGGAGGCTCAATCGCAATACCAACTTGGTCTGACCAGGGTGTTCCTCAGAGAATCATTAGAGAGGACTTTGGAGTACAACAGAGCACTGATTTTGGAAAGAGCTGCCATCACAGTTCAGAGGTGAGGCACCAAGTGTCCACCAAGTGTCCAACTAAAGGTTTTTGATGATCTTTAACGATTTTTCCTTAATTGGACGCAGATACACCAGAGGATTCCTCGCCAGAAGGCGGTTCCTCAACATCTCTCGCAGCACAGTGCTGATCCAGGCTGTCTATCGTGGCTATCGTGAAAGAAAGAAGTTCCACGCGTTGAAGAGGGGCGTTTTGATGGCTCAGAAGATGTACAGAGGCAAAAAGCAGCGCGAGAGGTTCGCAGTGTTGAAAGAGGAGATGGCGAAGAGGGCAGAGATCGAACGTGCGAGCAAGGAGAGGGCCAAGGCGAAGCAGCAGAGAGAGGAGCAGGAGAGGACCTCCAGAGCTGTTGCTGGGGTCAACCATTTGGAAATCCCTGCTGAACTCGCCTTTATTTACAGCAAACTCGATGGTAAATGCTTGAAAACTGCTTGTCAGCACTGTAACTGTGCTTTATCCCTTATTGCTTTTGCTGTAAAACCATTTTTTGTGCCATAGTCATTGGCTACTAACGTGTAGCAGTCTCTAGAGCTGTAACTATGCTGAACTCGCCTTTATTTACAGCAAACTTGATGGTAAATGCTTGGAACTGCTTGTCAACACTGTTTCTGTGCTTAATCCCTTATTGCTTTTGTTGTAAAACCATTTTAATGCCATAGTCACTGCCTGTTCAATGTGCAGCAGTCTCTAGAGCTGTAATTACCAATCTAGAAGCCTTCAAACCTTGCAAAATGAAGTTTCTTTAGCCACTAGAGTCAAAAAATCGAATTCCAAGTGTAACTCTGCCTCCAATGCTTCTGTCGACAGATTGGCAGCCCACACACACAGAAAGAAACCTGCTAAAGGTCGTAGGGCAAGTAATACCAATGCA
Source organism: Xylocopa sonorina (assembly GCF_050948175.1). Lineage (NCBI taxonomy): Eukaryota > Metazoa > Arthropoda > Insecta > Hymenoptera > Apidae > Xylocopa > Xylocopa sonorina. The sequence continues at coordinate 2,988,804 of NW_027490090.1, forward strand.
CCACAGCTACAACCTGCCAAACGACATCGACCAGCACCAATTCTCGAAGTTCACCAACATCTACTTCAAAAGCCACATCTTTGGCATGAAGAGGGAGCCAATAAAGACGCCATTCCTGGCCAAAGCCAGGGACCAGGACTACACAGACTCGTTGATGATCTTCAAGATGATCCTGCGGTTCATGAACGAGAACAATTTGAGTGGCAAAAGGGAGCAGGCACTGGGTGACTATATTGTAAACAAGGGAATCGTCAATGAGAAGCTCAGAGACGAGATTCTGTGCCAATTAGCCAACCAAACGTGGAAGAACGAAAACGATGCGAATAAAGAAAGAGGCTGGCTGTTGCTGTCCAACTGCCTCTCAGCATTTCAACCCAGTTCCACCCTCTTCAAGTACCTTCTCAAATACGTCTCTGACCACGCGTACGATGGATACAAGGCTTACTGCCAGAGAAAGCTTCTTCAGGGCGAGAGAACCATCTTCAGAGTAACGAACAACAACCAGCAAGTGGTCCACCACGTTCCTAGGAATTATCCACCGTGTGTTTTGGAGTGGAGAGCCAATAGAAACCGTGTCAACATGGCTCTGAGCGTTGGCTTCTACGATGGTAGGTTTTTAATGCAGTAATCAAGGAATTGCTTTAGAAATGGAGCGTTTTTAGGGGAAACTGTCACTTGTGCTGTGGATTCTTGGACGACTTGCGAGGAATTGGCTAACCTGGCTGTCCACAATCATGGCGTGGACAATTCTGGATGGACTATTACTCTGTGGAACCAATTGGATGGTCCTGATGCAATCGTGACTGAGACAAATGGGTTTGATTATGTTCTGGACTTGATTTCTGAGATGGAACTGGCGCCAGCGTTCCCTGCTGCCAAGCACATGTTCCTGGAGCAGAGGAAGAACAGTTTTCCTCCAATCAAGAAACGAGAAGTGAGTAGTTCGTTAATTGCAGGCCCTAATGCTTGTCATTAGCTAGTTTTGGGCAGTAACTGGGCTGGATAAACGTATTCTCGCCTTGTTTTCGTCATTATCGTTGGTCATAGAGTACACAGCACTTCTGGATGAGCTTTTAACGCAAAATTCCTTCAGCATGCGCAGATAATTCGAGAACTAGAGCAGGAAATAGAGCCACCAGTCCTAAAAACCTTCCAACCACTCGAGAGGAAGCCAGTGGCCAAAGTGATGGACAAACCAGTGGAAGCAGAGATCCAATCGCCAAGGAGACCAGCTGTTCCACCTCCACAGCCACCAGTCACGAAGCCATCAGTGAGTAAACCAACGTCTACAGTCGTTAAAGCAAGAGTTCTTTGGTTAATCAAGGAAACTGACGCAGCAGGTCAGAAAGCAGTCCCACGAGGCGATCTTGGAGAGCACGATGGAGACTGGTTTGTCGAGGAAATCGGCTCTGAACGACAGGTACTTCGAGAAGGAGAAGCAACGCAGTCGCAGCTTGGACAATCTGCTGCAACCTGAAGTGGTGACGCCTCCAGTGAAGCTGGCGAACCTTGGTTTGTCCTCGTCCAAGCTGAACGAGCGTTACCACAGCCTCGAGAGGATTGGCGAGACCCCTGCTGTCAGCAACGTCGAGTACATGACGAGAAACGAGATTGCTCAGGAGAGGAAGTACAGCAGGATCAGAACAGAGCCCAATATCGAAGAGGAAGACCTGACAATCGACTTCGAGTACCCTGATATTCAGTCAGTGAGCCAGACTGGAAGGTCTGAGGACGACAAAGGCAGCTACATCAGGTCGCAGACAAGGTTTATCAAGTCTCAATACTCTGGTGAGTCTCTCTGAACCTTCTGAACCCTTCAATTGCAAAATTCTAACGAATCTTCCAATTTAAAGGCAAAAGAGCGCTTCCAGGCAGTCAATCAAGTCGTGCCTACATCGAAAAGAGCGAATATGGCGTGAAATCCTCTGCCATGTCAGACACAAGCGAGGCTCCATCATTGGCATCGCATGTCAGACGAGTTCGAGTGCCAAGTCAGGCGTCAGACGTCGATCAATTCTTGGACGAGCTGTTTATGCCAGTTCTGGATGGCAATCTCGACGAACTCTCTGACGCCAGAAGCTTGGCAGCTTCTATTAAGGGCACCAAGGACAGCAGGTACCAAAATGGCGTGGTGGTGCTTGGAGGACGCGAAGAAGAGCTGAAACTCGACACTGTGGAGAGTTTCATCGAGACTATGATGAAGAGCACTGAGAACGAGACGATAACAGCTCGAGAACTGTCAGAGAAGATCAAAGGGGGTGGAAACATGGATATACCCAATCCGAACGCGAGTTTCAACTTTGGAGGGATGACACAGGGCATGATGTCGCCTCCAATGATGATGCCAATGTTTAATACTCAGCAAGTGCCTCCAGCACAGAGCACAAGCTTGAATATGGGCCCTGGGTTCATGCCAATACCCATTTACAGCATGCAGGGACTCAGTTTGCCTCAGTATCCTAATTCACCGCCTAGTCAGAGCAACGACATGATGGCGTATCAGCAGAATCTGCAAAGAGCGTTCCTGCAGAGCGCAATGGCCCAGAATATTCAGATACAACAGCAGTTGCTGGCGCAGAATCAAGCTCTGCAACAGCTGCTGGTGCAGAGCCCTCAGAATTCGTCGCAGCAACCGGTGAGAATGTTATTCAGCGATGATTGGTTGAGTTTTAGGCCATTGAGCTTGAACGGTTCTTTGTTTGGATCAATTGAGACACTTTTATGTTGGTTGTTGGCGAAATTACCTCGAATTTAGTTGCAGTTCATCTTGCTGATCATGTTTTTGGGCAAAGTGTGTCAATTTTCATGGACTCTGAGTTCCAAATTTTGAACAGCACTACTTGGAGTAGTAAAGAAGCAGTTGGCAGTGTTATTTGAGGGATTTCAGCAATAGTTTCATTTCTACGACCATAAAACTCAAACCAATGTTAGAAACGCAATCAGAGTATGCAATAAATGGCGTTAGAAGCCACTCAGAGTGTCCAAAGGACTCCACTCAAGCTCAAAGGCCTACCCAAGTCCTCGTTCTCTCTAAACAACATATTCATCACGTTTCATCGTCTCGTCGCGAAGCCAGCGGCCATTTATTACGCGCGTACGACGAACATAACTCGACAGAGCTTCAAAATAGCGACGACGAGCCTAAAAACCGTACTTGAACCGCGAAATTCGAGTCTTTGTGCTCTAAACTTTGTCTGCTCGTCGTTTCGATCGTTTTGTCACGTAACTGTCAGCCATTTTTGGCGCTCGAGCCACGAATCGCGTCTCGAGAGTCATCCTGGACGCTGTAAAAACGTAAAACGCGCTCGAATCCCGCGAAATTCGTGGCGAATGCATGTTTAAATGTGATCACAGCGTGTTCTCGTTCACGAATCACGTAACTGGTACTAACACGAGCCGGTATTTTGGACGATTCTGGGCTTCTGAGCCGCATCGCGGCGTGGGTATGTGTTTCCAGGGCACGGCGTTGTCCGCAGGCCCCTCCAGTATGAATCTTGTCCCCCCAGCCCCTCAAAACGGTGCCCAAATTGGGCCCAATGATTCCATTGGACGCTACTCGAAGGTACTGATTTCATCTAACGACTCAAATTCACTAGCAATGTGTCTAAACGTTACTGTAACATCTGTCAGAGAGCATTAACTGGTTGTGGGAGGGTTTTTTCAAAAAACTAGTGGCACAGTGGTGTGAACGAAAGCAAGGTCTCATTGATGGACCCTTTAAAGAGACACATACGAAGTTTCGAGAGCTAATATCGAGAATTGCAGCAGTTGAAGGCTAAAGTGTAAATCCCAATAGAGCAGTTTTTGGTCTGCAATGGTTCACAGCACTGTGCACAGCAGCACAAATAAGATCTAGAAGCTAGTATAAAGTCTGTAGAGAGTTGTAACATAGTAGATACTCGAAATTGGTGAATTGGAGGGGAATACAGCAGTTGCAATTGGAATTTAGGTGTCCTTCAGAGAGCCAGAGGATGGAGAACTGTGGTCAACGGAGAAGCAAGGAACGCCAGCTCAGTCTTCGAACAATCAGCGTCAGGAATTGACGGTGAAGGCTCAGATTCATCGATCCCAAAGTCCACCACGAAAGAACTGCGAGATTGTGAGGAAGACCAGTGTGGAATATGCTGTGAGGAAGGTCAGCGTTGAGAGAAAGATGGGGGATAAGAAGACTTCTGGGCCCACAGACCAGAAGAGAGCTGGTTCTAATAAGAGTAATGTGCAGAGCAACTTTACGAACGTGTTGAGCGAGCTGAAGAACCGCAAGAGCAGTGTGGACAGCAATTTGTCCAGCTCGAGTAATAATAAGGGTGTGCCTCCACCGCCACCTATGCCACCGCCTTTGGAGTCCCACGATCCATCTGAGTCGAGGCCCTTTCTTGATCCCTATGGGAGAGCCAAGACTGTTCGCATTGGCAAATGGAGGTGAATATACCATTTACATGATTTTACCTTAATTTTAATTGCTTGAGTGAAGGCAAAGTTGTCAGCAAAGTTAGAATTCTCAGCCTTTTTGAGGTGAAGTGGGTTAAATGTTGGTCACTGAGTATGTAGCACTTCCTGATATAGTAGTTAAGCACTTGGACACTTTCAAAACCTGCAAAATAATATTTTTTAAGCCCAATAGAGTGAAAACCCTCATCAAAAGTTCATCTAACTGGTTTATCTTGCTTCAGATGGCCTCCACCGAGTGACATGAACGAAAGTCAAAGCCAGGACAGCTTCATAGAGTTCAAGCTACGCCAACAGCAACAGCAACGCAAGATCACACCTCAGTACCAAGAGTACAACCAAGGAGAAGGTGAACCAAGCACAGAGGGTGGCGTCGAATGGGAGGAATTCGAGATAGAAAACATCGTTGGCACAGAAGACAGCACAGCAGTGACTCTAGCACCAGCACCAGTCACCAAACACGAGAATGGCTACAAAGAAGAAGGCGAAAAGAAGAAGAAGAAATCAAAGTAAACCACCTAAAACTACCTAAAACAACTTCCAACTCCATCTTACCTGTCCTAACTCACTTGTTCTGCTAGATCTGGCCTAGAAGTGGGTGCACAGAGGCCATCACCAGGCAGTATAGGCAAACTTAAGCTCAGTTCAGAGATGAGACAGAGACTAGAGAAGGTAACAGCGAACCACAGCGTCAGATCCACGAAAACCACTGAAAAACCTGCTCTGCCACGCGAGGATGGCAAAGTGAAACGCTTGGAGGACAACAGAAAGCTGCTTTTGGAGCAGCAATTAGGTATTTCATTGCAAAAATTGGTGTTTTATAGGTTCAGAGGCTAATTGTGGTCTCTAAAACAGGTGGACGATGGGATGACTATGCTTCAACAGCAGACGACACCCAAAGCGTCACTTCCAAGGGCACCACAGACCTGATGACCCAAGCACAAGTGGTCAGGACTCAAATAGAGAGGATGGAGAGGCCTGTGCCACCTCCACTGCCTGTTACACCTCCTCAACCACCTAGTCCTAGAGGTGGAAGCATGTACAGCAACAGGTACAACCATTATGACCATTATTGCTCAACAAAACAGCATTTTCACAAGAGATTAGACACTAAACAACTGTATTCTTGCAGCCAATCAAGCGTACCTCAGCCAAGATCACCACCAGCGCCAGTAGAACCCAAATCTCGCGACTCTTTTCGCAATTCACCAGACTCAGAGTCCTTCGAGCACTTCTCGAAGACCCAACGCGACATGTTCAGCCAAAGCAGAGATATATTCGCGTCCCAGCAGCACCTTCGCGAGAGCCACGAGTACCGTGGCGACTTCGACAAGCCTCGTCCTGAGCAAAAGCCCAAAGACTTCTACAGCAAAGACAGCACAGACATGGCAAGCTCTGCAAGAGACAGAAGCTCAGATTTCGACTCTCGTCGCGACTTCAGCTCGGACATCTTCGATCCAAAGTACGTTCGCGACATCTTCGAGAACTCCTCGTCCAAGAGGGACCCTTTTGGCATGGCCAGGGACGTCTCACCAAAGTCCAGGGACAGCTTTGGCATGCCCTCGCCCAGGGATTTTGGTTTGATGCCAAACACGAGGGAGTCTTTCGCTGCTGCTCGTCAGAGTTTCAAGAAATTGGACGTCGACAGAAGGTCCAGCGTTGCTTCCACTCATCGCACTGACAAAATGGAGAGGATTGAGATCGAGGAGTGGCCTGAATTCCTGCGACCTGTGCTGCCTCCTGCTGAGAAGCCTGAGATCGAGAAGGTCCAGGAAGTGGTCAATACAAAGCTGTATCCGCAGACTTCCACTGCTCATTTCACTTACAATAGAGTCACGTGGACCCTCAGGGTCAAGAAGGAAGTGTTCGCACCCAATGAGACTCTTAACAGCCCTCTGGCACTGCATTTGGTCTTCTGCCAAGTGGCTTATGATGTCCTAGCCACGTCCAGTATTAGGATTACCAAGGAGGATAGACAGAATATGCTCAAAATGTTGGATAATTATGGGATTACCTTGGATAACCTCCAGAGTACGCAACATAAGATCACCATTAAGAAGAATGTCGTGGATATGGCCAAGCAGTGGCCTCTGTACTTTGCCAGGATTTTTCCTGTGTCGGTGGGTGTTTGATTCTTTTGGGTTCTGTTTTGGATTGGAGAAGAGTGGGGTTGGAGAGGTTTTGGGTGTGATTTGGGCAGGGTTTTGGGGTTTTTTGGAGGCTTTGATCTTGGGTTTTGGGTTTCGAGGTATGGTTTTTGGGGTTTTTGATTTGATATGGAGGGTGTTGTGGTGAATTTGGAGTTTGGTGGAAGTTGGAATTCTTTTTTGCTATTTCTTGTTTTAGGAATTGCAATTCTTCGAATTTTTCAAAGAATCCTCCATGTTTGCCCTCAGATCGGTCCTCAGCATCCAGAAACCCAGCACGTAGCAGTGTCCCACCACGGACTTCGACTGATAAAACGCACTCCAAACGGCGATCTGGTCATCCTGGAAACATTACCATTGGAAGACATCGTCTCAGTCAGTTCTCCACGCGTTGGTGTCTGCGTGATGCAGATCGCTTCCGGTGTGCGGCTGCCATTGCACACGAACCGAGCGCCACAGCTGACGGAGATGATCGGAACTTACATCAGACTGGTGAGCGCCATTTTTATTTCCATCTGAGCAATTCCAACCAATTTTGCGAACTGTAAATCGATGAAAATGACGGAAAACTTCGATTTTGAAGCTCTCGAATGATGAAAAAGACGGGAAAATTCGATTCTGAAGCTTTTCGAACGTGGAAAAGGGGGGAAAATTCGTCTTTGAAGCTTCTCGAACGTGGTAAAGGCGAGGAAATTCGATTTTGAAGCTTCTCCAACAGGGCAAAGGCGGGAAAACTCAATTCTGAAGCTTCTCGAACGTGGTAAAGGCGGGGAAATTCGATTTTGAAGCTTCTCCAACGGAGCAAAGGCGGGAAAACTCAATTTTGAAGCTTCTCGAACGTGGTAAAGGCGGGGAAATTCGATTTTGAAGCTTCTCGAACGTGACAAAGCCAGGAAAATTCGATTTTGAAGCTTCTCGAACGTGACAAAGTAGGGAAAATTCGATTTTGAAGCTTCTCGAACGTGGCAAAGTAGGGAAAATTCGATTTTGAAGCTTCTCGAGTGTAGAAAAGGCGGCAAAATTCGATTTTGAAGCTTCTCGAACGTGGCAAAGGCGGAAAATTCGATTTTTAAGCTTTTCGAACATGGCAAAGGCAGGAAAATTCGATTTTGAAGCTTTTCGAACGTGACAAAGGCGGGAAAATTCGATTTCAAAACTTCTTGAACGTTCCAAAAGCCAGAAAGTTCGATTTTGAAGCTCCTTGAACGTTCCAAAAGCCAGAAAATTCGATTTTGAAGCTTCTCGAACGCTGCAAAGTAATTTAAAGCGTTCTGTGTGGATCGTGATCGAGCAATTTCGCGATTTCTCGATCGATCCCCGCAAGAGAGCTCGAGGAACGCGTCTCGCGTCAGGAATGCAATTTTAATGGAAGCAAATAGCGACGAGTGACCCAAATCTCCAGTAATTACGGTTTTATTTCATCGTTTTACTGGCTGCGCGCGTTTCTTCAGCGTTTCTTTCGACGGATGTGGGTTAATATTATTTCAATGGATCAAAACGCGATTCAATCTGGTTTTAATTAGCAGTGGAAACGGGGCTCTGGCTCTGCGCCATTCTGAGCTCGCGTTCGATTCAAGAATTAATCAATGAGCCAATTATTTTAGAGGTTTCAGCTGAATTAGCTCCATTCATCCGTTGTAGAGTTAATTAAAGACTGTTCTGGCGAAGAGAAAACGTTTCATTTTATTAATTAATAATTATGCATCCTGTGAATACACTTCTTAATTATTTTAAATGATTTTTTAATTTATGTTATCTCAAAAGTTCATCAAAATATTTTTTTTAATCTTTTTCGAATTCTTTATTCTATTTAATTTGAAAAAAAAATTAATTATTTTCAACAGATTTCACTTATAAATTTTAAGAGAAAAGAAAAAAAATAAGCAACGCCACTCAGTCGAGGATTTTCCAATTTTCATACAAGCCACGCGTAAATTAATAAATAATAAATAGGAAACGGGGTTACGCGATTTCTAACGCGTGTCATCGCAAGATGATAAATCACTGGTCAATTATGAAGTCATCCTGTCTGCTTAACAGCTGTTGCACGTAACAAATGGTCCTCGTTGACCATTCTCAAACACACAACATCAAGAAAAATATTAATTCCAACCTCGAAACCTCTCCAATAATCACACTTCCGCTTGTAGATCATGCACAGTGCTTCCATCTGCTCGAAAAAAATCGAAAACACCAAAATCAAATTCAAAAATCGAACACAAGTGACATTTTTTCTAAATTACGTGCAAAATTCAATTTAAATTCCATTCCAAGCTCGAAATCTCTCCAATAATCACATTTCCGCTCTCAAAGCATGCACAGTGCTTCCATCTGCCCCAAAAAAATCGAAAACACGAAATTCAAATTCAAAAATGGAACATAAACGACATTTTTTCTGAGTTACGTGTAAAATTCCAATTTAAAAGGCTCGATCGTCTGATTGGCGATTATCGAGGAGGAGGCAGTTGGTATTCGCTGTTGTAGGAGTCGAAGACACCAACCACTTCCGGTCAGACGATCGTGCGCAGCGTCGCGCGATGTCGTCACCTTCGTTCGTGACAAAAGTGGCAGCGATTCGCTACCGGTTTTGCGCCTTTCGAATGGCCTGCGGTGCAGCGCGTTTACCGGAAAACTTTCACTGTGATTCCATGTTCATCGTTCCACTTGTGTCGTAATTTCGAGACTTTATTGGCCAGACGGTTGCTCGAGGCGAGGAATCCGCGGTTAATTCGATCGCGTTCTCGTTTCTTACGAGCTGTGCCTCGTTTTGCATAAATATGCGACCAACAGACGTTCTATCGTGTTCGTTGATGCCAAGATGGATTTAATGAGCTGTTGGTCGGCTACACTTGTGCAAATATTAGCGCTTTGCAAATGTAAAAGGAAAATATGAAGAGGATAGATTTATTTGAGAGTTTTAAGGTGCTATTGGAAACATTCGAGGCGATTTATCTTCGGAAAGAAATGGTATTAGCAGATCAAACTTGGCTCATTAGAAGGTGGAATCTTCCTCTCCAAAATGTGTTTTGGATCATCTGGATACGACTTCCGGTTTCAGAGATATCGTCGTTTAAACCTGATTGACCTGTATTGAGATTATATAAAAATTCAAAGCCCCATATCTCCAAAAATAAAAATAATTCTTTAACAATATTGGACTCGTTAGAAGCTGAGAACCTTCCTTTTGAGAATCAGTTCTGGATCAAATCGATACGACTTCCGGTTCTGGAGATATCGTTGTTCAAACCTGATTGACCCGTATTGAAATTAGAAAATTCAAAGGGCCACATCTTTGAAAATAAAAATAATAATTTAACAATATTTAACTCATTAAAAGCTGAGAACCTTCTTCTTGAAAATGAGTCTAGGATCATCTGGATACGACTTCCGGTTCCAAAGATATCGTTTAAAAAAGAAAGTAATCTTTACTCGGTTACTACGACTCGGACCTCTCACTCACACCCATTAATTTCCCTATCTAACCCGCATTAAAATTATAAAAACTTCAAACCGCAATATCTTCGAAAATAAAAATAATTATTTACCAATGTTGGACTCGTTAGAAGCTGCAAACCTTCCTCTTTAAAACGACTTCCGAATCATCTTGATGCGACTTCCGGTTCCGCAGATATCATCGTCTAAAGAGAAGGGTAATTTTTCCTCCTCGGACCTCTCTCTCGCACCAATTGATTACCCCATATAAAACCACCGATCGACCCGTATTAAAATTAAAAAAACTTCAAATCGTCATATCTCCAAGAATAAAAATAATTATTTACCAATGTTGGGCTCATTAGAAGCTGCGAACCTTCCTCTTGAAAATGACTCGCGAATGATCTCGATACGACTTCCGGTTCCTGAGATATCATCGTGTGAACGGAGGGGTAATTTTTAATCGATTACCATCTCTGTCCTTGTCGCACGACTCGGACCTCTCACTCGCACTCGCGCGCATTGACCCATATCAATGGACGGTCACGTGACCTGGCCAGACACGCGCCAGACAGAATTTTACTATTCGCGCGTACGCACTTCCGGTAAAACAGCTGATCGAGTTCATTCACGACCACCCCCACCACCTCGCTCGCCATTCAAACTTTGAACCGCCATATCTCAGCAACGGATAGAGATATCGAGACGAAACAAAAACTGGCGTCATCTCCGTTAAATCCTCTATCTTCTCAGGTACTTCAAATAACCTCATTCCTCATTCTCTCTTCGTAGCTGCGTTATAACGTAACATATGGAAAATGTATGTTTTAAAGTGTCTAAATTCGTGCATTTCGTGCAGATATCGAGTCGATTTCGATGAAAAATGTTCTTTAATGGTGTTTGAATGGAATGGAATGGTTTGATGGTTGTTTTTGTGGTTTTGTGGAGGATTTGGGATGCGATTTTATGTTTGAATGAAGGTTTTCTGGTGGTAGAGAAGAGATTTGGTGGATTCTTGGGGCAATTGTGCTTTTAAAATTGCGTTTATTAGTCAGAACAGGTGCACTCGTTGCGAGAAATCCAATCTCTCCGTTTCTGAGGTTTCTCCGTGCTGTGAGAAAAAATATCGACTGTCGACCAGAGTAATTACTCGACGAGGAAAGGCAAGATCGAACCGGTTAGGGTCAAACGATTCGAGAGAGGAAAGCTGTGCTTTTAATCGAGCAACTCTCTGAATTATTTTTTTTTTTAATTCCATTGCCAATTCTTTGCTACTTTGCTCGACATTTACTTCAGAAAATTGCAAGACAATTTTATCTAATTTATTTTCTTTTTTATTTGCCAACTTTAAACTTGATGTTGGCCAATCAGAAGGTCAGAATCTTCGCCTGGAAACCTAAAAACGTCGAATTTCTTCGCATTTGTGAAAGATGTCGAGTCGTTAGCAGTCGAAGTGGTCGTCAATTAAGGCGCTGGATATTCGAGAGAACGAAAATTTGAATTCCCCTTTTTTTTTCTGGCATAATTGCGAGCTCGATGCACATCGTTGGTCGGCTGGCAGCTCGCCGGATACGCACGCATTCGCCAGCTGAGGCTTGGCTTCTTCTCTCGAGCGATTCAGGGTTCAAGCAACTCGTGTTTACTGGAGAACCGGAAGTTGTTTGAATTGCTAATGGTTCTGGCAACGATCCTTCGCTGCAGGCGTTTTCTGGCCTAAATTCTATCGATTGTGTCCTTCGAGAACGCATTGCTGTGTCGCGTTGCGTGGAGCACCCACTGGGGCACCCATTGGAGCACCCTAAGAGGGTGCTGCGAGCACTAGTCGAGAGATATTGTGTTTTATTGTGTTTGGTGCTTTTAATTTGGGTGTTTTCTAAGCTAAATCGTACTTTTGGAAGTTAAATTTGTGCTTTTAATTTTGATTAAATGGTTTTCGAGTTTTTCAAGAATTTGTAATGCAGACTTGCAATGCAGATTGTTCTTTTGCTAGGCAAATTCGTACTTTTGGGAGTTAAATTCATGGTTTTACTTCTGCTTAAGTATTTTTTGAGTTTTTCAAGAATTTTGAATGCAGATATTAATTCAAAATTAATTCGTACTTTGATTAACAAATTTTTTTGAAATAACGCAAGTAAAAAATTTTCAAAAGGATGAATCTAATTCTCAAAACGATAAATGTGCTTTGCAAAAAAATGAATCTAATTTACAGAATGTTGAATTTAATATTTACAATAGAAGCACGAATTTAAAGGTCGACCAAAAAAAAAAAAAATCTTGGCAAAAATACTGGAAACACATTTATTTGACCAAATACGTGCAAATCGAGAAAAACATCGCCTGATTGGCCGTTAGAAATGGAAAATGTGTGCCCCTCGAGTTTTCCAAGAGAGTCGACTGGTCTTTCCGGTCACGATGGACGCGTCGTACAAGGAAACCGATTTCGCCTCGATTGCGTTCTCCTCGCGAAGCAAAAAAAAAAAGAAAAAACACACGCACACACGGTAGAATCGCGAGTCGTTAGAAAATTGCGAACAGGAAGAACGGCAGGCGAGAAAGCGTTGAAAACGTTTCGCGATGAGTCGAACGGAAATTGGATCGAGCTTCCTCAAAATGGAAGCCACTCGAGCAGCCGCTGTTTCATCAAAAGTGAGGGAAGCCACGAGAAACTTCGCCTTGCACAGTGTGTAATTTCATAACCAAGATCGTTTTGCCATACGTGCGCCGTTTTTTGTTAAACTGACTCTATTTGACACCAAATTAAAAAAAAAAAAAAATTTATTTAACATTAAAATCAACGTGAAAAATATTTTTATTTAATTTAGTTGATGATTTTTAATAGACTTACTGCTTCTTAAAAAGTTTTTAACTCAACCAGACACTAAATAAAAAAATAAATAAATTTACTTATTGACATTAAAATGAACATAAAAATTTTTCTATTTAATTTAAAGTTGTTAAGTTTTGATAGACTGTTCTTTTAAAAAATTCTTTTGTGGGGATATGAATTGAAATTCCTGCTGGGAACTGGTCATGAAAAGAAGCTGCACAAAAGAGACGTGATTCACGTGTGTTCGTGTAACATCAGCCGCACCTGTCGTTAACGGAAACCAACGATTTACGCTTGGCTCCATTTTCAAAGAGGGGCCAAGAGATCGAGGCCCATTATTGGCCCCAAAAACTCGCCATCGTTATTTTCTTGCTTTACTTTCTCTCTTTAATTATCGAACGGACTCAAAACCCAGAAAAAAAATTTTTTTTTTAATATTTCTTACATCTGAACAACTTGAAAAAAATTGCATATATTTTTTATTCCCTCTCAGAATTTGGAATAATTTTTTTTTTAATTTAATTTGAAGGTTCTCTTCTTCTTTGTAGTCTTCATATTTTTTTTATTAATAACTTGAACAAATTATTTATTTTCTACTCTCTTTTACAATTTAGAATAATTTTTTTCTTTTTAACTTAATAGTTTGGAATTTTTCTTCTTCTTTGTAGTTCTTCTTCATATTTTTTTATTCACAAATTATTAATGTTAATGATTGTGTTTTTATTAAGAAACAAATTTAATTCGACCAACACGGTGTCCCAATTTATTTATAAAAAAAAGAAGAGCACTTTATCAGTGATCGAGCTGGTGTTTCGTGGAGAAAGCGTTTTTCCTCGGTTCATTATGCGCATTTCGATCGACTGACGGAATGAAAACTGAAAAATGGAGAGAGGCTGGCCGGAAGGCGGACACGAAACAGGTCGACGGCACCGCGATGCTCTCGAATGAATGCATGTGGGAATCGATAGTGGGGATCAGACACACTTCGAGGCGTTCCATCTTCTTGCACGAAACTTCATCTTCGAACTTAAAAAAAAAGTTGAACTTTCAACAATTCCCTTGCGATTAAAAAAAAATTCTAAAGAACACTACAAAAAGAAGTCTAAAAATTATTTAAAATTGTAAGGGACAGAGTACCACAAAAAAAGACTAAAAATTATTTAAAATTGTAAGGGACAGAGGAACCAAAAAAATTTAACCACTGACCATAGCTTTTCGATTGAGAAATTACAAACAAAAATCCTAAATAAGAACATTATTATTTACACAAATATTTTGTAAAGAACAGAGCAAAAAAATGGAACCACTAACAATAGTCTTTTAATTAAAAACAAATTCTGAAGAGTACCAAAAAAATTCTGAAGGGCAACAAAAAAATTCTGAAAAGCACTAAAAACATTCTGAAGACTACCAGAAAAAGAAAAGAGAAGAACACATTCTTCAAAGTACAAAACAATCTGGTGTCTGATCTTACAAAAAAAATTCCTTCTCCCTCAATTTCCACAATTAACAACCAAAAACAACTCCAAACTAAAACCAGGGCCATCACGAATCATAATTATTCCCTTCTGTCGAAACGTAAATTCTGAAAAATTCTGAAAAGTACCACAAAAAAAGAGTCTGGAAAAGAACATTATTATTTACATAAATATTTTTTAAAGAACAGAGCAAGCAAAAAAATGGACCTTCAACAATTCTTTCTATTAAAAAAAATTCTGAGGAGCAACAAAAAAATTCTGAAAAGCGCTAAAAACATTCTGAAGACTACCAAAAAAAAAAAAAAGAGAAGAACACATTCTTCAAAGCACAAAACAATCTGGTGTCTGATCTTACAAAAAAAAATTCCTTCTCCCTCGATTTCCACAATTAAGAACCAAAAACAAGCTAAAACCATGGCCATCACGAATCATAATTATTCCCTACTGTCGAAACGTCCCATC